>NC_053390.1:827230324-827535473 GCF_905171765.1 Bufo bufo | reverse complement strand
TGACGGATCTCAATACTGGGAAAAAACGCTTCAGTTTTTACCCCATTAATTGTCAATGGGGACAAAACTTAACTGAACAGAACGGAATGCTCTAAAATGCATTCCGTTCCGTTCTCATACCGGAGAGCAAACCACAGCATGCAGAGGTTTGTTTTCGATCCTGGGATGCGGAGTAAAATGGATCCGTACCCATTGACTTGCATTGTGGGTCATGATGGATCCGTTTTGGGTATGTTAAAGATAATACAACCGGATCCGTTCATAACGGATGCAGATGGTTGTATTATCACTAACGGAAGGGTTTTTGCTGAGCCCTGCCGGATCCAGCAAAAACACTGGTGTGAAAGTAGCCTTAGGCGTACAAAATGGTCTAAACGTAAGACAGTTAGGAAGCTGGTGTAGATTTAGAACTGGCGCTGGATGCGCCGAAATTATGGATCTAAAGCGCCAGTCTTAATAAATCTGCCCCTTAGTTTCTAAGCAGCTGGAGAGTTTGAAGAGCACTAATTTAAGATCTACTCGGAACTGATTATCTAGTACCTGCTTAGATTTGCATTTTTGCAACAACTGGAAAGCCACAGGTTGGAAACCATTGAAATAGGACCTTTGATGTCCTGCTTATCTAGGTCCTAGTTAAAGTTGTAGTTTCAGAAAGAGTGGAGGGCCACAAGTTTAAGACCAGATAGGGTCTTCTTATGTACTATAGGTCCTACTCAGAGTAGTTTTATGCCAACTCGAGATTCAAGGATTGGAGACCTGTTTATCTAGGTCCTACTAGGAGCTGAAGAACTACAGGTTGGAAACTTTTGAACTAGGACCTTCTACTGCCTTATTATCTAGGTCTTGACTGAATATGCAGTTTTCCAACAAATGGGGGCTGCAGTTTTAAGACCATTCTTCTAGAACCTGATACTCTCTGCTTATTGAGGTGCTGTTAGGCAGTGGAATTTCATAACAACTGGAGAATCAAGGGTTTGGGACCTGATTATCTTTACAACTACTGGAGAGTCACAGTTTGGAGAACATTGCTCTATGACCCATTAAGGGGCATACACAGATTTCATAGGACCCTCCCTATAACAAAAGTACACATACAATAGTCACTACCAGATAACACAAGCGCAACTCTCAAGATGAGTTTTTTTATTAATCTGAAAAAAAATTAATAAAAAAGTTGCCCTCCACCTCACCCACTTTATTTGAGTTCTGTGTGAGAAAAAGTGGAATTGGTGCTTCATAAATATGGTGCTCGTTCTGAACACAGACAACAGGCATAATATATTGATAAATCCACTTTCCTTCTATTACAGAGCTGGCTGCCTGCAGCCACCATTAGGAGGGCTAAGTGCATAGGAATTTATACAGTTACCATTTACTGGAATGGAAGCTGAAATAATGTTTTTGCATTAAGATCTCCCTAGTGTTTTCGTGTTGGGAAAAGAAGGAATTCAGCGTCAGGGCCCTCCTCTCCCTAGGGCCCCTAGCAATTGCATGGTCTGCCTCCATTAAAGGCATGTCACTGGATCTGCTAGGGTTTCCATATCTAGGTCCTGCTAGGACTTGTTTTACGTCAACTGGAGAATCAAGGATTGTAGACCTGTTAATTTCAGTCCTCCTAGGATATGAAGATTCACAACTACTGGAGAGTCACAGGTTGGAAACGACTGATTCAGGACCAGCTGTGGCTTTCTTATCTAGGTCCCGACTAAACTTTTAGTTTCATAACAAGTAGAGAGCCACAGGTTTAAGACCATTGTTCTAGAATCTCATAGGGTCTTCATATCTAAGTTCTGCTAGACAACTGGAGAACTTCAAGTTGGAGACTATTGATCTAAGACCTGCTATGTCCTGTTTATCTAGGTGACCATTGATCTTTAACCTACTAGGGCTACATTTCCTTGTCCTGCTAAGAGTTGAAGGTTCACAACATCTGGAGAGTTACAGGTTGGGGACCACTGAGCTAGGACAAGCAATGGCCTTCTAAAGTAGGGTCTTTAGGGAAATGTAGTTTCACAACAGATGGAAAGACCCTGCAATAAAGATGGCCCCAGCAACTAATCTTTGCATGATCTGATATCATACATATGATAGACATTGGTTCAGCAGAACATTATATGTGAAAAAGAAGGCCTTCAGTAGACCTTAGTTGCTGTTAAATTGTGTAATCTTTTTTTATCATATAATGGAAGAAGCTTCAGTTACCAGTTTTGGTGAGTGGTGGAGGCGTGTTGAGCAGATATCCCTTCCTCTGGCTGTAGATGTTGATTGATATTTATAGATTTTCTTATTTTGCTCATAAATGGTTAAGGGTTTGCTCTAAATGTTCCTTGGTCATCACTAATCAATCACTAAAATAATAAGATACATTATCATATATGGCCTCTTAACAACCAGCATGGCGATGAGAAAAATAATTTGAAATTGTTCAAATGTGGGAATATTTTGTGACCGAATGTCAACCAACCAGAGTAACATAATAACATAGTATATAAGGCTGAAAAAAGACATTTGTCCATCCAGTTCGGCCTGTTATCCTGCAAGTTGATCTAGAGGAAGGCAAAAAAAAAAGCCCTGTGAGGTAGAAGCCAATTTTCCTCACTTTAGGGGAAAAAATTCCTGGATCAACGACCCCTCTAGTAACTATAGCCTGTAATATTATTACACTGCAGAAATACATCCAGGCCCCTCCTGAACTCTTTTAGTGAACTCACCATCGCCACCTCCTCAGGCAGAGAGTTCCATAGTCTCACTGCTCTTACCGTAAAGAATCCTCTTCTATGTTTGTGTACAAACCTTCTTTCCTCCAGACGCAGAGGATGTCCCCTCGTCACAGTCACAGTCCTGGGGATAAATAGATGATGGGAGAGATCTCTGTACTGACCCCTGATATATTTATACATAGTAATTAGATCTCCCCTCAGTCGTCTTTTTCTAAAGTGAATAACCCTAATGTTGATAATCTTTCAGGGTACTGTAGTTGCCCCATTCCAGTTATTACTTTAGTTGCCCTCCTCTGTACCCTCCCCAGCTCTGCTATGTCTGCCTTGTTCACAGGAGCCCAGAACTGTACACAGTCCTCCATGTGTGGTCTGACTAGTGATGTGTAAATGGGTAGGATTATGTTCTCATCACCGGCATCTATGCCCCTTTTGATGCAACCCATTATCTTATTGGCCTTGGCAGCAGCTGCCTGACACTGGTATTTACTGCTTAGTTTGCGGCTCACCAAAATTCCTAGGTCCTTTTCCATGTCAGTGTTACCGAGTGTTTTACCATTTAGTATGTACGGGTGACTTGCATTATTCCTTCCCATGTGCATAACTTTACATTTGTCAGTGATAAACCTCATCTGCCACTTATCTGCCCAAGCCTCCAATCTATCTAGATCCCTCTGTAGTAGTATACTGTCCTCTGTAGTATATATACAGTATACTGTCCTCTGTAGTATATATACAGTATACTGTCCTCTGTAGTATATATACAGTATACTGTCCTCTGTAGTATATATAGTATACTGTCCTCTGTAGTATATATACAGTATACTGTCCTCTGTAGTATATATACAGTATACTGTCCTCTGTAGTGTATATATACAGTATACTGTCCTCTGTAGTATATATACAGTATACTGTCCTCTGTAGTATATATACAGTATACTGTCCTCTGTAGTATATATACAGTATACCGTCCTTTGTAGTATATATACAGTATACTGTCCTCTGTAGTATATATACAGTATACTGTCCTCTGTAGTATATATACAGTATACTGTCCTCTGTATTATATATACAGTATACTGTCCTCTGTAGTATATATACAGTATACTGTCCTCTGTAGTATGTATATACAGTATACTGTCCTCTGTAGTATGTATATACAGTATACTGTCCTCTTCAGTGTTAATTACTTTACATAGTTTAGTGTCATCTGCAAAAATGTATATTTTACTATGCAATCCTACTACAAGATTATTAATAAATATATTGAAGAGAATAGTACTGACCCCTGAGGTACTCCACTAGTGACAGTGACCCAATCTGAGTATATACCGTTAATACCCACCCTCTGTTTTCTATCATTGAGCCAGTTACTTACCCACTTACAGACGTTTTCTCCCAGTCCGAGCATTCTCATTTTATATACTAACCTTTTATGTGGTACAGTGTCAAATGCTTTGGAGAAGTCCAGATACACGACATCCATTGATTCGCCGCTGTCAAGTCTAGAACTTACCTCCTCATAGAAACTAATTCAATTAGTTTGACATGACCGATCCCTCATGAAGCCATGCTGATATGGCGTTATTTGCTTATTTTCGTTGAGGTTCTCTAAGATAGCATCTCTTCGAAAACCTTCAAACAGTTTACCCACGACAGATGTTAAACTTACTGGCCTATAGTTTCCAGGCTCTGTTTTTGGACCCTTTTTGAATATTGGCACCACATTGGCTATGCGCCAATCCTGTGGAACACTCCCTGTCAGTATAGAGTCCGCAAATATCAGAAATAAGGGTCTGGCTATGACATTACTTAATTCTCTTAGGATACGGGGGGTGTATGCCATCCGGTCCTGGCGATTTGTCTATTTTAATCTTTTTAAGAAGCTGCTGTACTTCTTCCTGGGTCAGACAGGACACTTTTAATGGGGAATTTACTTTTACATTCTGCATTTCATCTGACAGTTAATTTTCTTCAGTGAATACATTGGAGAAAAAAATATTTAATAGCTTTGCTTTCTCCTCATCGCTCTCTGCAATTCCCCCCTCATTGCTCTGTAGAGGGCCGACACCTTCAGATTTATACTTTTTACCATTTATATAATTGAAGAACATTTTAGGGTTAGTTTTACTCTCTCTCAGTCTCTAGTTTGGCCGCTTTTATTTGTCCTATACATATTCAATTTTTTTTCTTATAGTTTTTCAGTGCTTCCTCGCTTTCCTCCTGTTTTAGTGATTTAAATGCTTTCTTTTTTTCATTTATTGCTTTCTTTACAGTTCTATTTATCCACATTGGTTTCTTTTTGTTCCTTAACCTTTTATTCCCATACGGTATGTACCTCTCACAATTAGATTTTAGGATGCTTTTAAAAATATCCCATTTTGTGGCTGTATTTTTATTTTTGAGGACTTTGTCCCAGTTAGTTTGGCCTATGGCCTCTCTTAGTTGGCTAAATTTAGCATTTTTGAAGTTTGGTATTTTTGTTCCTCCATGAAGAAACACTCTTTTGAATGACAATTGGAAGGTTATTACTTTATGGTCACTATTTCCCAGGTGTCCCCCAACCTGCATGTCTGTTGTTCTGTCAGGTCTATTGGTTAATACTAAGTCCAGTATGGCCGTCCCTCTAGTCGGGTCCTGAACGAGTTGGGAGAGGTAATTGTCTTTGGTTATTGCCAAGAACCTGTTTCCTTTATGAGATATACAGCTTTCAGTTCCCCCAGTCTATATCTGGGTAGTTGAAGTCCCCCATAATAACCACCTCATTATGATTTGCCGCCTCGTCTATCTCGTTTAGTAGTAGATTTTCTGTGGACTCTGGTATATTAGGTGGTTTATAATAAACTCCTATTAGTAATTTATTATTGTTTTTGCCTCCATGTATCTCTACCCACAGTGACTCCACATGTTCATGTCCTTCACTTATATCTTCACGGAGTGTGGGCTTTAGACGGGACTTTACATAAAGGCAGACCCCTGCCCCTCTCCGGTTTTGACGATCCTTTCTAAACAGACTGTAACCCTGTACACTGACTGCCCAGTCATAGCTATCATCCAGCCATGTCTTAGTTATTCCCACTGTCATAGCTATAACCCAGCCATGTCTCAGTTATTCCCACTATGTCATAGTCCTTCTCACACATCACTAATTCCAGTTCCCCAGTTTTATTAGTCAGGCTTCTGGAATTAGTATACATACAATTAAGAGGTTTATGTATATTTTGTACATTACACTTTTCCTTCTGAACTGTTCTAGTCCCTCCTTCCATTCCTCCCACAGTCCCACTACCTTGCCCCCGTCTCTATCTGCAATATCTTTCCCTTCTATAATGTAATTTCCCTCCCCCCCCAGTCCCTAGTTTAAACACTCCTCCAACCTTCTAGCCATCTTCTCCCCCAACACAGCTGCCCCTTTCCCATTGAGGTGCAGCCCGTCCCTACGATAGAGCCTGTAGCCGACAGAGAAGTCGCCCAGTTCTCCAGGAACCCAAACCCCTCCTTCCTACACCAGTTCTTGAGCCACTTGGTAACCTCCCTAATCTCCCGCTATTTCGGAAAACACTACCTTTGAGGTCCTTGCCCTGAGCTTGTGACCTAAATCCCTAAAATTATTTTTAAGGACGCTCCACCTACCTCTAACTTTGTCATTGGTTCCAATATGGACCATGACCGCTGGATCTTCTCCAGCCCCTCCCAGTAATCTGTCAACCCGATCCGCGATGTGTCAGACAAGCGCAGGAAGACAGCACACTGTTCGGTGATCCCGGTCTTTGTGACAGATCGCCCTATCTGTACCCCGAATAATTGAGAGTGGAAACATGATAAATAACACCTACCCAGATGCCCACTTAGTATTTATATGTCATCTTGAGAAATTCTAGATGTCTGTTATAAGGAGAATTTACACAGAACAGATTACAACAGATGTTTCTGCAAGGGTTAGTCAAAAATTATCCGCACTCTGGGTGTAGAATTTATTTTAATCAATTTCAGAAACAACAAATACATAATTTTTGACATAATCTCCCAAGTCACTACGGTGAAGATTTGATTGTGTCTCGTGCTGATATTTATCAAAGACTTGGAGCACAGTATGGAGAAAGAGTTTTGTGGTGAAAATCTGTGTGAATGGATCAGGGATGGTTGTACAAGCATCAACCATAAAGAAGAAGTGGGATGCCCGTCTATGACTGGTGATAACATTGAGTGTTCCCCTGAACTGGTTCTGGTGGATAGATGATTGACCGTGGTTTATGAGGCAAATCATTTGGCTCTATAGTGAAGACAGCGGTGCATTTCTGGCTCACAGTTCAGCCTAAAACATTTTTAATGAGGGAATAAGAAAGCTTGTTGACAGATGGACAAAGTAATCAAAAGCAGGGAGATTGTCAAAAAGAATGTTCTTGTTTATTTATGAACGCTGATTAAATTCTACCATCATAGTGCGGATCATTTTTGACTCATCCTCGTAGTATTTGAGACATTTTGGGTTAATTTTATAAAATAAACTAACTTGTATACACTACTTATGGAATTTCAAGATTTTTTTAATGATTTTTCTCAGTCTCTTAAAATTCCTCAGTGTGAAAGATGCAAAGTCCCATTAACGTGCTCACCATGTACATTACCAACATCCTGGCTACCTGATGGGAGTGATTACATCTCATTGCACAAGCGGCACAGTCCGGAAAAGTTTACATTAACAAAAACACAGCAAAGTTTAAAGGATATAACAGGACGATGGAAAATGAAAGAAGTCGGGTTAGAAAAATAGCATAAAACAATGGCGGTATGTTATCAGCTGCCGGATCTTAGAAATGACTGTGGTCAGGAAAAGTGTTGGAAAGTCTTCTAAGGACTAGTGAATATAACACATGGATGGAACAAACTAGTCTCAGGATAAGATCAACATGGTAGATTAGCCAACATGTCCTACTAGGAGGACATGTCTGAGCCCGAGCACCGCGCATATAGAGATACCTGGAAGTGTATAAACTGGGCCATATCAGCCAGTGAGGCCTGGGCCATATCAGCCAGTCTTGAGTGGAACTCGCAGACTCCTCCCTCCTTCCATTGCTAGCATGGTTCCATGCTGGAGGTAACTGGTGAGTTGTCTGTGAGTCGGAGCTCCTGATATTGCCCATATGGCACAGGTAGGTTTAGCGTTAGGTCCCGAGCTACTTAAGAAACCTTGGCGTGGTGCTCGGGCTCAGACATGTCCTCCTAGTAGGACATGTTGGCTAATCTCTCAATTTTATCATCAGTTTGAGCACCTGTCTTTGCTATTATTATATTGTTATATTGATTATCACATCCACATAATTGCTATCACGTGTAGGATGTCTATTGTGGTACTTGTGGTCCGCCGCAGGCATCCTCCATTGTATGCATTTTTGCTGGGGATCGCCATTAGCAACGGGCCACAAGTGCAGGATTTGCTCCCCTGTTTATATATGCACAACTGCATATGGGTTTGAGCAGCTCCTGCCTGTTTAACACCACGCCATTTTTTTCATTTGTTTGCATATTAAGATCATTATGGCAAGCAGGGATGGATGGTCAGAGACCCTACTGGGAAACTTCACAACTGGTTGTTGCCAAAGAGGTCATCTGAGCCCTCCTCATGGCTCTTAACTAGCTTCAGGTACTTATGTACATGTCTAATGCCCACAGGTTCTCGCCTCAATGCTACCATATTGCCGTCCTCAGGATTTCTTCCTGCCCCGCCATTTACCCTTATAGGCCACTAGGCCTGAAGACTATGAGGTAGTTTACGAGTGGTGCAGGTCTATGCCAGGATGCAGGTGATAAAATGATGTCATCAGGATGCAGGCATCTGAGGGAACAGGCCAGAAGAGATGTGTGGCCTACACTGCTAACAGAGGCATGGATGTTTCACCTCCTCAGTCCTCTCCTCCATGGAGGACACAACATGGCAGCTGGCTCTGGGCAGTATGGAGAGGCTTCTGAGAAGGTGCTGCTGGGGCAGGATATTGTGCTGCACTGTAGTATTTAGTTCTGCTGAGGTGGTATTTTGTGCAGCACTGTGGTATTTGGTTCTGCTGGGGCAGAATTTTCAGTTGCACTATGGTATTGCTAACCCTGCCTGCTTATGCTGCCCTGCCTACATTTCTTGACCCTGCCTACTTGTATTATCCCCACCTTCTATCATTTAGGACCAGCCAACGACATAGGGTCACTTTTAGTTATATTTTCCTGGACCAGCTTACGTTCCCAGTCTACCCCCGATAGCAAGCATTGTTAAAGGGGTATTCCTATATCCTATATAAGTATTATTCCTATATCCTATATAATGGGTATTCCTACCATATGTGTCCCCTATCCATTCATTCTCTGCCTGAATACAGTGGCCGATGTACTTACAGTAAACTCAAGGCTACACATGCAGTACCAATTTTTTTTAGGTTGATCTAACTCCCTCTCTTCAAGGGCTTCATCCTTTACATGCATGGCAACATCAAATTAGGGGAGCTTAGGTGTGAGGAACCTCCGAGAGATACTTAATGTCAAAGAAAGACTCCTTGTGTCATGCTCAACCCATAACTATTTTTTTCTGAAGAGTTCTTTTTATATGAGCAGAAGGACTGGAGTCTGTTCCATCTGGATTTTTTCTATATGGTTCCTCCCTGTGCGGCCATACATGCGAGAGACAGAAGTTTTCCCTCATGGATGATTTTGCATGGCTTCAGCCAACCTTTGGCTGCATTTTGTTTTGCTAGCCACCAGGTATCTACTGGAATACGAATCTGGCAGTATAGTTCAGTTATTACTCATCAGATAGTTTTGGCCTCGTGAGTATCTCTGAAATGGAAATGAGCAGATACTTGTTTCAGCAGATATCAGGAAGCAGATATGGGACCTTTAAGGTTTAGAGGAATTTCTCTTAAGGTCTATGAGAAAAATAATTAAATAAACATGAAATACCACCACCAGTGGGCACACGTTACACCTAGATATATCCCAGTAATGTGGTAGGTTTAAGAACGATGCCATCTCCAGAGTACGAAGCCATTGGCCAAAACCAATGAAGAAAAGAGGGAAGATGATCCAGGGGACTGGTGACCTTCTCTACCACAAGAGATGGGATGAATGGAGGTAGCTGGCCGATACCAGACCCTTCTGTCCTGAGATGATACAATGATCCCCATTTTGATTATCACTATGGGGATCGATCTCCTCTATATTGTTCCTTGCATGATAGTCGTGTTCTTGGAAAATTGCTTCAAAGTTTGCGGTGACAGTGCAGTAGTGAGACACTGTGATGTGGACAAGGTACATGGAGCCCATCCCAAAACAAGTAGTACTCACCACTGTCCAACTGGGACTACAATTCAGGCACAGGCCTTATACCTCATTTATTGAGGGTTTTAGACATTTTGTCATTTGCACTCAACAAGGAAGTGGCTTGATTATTGTGGTTGTGGCTTAGCAGGTAAGAGGTGTGGCTTAGCGAACAAGGGGTGTGGCTTAGCGGGCAAGGGGTGTGGCTTAGTAGGTGAGAGGTGTGGTTTAAGATACATTTATCATTCCATTTGCACCTGAAATCTAATGGGGAACAAAGCAATAACTTGAGCAAATTTTTGTATTTTATATTTTTTTTAAAAAGGGATGGAAAGGTGGGCATGGGTAGTCATGTTCATTAGGTCTATGCCAGATTTATCACCTGTGACATTTTAAAATGTTGCAAAAAAAGGCACAATCTCACTCCAGTAGGGAGATGGTGTAATAAAAATGGAGAATAATTTCTAGACAAGAGTGTTGGGTGTAAAGATGGGCCATGTTTACCACGCACAAATTACATCAATGTGGGCTGAAGATATTCTGACTTCAAATATTCCCCTCATGATAAATTCTGCTGATTGTTCCTCAAAATTGCACCTGGTGTCTTGTTGGTGTCAAGTAAGTGACCAAGACAGTGTGAGCATACAGCGGATGTATCTTCCAGCATCAGCCAGAAGGTCAAATGCACACCAGCTCATAGGGCCAAACCAGCTTCTGACGTGTCGAATGCTGAGACATCTTTTAAGAGTCAGGTTTGTTTTATTGTTTGGACTATATTTTTAAGTATTCTAGACTTAAGAGTCAGACAGGTTATGGGAAACAAGGACTGGGTGGACTGAGGACCTGTATCCAGGTGCTCCTGAAAATACAGCGTCATGGTTTCCACCCATGCTGCATATTGCCTTGGCATCTCTATTACAAAAATGTGAGGTTTTGGAATTGTTATCCAGGAAAATGAATATTTTTTTTTATTAGAGATGGTGGTTTACGGCCATTATATGGAATGGCTCCATTCATAAGTCTGGTATAAATTCTATGTTTTGGTATCCATCAAGGATACAATATTCCTGGACACCGGCAAACCCTCTGTATGGACATTTTGTACAGGCCTTGAAGGATTAGAAGAAAGGAAGTAACTTTGATCTTTGACTTTGATTATTGTGATGGAGAAATACCATGGATAACAAAGAAAACAAAAAATCTTGGGGAAGTCAAGATTTTTGTTTTCGGGGACCCAGCAACCACTAACCAAATGATTCATATCCTGCCTGCAGAAAGAAGTTTGTAATATACTGTACTTAGCATTTCAAAAGTGTGTGGCCGTCTGGTCAGGAACCTGGTCACGTGACCCCTCTCTGAAAATTCTACATCCACTGACGTTACGAACGCTACCAGGTTTCCAGCGTTGGTTATGAACAGGACATCACTGCCACTGTGGACTGGACCAGAACTATTCCTCTTCCGGGCACATTAGCAAACTCCTGAATCCTCCTTGTTTGTCTATGTGCCAGGAATAGTTCTGGTCCCCTTCACGTCACCTCTCCCATGCTGAGCTGTGGAATTGATGCTCCTGTCCATAGACCAGAAACCTGGTAAAGGATCAAATTACAGGAGTTTAGGTGCGGGTCAGTATGGTGGTTTTGACATTGGAGTTCAGAGGAGATGTGTCACGTGAGTTCCCAAGGGACCGGTCCACGTAACTTTGAGGGGTGAGATATGATTAATTAAGGTGGGGTTGCTGGATCCTGGAAGACCCCTTTAACCCCTCAAAGGGGTTGTCCCATATTAAACATTTATTTATCATCCACAGGGAACCCCCTCCCTTTGTAAAACCAGCAGTGACTTATATGTTGCCTGATCTAACAGGTTTATGTAATATTGAATGGTGGGATCATCCCATAAACCAGAGGCAAAGTTCTGACTTTTACCCCCAGAATATATTCCTGCCCAGCACAGATGAAACGAAAGTCATGATATAAATTGGTGAAAAATAAAATCAGTGGAATAAATCATGAGATGATTGAGAAGACCCAGACAGGACATGATGGAGAAACATTGCACTTATTATGGTCTTGGGCTACAGAGGACCTTTCTCCATTGTATTCTGTGCAAGACCTCAAAGTAATACCACTGGCCACCATAACCCCATGAAGTCTTAAAATGACTGCTTGTATAAGAGTCATGCTACCATCATGACTCCACATACCACTAGGTACTATCCTGGCATTGACCAGTGCCATAGCTGCAGGTGGTCTCCAATAGTCCTTACAGATTCGTTGGTACTAAGATGGTGGTGATCCTGCAGTACGTCGCTATATATTCTATATAGGTCATATATAGGGCTATGAGATCTTCGAGATGCTCCTCTGTATTCATCCCAGTGTATGTAGTCCTAGAATCCCTTGGTATACTTTTTTTTAAAGTTTTTACCTTGAGTGGAAGTCTTACTGGTACATCGATCGCGGCCAGAAGATAAATGGCTAAAGAGTCAGATCTTGACGTCTAAAGTAAAAGTGGCTCCATGAGTTAACCACACGATGGCTTGATGCACTTTTTATTCACTGAAGGTAAATCTCATCAAATAGGATATCGATGGTGAAAGCGTCTACTTTCTGATGTCTTTGTGGCTTACCACGATGCATCCTATAAGAAGTATATGAAGAAACGTTTCAATTCTGTACAATGAAGGAGGAAGCTCATGTGTGAGGGGCGGGTGATGTCCTAATACAATGTGAGTGTCATTGAGATCCAAATAATTGGAGAATTTCCTGAAGAATGGTAGGTTAATAAGTGCTCAAATCATGAATGGGCTTCTGTCAACTTATGTTGGACAACCCTGCTCTCACCCGGTTTCCTGTAACTTTGCACAGGCCAACTCACAGTATAATGGTGGCAAGAGAGCAATGGTGGTTTTCTTGTGGGGCAATCTGTACTTCCTGTAGATATTCCTGATTCAGGGGAATGCTGCTATATAGTGGTCCGTATAAAACCTGTTGGTGGTTCGGGATCACTGCAACCTCCTCCTACTACTACTCTCAGTATCTGTTCTTATCAGTCTACCTTTGCTTGACGACTCTGGTGTTTTGGGTACCTCCTTTGGATATCATTGAGTTAATTCAGCTTCAGTCCAATGCTACTGTTGGGTGTAGGGCTATTACAACGGAATGATAGAGAAGCCACTTTTTGACCAGCTCTCGGCCTGCTGCTTGTTGTTCATCTCAGTTCAGTTCTATAGCTTGCATCTCGACAGTAAAGATTTCCAAAGACCTTTCTCCTTCCTGCAGTTGATCATCTGCCAGCAGCCCCATGGTCCCATCCCAGGCTCCTGACTCCACGAGATCCCTCACTTTCCCCCAAGGGTATAATAATCATTCCCAGCACCATATTGAGGAGGGCAAGGTCAACATTAGGGAGTTAGAGGACTCAAACCACCATGCTGTACATCTACAACATAACCACTATACATAATAGGACATACACAAAACATATACACATTTGTGTTATGTCCATGGAAAAGAAACGTGGCATTACTGCATACAGCACTTTTTTCCAGAGTTGGTTTACACTATGGTTTCCATGTCAGATTTTTCCATTTCTGAAAGCCACAGAGCCAGACAATATTTTAGTAGCACTCATAACCACTTGGCTGCAGGGCCATTGCTAGGGTCTTAAATGATCGATAGATTTTCTTAAAATGTCAGAGACGTTTCAAAAATTTTGATGTGTGTGAGTATCATCGCTGAGACCTCCACAAATTCCTAGAACGAGGGCAGAGAAACGTAAGTTAGTGACCACAGAATCGAGAGGAGCCCATAGCTATGCACGTGCTTCTCGTTCAAGAAATTGGTCAGATTGGCCTCAGTGCTCAGACCTCCACTTACTTAAACTTTTGATATGTCTCTAGGACACATCAGAAGTTTTTTTGAAGTTGGTGACCCTTTAAATTATCAGAGGCCCAAGCTCCAAGTCATACGTTTTGCCTCCTCCTCAGTGACATACGTACTCCCCTCCGTTATGACCCCAACTTCTTCAATTGAACATCCCCTATTTTGATTGACCAGGGTGATCAGACTACACCAGGCTTGTTTGTAGTCTGTTACCATGGAAACACATGAGGCAGCACAGGGATTGCAAATACAAAATGGAGATTTTTAATCTAATCTATTTCCAAAGTGTTGTATTTTAGACGCACAGATGACAGTGGCGGTAGATACTACATTTGGCCATCTCCGTGTCCGTAATTACAGTAGAAGTGCGGAGGATTTCATACAAGGTGTTGCTCAATATAATCCTACCGTTGTGGCCAAGGAATTTTCATGGTCATTTCCTGCTGTTTTTTTTGTCCTCGTGTCGTGAGGAGCCATTGTCCATGAGAGAAGTTATTTTAATTAAGCTTCTTCTATAAAAATAGCAGAAAGATAAGATGTTATTTGGTTTTCTTAAGAAGAGTGTTTCCCGCACTAACTCAGCGTCTGTCAGTGAGGCTTCCTCCCTCCATTTCCTGTGTTTGTTCCTTCTGGAGAAGACATCCCCCCTCCTGACTCCTCGAGGAGCAGACATAGTCATTTTCGACAGTGTCTATTAATATTATGTTCCTCTTTATTGTGTGCACGCCAGGATAAGTGTGAGAATTGAGGGTTCTTGGCCCCTCAGCCAAGGTTTATTTCTCCTCTCAAGCCTGTGTCTAGCAATGAAACGCCATGTCATTAATAGGGGGCGTGCGCTGGAGAGATGGGTTCCTTTGAGGTTTTCTGTTTGCACAGAAATATGTGCCATCAAGGGATGCGCTCCACCACCCTCTAGAAGTAACCCCTCCTCTGGCAGACCTGACCCATGCATCATAAATGGCCGGCCATGTCTCCCCATCTCACCCGTGATCAGCTGATCTTCCTGGTTTATAGAAGGTGGACCTGTGCTGATCAGCTGATCCATTGAGAAGGAGATTGTCTTCGAGAGACAACCCCTTTACAGCTCAGACTCAGCTAGGATATGCCATCAAAGTCAGATAGGCTCAGGTCCTAACTCTGGGAACTACTCCTATCTCCAAAATGGGCCCCCCTACCCGAAGTGAAAGCGAGTGCACTGCGCAAGTGTGACCGCCCTCCATTCACTGCTATGGACCGAGCTCTGGATCGGCTGTTTCCGACAGTCCCATAGAGGTGAAAGGAGATGTGGCCATGCATGGGTGGGTGTTCTCCATTCACCACTGCAGGTGCAGGACCTAGAGGTGGGACCCATGTCTATCTCACTTTGATGGCGATTGAGATGAAAACATCTCTTTTATTATTGTATAATGAAAAGATCTCTGCTTACAGTCAGTAAATTGAACCATTGTTTATATCCATATGTACATACCTAATTCTTCTCGCTGCTGAGGGTTTGTTCCAGTTCCATCAGCAGCACGTTGTTTTGATGTACCATGAATCAGCCTCATGAGACTGGCGACAATTCCAACAAACCCTCAACCACGTTGCATCAGTGTAAGGTCCTTGAAGAAGCACTCCAGCACTTTACTGATCTGTATAGAAGAATGTGTATGCCTGATTTAGTTGGTGTGCCATTTTACGGGTTGTCTGTTCTGCAATACTGTAGACAGGGCAGAGGAGGAGGCTCCTGCTGCAGCCAGCTGTCTTACAGACTCGGGACATGACAGATCTCCTTCTGGGATATTTTTTGTGCATTTTCGGTGTTCAATGTTCCTTTAAGACACTGATTGATCTATATTAGACTATGTTTGTTTGTTTTTTGGTCCTGAGAACACTCCATAGGCCTCCATTCACCCGACGGTGGCCAATGCAGGGTTATTTTTACAGTGACATTCAGGACGTCAGGTCCTTCCTTTGGAGGCATGTGTCAGGAAATACTCCCAATATGTGATGAAAAGCTCAGAGAAATGTGAACAGAGCCCTAGATGATGTGTATACATTGTATAATAATGTAAATTAATATTAAATTACAGTTATGCATAATCAAGGCTAATGATGTCTTCTCTGATTCCTTCTCACAGATTGCTGGGCGAGACGAGGGTTCCCCTGCGAGATTTATTTAATTCTGCCAACCTGACAAAGACATATAATCTTCCTCTTATGGACAGCAAGAAAATGAGCACTGGTGTAAGTGAGAAGCCATCAAATAACGCCTCATTCATGGGGGGAGCAAAGATTCAAAGAGAAATACATTAAGGTGGAGCTCCACCCATACTATAGTAATGTTTGGTGGAGTGCTCCTATAATTGTCTCCAAGTCACGTATGTAGCCGACACATTCATTGGATTGTCCTCCTATTGTAGATCTGCATCAAAGGAGATACGTCCCTTTAATCAGCTGTAGTGAAACTGCAATGTCCAGGACCATGGTTGACCAGTGATCTTCATGAGAGTCCTCCTCACTTGCAGTTCGTGCTAGATGTAGCCCATAATGGAATCAGAACCTACAGCATGTCCATGAGCCCAATGTAATCCGAGGGCATTATAGAAGGTCCTTTAACAGCTATGTAGGTGTGTTCTTTAGGGCAGTGGTTCTCAAATGTTTCATACCATGTAACCTCTATCTACAAGAAGTTCAACCCAAGTACCCCCAAGGAAGTGAGCAGTGATAAATGTTACCAAAATAATGCCATTCTTATGTCATAGGGTCGTCTCCAAGCCTCTGTCATCAGTTCCTTCAGACCTGACAGAAAGAATAGAGCAGCAAAATAACCGACACCCCATTAGGACCCATGATGGATGACTATTACTATTTTCAGCACTACCAAACATACAGGGGACTACAGCACCACATATACATCCAGCGACATCTCCTCCAATATTCATGTTCTCTTTCCTCATCTTCTCCATTCAGACCAGACCACCATGACAACTTCTTTCGACCATCTCTTGACTCTACAGAATTTGACAAACAGAAATCTTAGTTTCCTACTCTTCCATCATGCTCCTACCTTCTCAACACCCCATCTTGCCACCTCTAATACTATTGGTCAGAAACAGATCGCCCCACTGAAAATACTAGTATCACACAGATAGTGGCTTCTTCAATAATTATTGCCAAACAGTGCCCTCAACAGTATCTGCGCCCAGTAAATAGTGTCTCGACAGTAATGGTGCCGTAAACCTAGTGTCCCCCAAAAATAATTGTGCTAAGTTAGGGTGCCCCCCACAGTAGCAGTGCACCCAAAAATTCCACCAAGAGTAATAATTCTCTGCCACAGTACACTATAGTAGTAAAGGTGCCCTTACAGTATCCAATGTGAATAAAAGTTCACCTTTATTAAATCATGGTCAAAACATTCTCCTGAGATGAACGCAACTTCGAATCAACATGTTTCCACCAAACATGGTCTTACTCATGGTTGAGTAAGACTATGTTTGGTGGAAACATGTTGGCTTGATCTCAGGAGGATGTTTTAACCGTGATTAAATAAAGGTGAACTTTTATACACGCTGGATACTTGCTTTTTCCTTTAGATATTTTTCACGTCAAGCATACGGACATCCGTGCTGTGCAACATGAATGTTACGTCCTGGCAAGCTGGCCACTTGTCATACATTTACATTGCCCCTTACAGTGCTTCAATAGTAATAATGCTCCCATAGTGCCCATACTAGTAATGAGGTTCCCCATAGTCCCCCAGCAGTAATAAACCCACCGTAATTCCCCCCCAGTAGTAATAATTCCTCAATACTACCCAAAAGTAGTAGAACCCACAATAATGTTTCCAGTAGAAATATTTCCCCCTAGACCACCAGAGTGCCCCCATAAGTAATAATGCCCCCCTATAGTGCCCCTAGCAGTAAAAAAGCCTCCATAATCTGTCCCAGTAGAAAAGAATGTCCCCTTATAGTGCTGCCAGTAGTACTAATGTCCCCAAAGTGCCCTCCAGTAATAAAAATGATCCCCTCGCTACCTATAATGGCCCGATAGTACTGTCCCAAGGTACTAAAGGAAAACATCAAACTCAGATACCTCCATGCCTCTGTCTATGATGTGGTGCAGGACACAAGACTCTTATGGGCG
Organism: Bufo bufo; assembly: GCF_905171765.1. NCBI lineage: Eukaryota > Metazoa > Chordata > Amphibia > Anura > Bufonidae > Bufo > Bufo bufo. Next base: position 827,517,442 of record NC_053390.1, on the reverse strand, counting down.
GAGTCCTGAACTGCTTACAGACCGACTCAGGGGGTCGTGATGATGACGTCATTGTGGCGCGTCTAATAGGCTTAAAGTCTGGGAGCCTGTAGCCTATGAGAGCGAACGGCGGGGCAGGGAGACATCAGCTACCTTGTTCCACCACAGGACAACAATACAGTTGTATGTCGAGAAGCCACAGCAAAGAGCGTACCCCCTCACCCTGCAGCGTCTACCCCTTGGGGTACACATACCACAGATTCTTGTACATAGGAGCAATGTTATAGTAGTTATATTCTTGTATATAGGAGCAGTATTATAGTAGTTATATTCTTGTACATAGGAGCAGTATTATAATAGTTATATTCTTGTACACGGGAGCAGTATTATAGTAGTTATATTCCTGTACATAGGAGGCAGTATTATAGTAGTTATATTCTTGTACATAGGAGGCAGTATTATAGTAGTTATATTCTTGTACATAGGAGGCAGTATTATATTAGTTATATTCTTGTACATCGGAGCAGTATTATAGTAGTTATATTCTTGTACATAGGAGCAGTATTATAGTAGTTATACTCTTGTACATAGGAGCAGTATTATAGTAGTTATATTCTTGTACATAGGAGGCAGTATTATAGTAGTTATATTCTTGTACATAGGAGGCAGTATTATAGTAGTTATATTCTTGTACACAGGAGGCGGTATTATAGTAGTTATATTCTTGTACATAGGAGGCAGTATTATAGTAGTTATATTCTTGTACATAGGAGGCCGTATTATAGTAGTTATATTCTTGTACATAGGAGGCAGTATTATAGTAGTTATATTCTTGTACATAGGAGGCTGTATTATAGTAGTTATATTCTTGTACATAGGAGGCGGTATTATAGTAGTTATATTCTTGTACATAGGAGGCAGTATTATAGTAGTTATATTCTTGTACATAGGAGCAGTATTATAGTAGTTATATTCTTGTACATAGGAGCAGTATTATAGTAGTTATATTCTTGTACATAGGAGGCAGTATTATAGTAGTTATATTCTTGTACCTAGGAGCAGTATTATAGTAGTTATATTCTTGTACATAGGAGGCAGTATTATAGTAGTTATATTCTTGTACACAGGAGGCGGTATTATAGTAGTTATATTCTTGTACATAGGAGGCAGTATTATAGTAGTTATATTCTTGTACATAGGAGGCCGTATTATAGTAGTTATATTCTTGTACATAGGAGGCAGTATTATAGTAGTTATATTCTTGTACATAGGAGGCTGTATTATAGTAGTTATATTCTTGTACATAGGAGGCGGTATTATAGTAGTTATATTCTTGTACATAGGAGGCAGTATTATAGTAGTTATATTCTTGTACATAGGAGCAGTATTATAGTAGTTATATTCTTGTACATAGGAGCAGTATTATAGTAGTTATATTCTTGTACATAGGAGGCAGTATTATAGTAGTTATATTCTTGTACCTAGGAGCAGTATTATAGTAGTTATATTCTTGTACATAGGAGGCAGTATTATAGTAGTTATAGTCTTGTACATAGGAGCAGTATTATAGTAGTTATATTCTTGTACATAGGAGGCAGTATTATAGTAGTTATATTCTTGTACATAGGAGCAGTATTATAGTAGTTATATTCTTGTACATAGGAGCAGTATTATAGTAGTTATATTCTTGTACATAGGAGGCAGTATTATAGTAGTTATATTCTTGTACATAGGAGCGGTATTATAGTAGTTATATTCTTGTACATAGGAGCAGTATTATAGTAGTTATATTCTTGTACATAGGAGCAGTATTATAGTAGTTATATTCTTGTACATAGGAGGCAGTATTATAGTAGTTATATTCTTGTACATAGGAGCAGTATTATAGTAGTTATATTCTTGTACATAGGAGCAGTATTATAGTAGTTATATTCTTGTACATAGGAGCAGTATTATAGTAGTTATATTCTTGTACATAGGAGCAGTATTATAGTAGTTATATTCTTGTACATAGGAGCAGTATTATAGTAGTTATATTCTTGTACATAGGAGCAGTATTATAGTAGTTATATTCTTGTACATAGGAGGCAGTATTATAGTAGTAATATTCTTGTACATAGAAGCAGTATTATAGTAGTTATAGTCTTGTATATAGGAGCAGTATTATAGTAGTTATATTCTTGTACATAGGAGCAGTATTATAGTAGTTATATTCTTGTACATAGGAGCAGTATTATAGTAGTTATATTCCTGTACATAGGAGGCAGTATTATAGTAGTTATATTCTTGTACATAGGAGCAGTATTATAGTAGTTATATTCCTGTACATAGGAGGCAGTATTATAGTAGTTATATTCTTGTACATAGGAGCAGTATTATAGTAGTTATATTCTTGTACATAGGAGCAGTATTATAGTAGTTATATTATTGTACATAGAAGGCAGTATTATATTAGTTATATTCTTGTACATCGGAGCAGTATTATAGTAGTTATATTCTTGTACATAGGAGCGGTATTATAGTAGTTATCATCTTGTACATAGGAGGCAGTATTATAGTAGTTATATTCTAGTACATAGGAGGCAGTATTATAGTAGTTATATTCTTGTACATAGGAGCAGTATTATAGTAGTTATATACTTGTACATAATAGCAGTATTATAGTAGTTATATTCTTGTACATAGGAGCAGTATTATAGTAGTTATATACTTGTACATAATAGCAGTATTATAGTAGTTATATTCTTGTACATAGGAGCAGTATTATAGTAGTTATATTCTTGTACAAAGGGGGCAGTATTATAGTAGGTATATTTTTTTTCAGTTATATACAGTACAGACCAAAAGTTTGGACACACCTTCTCATTCAAAGAGTTTTCTTTATTTTCATGACTATGAAAATTGTAGATTCACACTGAAGGCATCAAAACTATGAATTAACACATGTGGAATTATATACATAACAAACAAGTGTGAAAAAACTGAAAATATGTCATATTCTAGGTTCTTCAAAGTAGCCACCTTTTGCTTTGATTACTGCTTTGCACACTCTTGACATTCTCTTGATGAGCTTCAAGAGGTAGTGTCCTGAAATTGTTTTCACTTCTCAGGTGTGCCCTGTCAGGTTTAATAAGTGGGATTTCTTGCCTTATAAATGGGGTTGGGACCATCAGTTGCGTTGAGGAGAAGTCAGGTGGATACACAGCTGATAGTCCTACTGAATAGACTTAGAATTTGTATTATGGCAAGAAAAAAGCAGCTAAGTAAAGAAAAACGAGTGCCCATCATTACTTTAAGAAATTAAGGTCAGTCAGTCAGCCGAAAAATTGGGAAAACCTTGAAAGTAAGGGCTATTTGACCATGAAGGAGAGTGATGGGGTGCTGCGCCAGATGACCTGGCCTCCACAGTCACCGGACCTGAACCCAATCGAGATGGTTTGGGGTGAGCTGGACCGCAGAGTGAAGGCAAAAGGGCCAACAAGTGCTAAGCATCTCTGGGAACTCCTTCAAGACTGTTGGAAGACCATTTCAGGGGACTACCTCTTGAAGCTCATCAAGAGAATGCCAAGAGTGTGCAAAGCAGTAATCAAAGCAAAAGGTGGCTACTTTGAAGAACCTAGAATATGACATATTTTCAGTTGTTTCACACTTGTTTGTTATGTATATAATTCCACATGTGTTAATTCATAGTTTTGATGCCTTCATAGTCATGAAAATAAAGAAAACTCTTTGAATGAGAAGGTGTGTCCAAACTTTTGGTCTGTACTGTACGTTTTCATTTACAGTGTGTCCAAAAATAACAGTTTTAGTGAATCGCTATCTGGATATTGTGTGTAGAACATAATCCTCATCATGTTGAGCTTCGTCCTGATGTAGTTTCTGTGGAGCGGCAGCTGGTTTCGCTCTTCCTCTCGCTTGTGCTTCTATTTCTGGACGTGGAATGTGATATTTTGATGCAGTAACGGTGAGTCGGACTCATGACTGTTACGGCAAAACCCACAAGTGGGAAGGATGAAGCTGATGTGTCAGTCCTGGGCTATTATATGGTATAACTGATATATAGTATGACTAATAAAAGATCGTAACGCCAGAGTCTGTCGTGTCACTCTATTATTCCCATTGGAATTTTCACATCTCGTGGCTTCACAGAGAGGTCCTTTCTGTCGCTGTTACCCCTACAGTTATGTGTGAACCCACTGCATCCATTATTTTAAATTGCTAGAATTGCCCTCCATGTGTCATGGTGACATTTTCTATATATTTAGTGCAACTGTTTCCTTAGACAAAGTTCAGTCTGAATTCATGTTCAGTAGGTTAGTACCTGGGCAGTATTTGGTTGCAGTCAGTACACTTCCCACCAGTCCCCCCCCCAGTATCTGTGACCCTGCAGATGCCAGGTACATGTCCGTTATAAGCAGCGGAAGTCATGAGAGGGTTACATTGTATCCAGCTCCTATATTTAGGGAGGGAAGGACGGATTACTGAGGCAGCGGGATGTATTTAGAGGATGTGACTGGATTTATTTCCTGCTGCCTCAGAGCTGCGCTCCTGATCCATGAGGACAGGGGAATGCTGATAATGATATTATATTCTGCCAGTATATTGTATATTACATTATTACATGTTTTGTGCAAACATTTGATGCAAAAATTTGTGATTTTTTACCTTTCTCTGCTGCTTTTACAAAAACAGCCATAGTGTAGCAGAAATGTTGGTGGCGGCGGCCGGGGGTCGGGGGAGCAGGTTGGGGGGGGCTGGCGTTTCACCACAGCTCAATATATTTACCCTAAAACATCACTGTAATATCTCCCGGGAGGTGTAGCTTTCAGTTTCAGGTGCACGGACATCTCGGATGCACCTCTTAAAGGGGTTGTCTCATCATAGACAATGGCGGCATATCGCTAGGATATGCCCCCATTGTCTTATAGGTGTGGGTCGCATCTATGTAGAGAACAGAGCTCCGCAAGGTGGTGGCTGGAGGGCTCCAGTCCGGCCACCACCAAGCCGGCTCCCCATAGAAGTGAATGGGAGCGTACCGCGCATTCGCGGCCCCCGCACCCATACATTTATATGGGGCCGACGGAAATAGCCGAGCCAGCGCTCAGCTATTTTTGCCGGCCCCATAGAAAATTAAATGGAGGGCGGCTGCGCATGCGCAGTGCGCCCTCCTTCACTTGCGAGGCTCCGTTCTCGATATAGGTGCAGGTCCCACCCCTGCTCTGATACATTGTAGCAAATGATCAGGACAGAAAAGAGATACAATTGTATCAATCAGTTCTAGAGCGTGTATCGGAGCTCGTCTCATACACGGGACAGCGACCCCGACGCAGAACTGGAGCGAGACGCGAAAAGAGCTACGTCGTATAGTATACCATTTATACAGTAGGAAAGAGCTGGAAAACTCGGCATTTATTAACCACATACGCTATATTTTTTCCGGAGCATGTTCGATGAATTCTGCCACATTTTTGTTACGGTGTTTGATTAGTTTTGGTGCAATTTTGCCCTTTTTCATAAGATTATTCTTCTCTCCATGCTGTTGGTGCATCGTGTGGTAACAAGTCTCATTCTCTACCTTTCAGGCCACATTAACCCTGCAGATTTCATACTTCCCACCACCGGGGGCAGCACCTCTGTATCCTCCACCATCAACCATACCGGCTGTAAAGGAGCCCACGCCGTCTCTCAGCGATGTGGACACCGTCAGTCAGCTGCAGTTCGGTATGTCCTCCTCTCCACCATGTGTGGTAATATTCTGGGTGATGAAGGAACGCGTTCATCAGGCTCCGCTTCTCTTCTATATGTTAATTGAATCATTTCAATATATTGTATGGTAATGAGCAGTAGGTAGTCGTGGGATAATATTACATCCATCATCAGGACCATCCAGCCAAATATTTATAGATTTTACATTAGATGACTGCGGAGTCACCATTAGGCCTCATGCACACGGCAGTTGTTTTGGTCCACCTCCGAGCCACCAAATGCGGACCCAATCACTTCAATGGGGCCGCATCCGTTGCTCCGTTCCGTGGCCCCGCAAAAAAAAACAAAAAACGTGTCCTATTCTTCTCCGTTCTTTGCGGACAAGAATAGGCAGTTCTATTAAAAACTGTCGTTGCCGTTCCGAAAATTGCGGAAGGCATACGGACGCCATCCGTGTTTTGCGGATCCGCGGTTCGCGGACTGCAAAACACACAACGGTCGTGTGCATGTAGCCTTAATTACAGGGCCGGATTCACGCTTACTACAAGTGAGGGAAAGTTTTTAGCTATTTTAAGATTAGTGGTCAGATGTAGTAATTACATGTCTGCCTAATTGTTATTAAATGCTGCCCTCCAGTGATGAGATGTAATAATTACACATCTGCCTATTTGTTATGAAACAATGCCCCCCCCCCCCAGTGGTCAGATGTGGTAATTACACTTCTCTGGCTGATTGTTATTAGACAGTGCCCTCCAGTGGTCAGACGTAGTAATTACATGTCTGGTTGTTATTGGACAGTGCCCTTCAGTGGTCAGATATAGTAATTACACATGTATGGCTTATTGTTATTAAACAGAGCCCTCCAGTGGTCAGATGTGGTAATTACATTTGTTTCTGATTGTTATTAATCAGTGCCCTCCAGTGGTCAGATGTGGTAATTACATTTGTTTCTGATTGTTATTAATCAGTGCCCTCCAGTGGTCAGATGTGGTAATTACATGTGTTGCTGATTGTTATTAATCAGTGCCCTCCAGTGGTCAGATGTGGTAATTACATGTGTTGCTGATTGTTATTAATCAGTGCCCTCCAGTGGTCAGATGTGGTAATTACATGTGTTGCTGATTGTTATTAAACAGAGCCCTCCAGTGGTCAGATGTGGCAGTTACACATCTTGCTGTTGTTAGACAGTGCCCTCCAGTAGTCAAAGGTAGTAATTACACGTCTGGTTGTTATTACACAGTGCCCTTCAGTGGTCAGATGTAGTAATTACACATGTCTGGCTGATTGTTACTAATCAGTGCCCTCCAGTAGTCAGATATAATAATTACACATCTTGTGCTGTTATTAGACACTGCTCTCCAGTGGTCAGATATAGTAATTACACATGTATGGCTGATTGTTATTAATCAGTGCTCTGCAGTGGTCAGATGTAGTAATTACATGTATTGCTTATTGTTATTAAACAGAGCCCTCCAGTGGTCAGATGTGGTAATTACATGTGTTGCTGATTGTTATTAAACAGAGCCCTCCAGTGGTCAGATGTGGTAATTACATGTGTTGCTGATTGTTGTTAATCAGTGCCCTCCAGTGGTCAGATGTGGTAATTACATGTGTTGCTGATTGTTATTAAACAGAGCCCTCCAGTGGTCAGATGTGGTAATTACATGTGTTGCTGATTGTTATTAATCAGTGCCCTCCAGTGGTCAGATGTGGTAATTACATGTGTTGCTGATTGTTATTAAACAGAGCCCTCCAGTGGTCAGATGTGGTAATTACATGTGTTCCTGATTGTTATTAAACAGAGCCCTCCAGTGGTCAGATGTGGTAATTACATGTGTTGCTGATTGTTATTAATCAGTGCCCTCCAGTGGTCAGATGTGGTAATTACATGTGTTGCTGATTGTTATTAATCAGTGCCCTCCAGTGGTCAGATGTGGTAATTACATGTGTTGCTGATTGTTATTAATCAGTGCCCTCCAGTGGTCAGATGTGGTAATTACATGTGTTGCTGATTGTTATTAAACAGAGCCCTCCAGTGGTCAGATGTGGCAGTTACACATCTTGCTGTTGTTAGACAGTGCCCTCCAGTAGTCAAAGGTAGTAATTACACGTCTGGTTGTTATTACACAGTGCCCTTCAGTGGTCAGATGTAGTAATTACACATGTCTGGCTGATTGTTATTAATCAGTGCCCTCCAGTAGTCAGATATAATAATTACACATCTTGTGCTGTTATTAGACACTGCTCTCCAGTGGTCAGATATAGTAATTACACATGTATGGCTGATTGTTATTAATCAGTGCTCTGCAGTGGTCAGATGTAGTAATTACACATGTATTGCTTATTGTTATTAAACAGAGCCCTCCAGTGGTCAGATGTGGTAATTACATGTGTTGCTGATTGTTGTTAATCAGTGCCCTCCAGTGGTCAGATGTGGTAATTACATGTGTTGCTGATTGTTATTAATCAGTGCCCTCCAGTGGTCAGATGTGGTAATTGCATGTGTTGCTGATTGTTATTAAACAGAGCCCTTCAGTGGTCAGATGTGGTAATTACATGTGTTGCTGATTGTTATTAATCAGTGCCCTCCAGTGGTCAGATGTGGTAATTACACATCTTGCTGTTGTTAGACAGTGCCCTCCAGTGGTCAAAGGTAGTAATTACACGTCTGGTTGTTATTACACAGTGCCCTTCAGTGGTCAGATGTAGTAATTACACGTCTGGCTGATTGTTATTAATCAGTGCCCTCCAGTAGTCAGATATAATAATTACACGTCTGGCTGATTGTTATTAGACACTGCCCTCCAGTGGTCAGATGTAGTAATTTCACGTCTGGCTGATTGTTATTAGACACTGCTCTCCAGTGGTCAGGTATCTTAATTACATAGTAATAAAAATAGAATGGGCACTCATATATCCGGTACACAAAGTGGGCAAAGCGACTCGGGTGATGTGATAATAATATAATAATTTATTATAGCAATATGTATGTGCCAATAAATATCAATAATATTGTAACCATACACTATTGATATTGTAACCTGAACAGAGCAATATCCCCAATATATCCTAAATGAATAAAACTTACATAAAATACACGATATATAATAAAAAATGCACAATATGTATAACAATCCACTGTTGTAGCTAATAGAAATCCGGTGCAAATAGTTGGGCTAAATAGATTATGGCTGTTATCTAAAACAGTGGCTGGCAGCAAATATATCTCCAGAGATAAATAAAGTGAATAATAATAAAATGGTGTATCCTGTGATATAAAACAGTTTAGTGTATATTATACCTCTATATACAATATATAAAGATAGTGAATATAGAAAAAATGGTGTACAATCAGTGCAAAATATGAATATAAATATATAGATATATAAATAATGTGAAAGGGTCTCTAGAGAGTCAACAGTAATTTGCTGCGTCCTACTGATATAGTCTTTCTTTGATATTAGGAAATGTGGTCTGAATATCAACTGGATCCACACAATTCCTAGAAGTAGATTTGATTCCAGCAGATATCAGCCTAACAGGTTTGAACGTAGTCAGCCACAACAGGCGCGGCAATATAAATGTATCCAGCAATGTTGCAAGGTAATTGAGCAGCAATACAATTTTCTCCGGCAATGTTACAAAGACAGTGCAGATGTATCTGACAGTGTTGCGCCGGTTCAATTGTAGCCAGCAATATTACTCCGGTTCAGGTATAGCAGTGCCGAATCAGTTTTACTCACATGCAGTCCTGCTCCCACCGTGGCGTCCCACGTGGTATGGGTTCAGGAGGACTCGCCTTTAGGTAGCACGATCAGAGTCTGTCTTGTTATCCGCTGGTAATGCTGTATATACCCGACTGTGAACGGGAGCGCTGTCTATCTCAGGCTATGACCCTATCTGGGTCAATTCTGGTGATAGAAGGTCTCACTCGCTGAACTATATCCAAAGGGATCCACAGTTCGGTTAGCCGCAATTTAGATGTCCTTTTTTGGAAAGCGCTTTCTCAATTCAGTCAATAGTAGAAAACTGTAGCCGGTCTCCTGTCAAGTCCAATTGCTCCTCACCATTGCTGGATACATTTATATTGCCGCGCCTGTTGTGGCTGACTACGTTCAAACCTGTTAGGCTGATATCTGCTGGAATCAAGTCTACCTCTAGGAATTGTGTGGATCCAGTTGATATTCAGACCACATTTCCTAATATCAAAGAAAGACTATATCAGTAGGACGCAGCAAATTACTGTTGACTCTCTAGAGACTCTTTCACATTATTTATATATCTATATATCTATATTTATATTTTGCACTGATTGTACACCATTTTTTCTATATTCACTATCTTTATATATTGTATATAGAGGTATAATATACACTAAACTGTTTTATATCACAGGATACACCATTTTATTATTATTCACTTTATTTATCTCTGGAGATATATTTGCTGCCAGCCACTGTTTTAGATAACAGCCATAATCTATTTAGCCCAACTATTTGCACCGGATTTCTATTAGCTACAACAGTGGATTGTTATACATATTGTGCATTTTTTATTATATATCGTGTATTTTATGTAAGTTTTATTCATTTAGGATATATTGGGGATATTGCTCTGTTCAGGTTACAATATCAATAGTGTATGGTTACAATATTATTGATATTTATTGGCACATACATATTGCTATAATAAATTAATATATTATTATCACATCACCCGAGTCGCTTTGCCCACTTTGTGTACCGGATATATGAGTGCCCATTCTATTTTTATTACTATTGTTTTTTGATGATTGGGTACAACATCTGTTTGGTGCACCTTGCCATCACAAATCAGAGGTGAGCCGTCCTTTATCTTTGTTTCCTACATCTTAATTACATAGCCATTGGCTGAGTGTCTATTTTTTACTGGTGCTTTGTGGATATTGTGTGGTAATTAGTAGATGTACTGGTCCAGTAATTCTTCCTTTGTTCTAGATACAACCATAGAGGAGGACACAGAAGACCAGATTGGCACCGGAGATGAGGGGGAAACAACATCCCTCATGCCAGGATCAGAGCAGCCCAGCCTTCCCAAGAAAAGCTCTGTGGTTGTTCCTGTGCAGGGCGTCAGGAGGAAAAAGAGCATACCCAAAAGACAACTGTCAAACAAACCTCAGGATTTCCAGGTAAGTAACAGCCTAAAGATGAGGACATGATGATGATTACTTATCCTGTACTGATCCTGAGTTACATCCTGTATTATACTCCAGAGCTGCACTCACTATTCTGCTGGTGCAGTCACTGTGTACATACATTACTTATCCTGTACTGATCCTGAGTTACATCCTGTATTATGCTCCAGAGCTGCACTCACTATTCTGCTGGTGCAGTCATTGTATACATACATTACTTATCCTGTACTGATCCTGAGTTACATCCTGTATTATACTCCAGAGCTGCACTCACTATTCTGCTGGTGCAGTCACTGTGTACATACATTACTTATCCTGTACTGATCCTGAGTTACATCCTGTATTATACTCCAGAGCTGCACTCACTATTCTGCTGGTGCAGTCACTGTGTACATACATTACTTATCCTGTACTGATCCTGAGTTACATCCTGTATTATACTCCAGAGCTGCACTCACTATTCTGCTGGTGCAGTCACTGTGTACATACATTACTTATCCTTTACTGATCCTGAGTGACATCCTGTATTATACTCCAGAGCTGCACTCACTATTCTGCTGGTGCAGTCACTGTGTACATACATTACTTATCCTGTACTGATCCTGAGTTACATCCTGTAATATACTCCAGAGCTGCACTCACTATTCTGCTGGTGCAGTCACTGTGTACATACATTACTTATCCTGTACTGATCCTGAGTTACAGCCTGTATTATACTCCAGAGCTGCACTCACTATTCTGCTTGTGGAGTCACTGTGTACATACATTACTTATCCTGTACTGATCCTGAGTGACATCCTGTATTATACTCCAGAGCTGCACTCACTATTCTGCTGGTGCAGTCACTGTGTACATACATTACTTATCCTTTACTGATCCTGAGTGACATCCTGTATTATACTCCAGAGCTGCACTCACTATTCTGCTGGTGCAGTCACTGTGCACATACATTACATTACTTATCCTGTACTGATCCTGAGTGACATCCTGTATTATACTCCTGAGCTGCACTCACTATTCTGCTGGTGCAGTCACTGTGTACATACATTACTTATCCTGTACTGATCCTGAGTGACATCCTGTATTATACTCCAGAGCTGCACTCACTATTCTGCTGGTGGAGTCAATGTGTACATACATTCCTTATCCCTTACTGATCCTGAGTGACATCCTGTATTATACTCCAGAGCTGCACTCACTATTCTGCTGGTGCAGTCACTGTGTACATACATTACTTATCCTGTACTGATCCTGAGTCACATCCTGTATTATACTCCAGAGCTGCACTCACTATTCTGCTGGTGCAGTCACTGTGTGCATACATTACTTATCCTGTACTGATCCTGAGTTACATCCTGTATTATACTCCAGAGCTGCACTCACTATTCTGCTGGTGCAGTCACAGTGTACATACATTACTTATCCTGTACTGATCCTGAGTTACATCCTGTATTATACTTCAGAGCTGCACTCACTATTCTGCTGGTGCAGTCACTGTGTACATACTTTACTTATCCTGTACTGATCCCGAGTTACATCCTGTATTATACTCCAGAGCTGTACTCACTATTCTGCTGGTGCAGTCACTGTGTACATACATTACTTATCCTGCACTGATCCTGAGTGACATCCTGTATTATACTCCAGAGCTGCACTCACTATTCTGCTGGTGGAGTCACTGTGTACATACATTACTTATCCTTTACTGATCCTGAGTGACATCCTGTATTATACTCCAGAGCTGCACTCACTATTCTGCTGGTGCAGTCTTTGTGTACATACATTACTTATCCTGTACTGATCCTGAGTTACATCCTGTATTATACTTCAGAGCTGCACTCACTATTCTGCTGGTGCAGTCACTGTGTACATACATTACTTATCCTGTACTGATCCTGAGTCACATCCTGTATTATACTCCAGAGCTGCACTCACTATTCTGCTGGTGCAGTCACTGTGTACATACATTACTTATCCTGTACTGATCCTGAGTTACATCCTGTATTATACTCCAGAGCTGCACTCACTATTCTGCTGGTGCAGTCACTGTGTACTCACATTACGTATCCTGTACTGATCCAGAGTTACATCCTGTATTATACTCCAGAGCTGCACTCACTATTCTGCTGGTGCAGTCACTGTGTACATACATTACTTATCCTGTACTGATCCTGAGTTACATCCTGTATTATACTCCAGAGCTGCACTCACTATTCTGCTGGTGCAGTCACTGTGTACATACATTACTTATCCTGTACTGATCCTGAGTTACATCCTATATTATACTCCAGAGCTGCACTCACTATTCTGCTGGTGCAGTCACTATGTACATACATTACTTATCCTGTACTGATCCAGAGTTACATCCTGTATTATACTCCAGAGCTGCACTCACTATTCTGCTGGTGCAGTCACTGTGTACATACATTACTTATCCTGTACTGATCCTGAGCTACATCCTGTATTATACTCCAGAGCTGCACTCACTATTCTGCTGGTGCAGTCACTGTGTACATACATTACTTATCCTGTACTGATCCTCAGTTATATCCTGTATTATACTCCAGAGCTGCGCTCACTATTCTGCTGGTGCAGTCACTGTGTACATACATTACTTATCCTATACTGATCCTGAGTTACATCCTGTATTATACTCCAGAGCTGCACTCACTATTCTGCTGGTGCAGTCACTGTGTACATACATTACTTATCCTGTACTGATCCTGAGTTACATCCTGTATTATACTCCAGAGCTGCGCTCACTATTCTGCTGGTGCAGTCACTGTGTACATACATTACGTATCCTGTACGGATCCTGAGTTACATCCTGTATTATACTCCAGAGCTGCACTCACTATTCTGCTGGTGCAGTCACTGTGTACATAAATTACTTATCCTGTACTGATCCTGAGTTACATCCTGTATTATACTTCAGAGCTGCGCTCACACTTAGTTTTGTAATTGTGCAAAGCCTACATTTCCTAGAACTGAAATCACCAGAAGTATGTTCAAGCTTTGAGTATTCAGGGAATATTGGAGGATTTCAGCAGTGAAGGCAGCAGAATTGTGATGTACTGGCTGTAATTCAGGACCAGTAGAAGGTAAGAAGGATTCAGTGGTGACATTTTGCTGACCGTCTCCTTAGATTCGAGTTCGGGTGATTGAGGGGCGACAATTACTCGGTGTCAACATTAAACCTGTTGTGAAGGTGACGGTTGCGGGACAGAGCAGAAGAACGCGGATCCGGAAGGGCAACGGCCCGTTTTTTGATGAGGTAACATTGGGGGGCATTCACTGCGGTGCTGGGCGTCCTCATCCTTCACATGTAGTAAGGTGTTGTCTTTATCTTTTAGACGTTTTTCTTCAACTTCTTCGAGTCTCCTGCTGATCTCTTCGATGAGCCTGTGTTCCTGACAGTGAGTGCTCAAGGGTCCAGCAGTGCTAGAGAAAGGGGCGGGGCAGTGACAACCTCTAGGTCATTAAGGGTTCACAACAGCTGGAATCGGAATTACACAGAACTGTGCCCCAGCTGCTGCAGAACCTCATAATACACCCCTCAGCTGCTGCAGAACATCATAATACACACCTCAGCTGCTGCAGAACCTCATAATACACACCTCAGCTGCTGCAGAACCTCATAATACACACCTCAGCTGCTGCAGAACCTCATAGCACACACCTCAGCTGCTGCAAAACCTCATAGCACACACCTCAGCTGCTGCAGAACCTCATAGCACACACTCAGCTGCTGCAGAACCTCATAATACACACCTCAGCTGCTGCAGAACCTCATAATACACACCTCAGCTGCTGCAGAACCTCATAGCACACACCTCAGCTGCTGCAGAACCTCATAGCACACACCTCAGCTGCTGCAGAACCTCATAATACACACCTCAGCTGCTGCAGAACCTCATAGCACACACCTCAGCTGCTGCAGAACCTCATAGCACACACCTCAGCTGCTGCAGAACCTCATAATACACACCTCAGCTGCTGCAGAACCTCATAGCACACACCTCAGCTGCTGCAGAACCTCATAATACACACCTCAGCTGCTGCAGAACCTCATAGCACACACCTTAGCTGCTGCAGAACCTCATAATACACCTCAGCTGCTGCAGAACCTCATAGCACACACTCAGCTGCTGCAGAACCTCATAATACACACCTCAGCTGCTGCAGAACCTCATAATACACACCTCAGCTGCTGCAGAACATCATAATACACACCTCAGCTGCTGCAGAACCTCCTAATACACACCTCAGCTGCTGCAGAACCTCATAATACACACCTCAGCTGCTGCAGAACCTCATAATACACACCTCAGCTGCTGCAGAACCTCATAGCACACACCTCAGCTGCTGCAGAGCCTATATAGAATATGAGCTGTATTACAAGTAGCGACGTGCTGCAGATATCAGTTCTGGGGCTGCACACTCTATTACTCACACTATAAGTCTGTACTTGTGATTGCAGTTCTATTGACCGCCCTCCTCTTATACGCAGGTCTTAGACTCCCGCTCCCTCAGAACTCACGCTGTAATTGGAGAATTTCGGGTAAGTGGTCCTCGTGTCGTGTGCCTCATCTCCAGAATTCTGTAAATCCATGTATGAAGCCTTATCTTCTACTTCTGTCTGACCTGCTTTCACTCTTCTGCTGGCTTACTGACGTTTCTCTGCTCCCCTGCTGGTTCAGTGTCTGCACAGGGCTTGTTGTGCTTCAGTATGGGAGATGTAATATGTATATGTATGTCTGAGCGGTCTGTTGTCTATACAGCAGCATCCACTTATGGTGAGCGTGTGCTGGGCTTGTGCTAATACACGGCAGCCAATCTGAACACACCGAGCTGCAGCATAAGAGGTTTAATTGTGTACGAAGCTGTCCACCATGTTGTACCATTCTGCTTATCTCTCCGTCATCTACCAACCTTCTCATGTGATTCAATTCAGTATCATTTCCACGATGTGTGCTTGCTGTCAGTGAACGGGAGCATTCCTGTTTGCATCAGGTTGTAAAACGTATTCCTGCTCTGTTTGCTATAATGTATCAGTTTGTGTGTGTATTTTATGTGTATGGACCTGGTCTGGATTATATTTCCTGTTTTTTGATGGATTGTGTTCTCTCCTCTACAGATGGATGTTGGGATGATTTATGGAGAACCGAGTACGTTCTGATCCACAAATGTCTACTTTTTGGGTGATGTACCGGATGACTAATATACAGTAAAAGTCCAGTACTAATAGTGGCAGCCATCTGTGTGTGTCCAGCAGGGGGCCCTCTGATCTCTGGGGTTGTGTGGTGGTAAGGTCCACCCTGTACTGTGGTCGCAGGCCCTGTGTTGGGGGTCTTCATTAACCTGTTCATGCAGACTTCATGTGGAGGCCGCTTTGAGCTTGAGGAGAGAGATCTTAGTGGATCCACCTACATGCTGACCACTGTGCAGATGTTCGGATTGGTCCTTCAGCTGGGGTGACCACATCATAAGCTTCAAAAGGAGGACATCACAGATGAGACAGGGGGTGACGAGACAGCAAACAAAATGGAAACCATCATCTATATACCATCGTCAGAGGAGATTACAGGGCGTTGGTATAAGAGTAGAGGACTACAACTTTCAGCATGTCCAGGCTGATATTATGTGATGTCAGAGGACTTGACAGGGAGATGGCATAAGTAGAGGGGACTACAACTCCCAGCATGTCCAAGCTGATATTGTGGGATAGCAGAGGAAGGGAGGAGATATAAGAGGAGAAAACTACAACTCCCAGAATATCCAGACCTTTATTTTGGGACAAAGGAAGATATTTCAGGGAGGGGGTATAAGAGGAGAGGACTACAACTTTCAGCATGTCCAGGCTGATATTATGTGATATCAGAGGACTTAACAGGGAGATGGCATAAATAGAGGGGACTACAACTCCCAGCATGTCCAGGTTGATATTGTGGGATAGCAGAGGAAGGGAGGAGATATAAGAGGAGAGAACTGCAACTCCCAGAATATCCAGACCTTTATTTTCGGACAAAAGAGGATATTTCAGGGATGGGGTATAAGAGGAGAGGACTACAACTTCCAAGGTTTCTCAGGCTCACCACTTCTCTCCGCTGCTGCGCTCCGGCCCCTCCTGCATTGATCACATGACAGTGACATCATCACAGGTCCTTACCACTGCTGAGCTCTGGCTCCTCCTGCACTGATCACATGACAGTGACGTTATCACAGGTCCTTACCACTGCTGAGCTCCGGCCCATCCTGCATTGATCACATGACAGCGACATCATCACAGGTCCTTACCACTGCTGAGCTCTGGCTCCTCCTGCACTGATCACATGACAGTGACGTTATCACAGGTCCTTACCACTGCTGAGCTCCGGCCCATCCTGCATTGATCACATGACAGCGACATCATCACAGGTCCTTACCACTGCTGAGCTCCGTCTCCTCCTGCACTGATCACATGACAGTGACGTTATCACAGGTCCTTACTACTGCTGAGCTCCGACTCCTCCTGCACTGATCACATGACAGTGATGTTATCACAGGTCCTTACTACTGCTGAGCTCCGACTCCTCCTGCACTGATTACATGACAGTGATGTTATCACAGGTCCTTACTACTGCTGAGTTCCAGCTCCTCCTGCACTAATCACATGACAGTGACGTTATCACAGGTCCTTACCACTGCTGAACTCCGACTCCTCCTGCACTAATCACATGACAGTGACGTTATCACAGGTCCTTACTACTGCTGAGCTCCGGCTCCTCCTGCACTAATCACATGACAGTGACGTTATCACAGGTCCTTACCACTGCTGAGCTCCGGCTCCTCCTGCACTAATCACATGACAGTGACGTTATCACAGGTCCTTACTACTGCTGAGCTCCGGCTCCTCCTGCACTAATCACATGACAGTGATGTTATCACAGGTCCTTACTACTGCTGAGCTCCGGCTCCTCCTGCACTAATCACATGACAGTGACGTTATCACAGGTCCTTACTACTGCTGAGCTCCGACTCCTCCTGCACTGATCACATGACAGTGACGTTATCACAGGTCCTTACCACTGCTGAGCTCCGGCTCCTCCTGCACTGATCACATGACAGTGACATTATCACAGGTCCTTACCACTGCTGAGCTCCGGCTCCTCCTGCACTGATCACATGACAGTGACGTCATTGTAAGCCATGAACCAGGGTGGGCTCCCCAGGATACAGCGAAGTCACGAACAAGGAAAACAACTCCAACACCAGCTTTTGCCAAAACCGAATTTTACTTAAACGTGGTCATGAACCTCAAAAGCTGGGAACATACAATAAATTTATATACCCCAGTTCGAAGGCTGAGACCCTTGTGCTGCTCAGCACGGCGCCCTACGATGGATGCAGGAGGAAAAGGCAGTAATTTACCTACTGGCGGGCACAACTAAACTGACACACCTTACCTGTTATTACCCTAAAAAACAAGAATCACTGTATGGGTGTGTGGCACGGGCTAGCCTGCGGTGCAGCACAACAGCTTACAATCTAACACAGATCTATAGTACGTGCCTGAGTATTCCTGAGCAAAACACCAGAGTGGCTTGAGTTTGTGGGGAAGTTTATCAGCTCTCCAATGTGAAATGTCCCTTTAAATTATGGCGTTCTTGCAATAAACAATAGCAACACTTGTGGCCTGACACAAACAGAGACTCTATCTAACTAACTACAGGCCTGGTCTCAGTCTCTAGGCGCCAACACTGTAATGAGATGCGTGCACGATCTTACCGACCCGGGTCTACTCTGCATCCGCTGGTGACTCTGAACAGAACAAATGCCTCTCCAACAAGCATGCGGTCCCGCAGTGTATGTAGCTTTGCTCCTCAGCTAACATCAGCGTTCTTGGAAGCAATCCTCGTTCCTCTGGTCAGGATCGCGATCAGCTTCACTTAGATGCAACTCTGGTCACTGAGGTAGGCTCTCACACCTGGATGCTGTCGGATCCTCTGCTGACACAGTTCCTCAGTCTCAGCTCCCTCTAAGATGGCTTCTCCCTTTCTCTTCCTCTCCAGGCTCTGTGTAACTCCACCTCTCATGAATATGGAAATATAAGCAGTCTGTAGCTGTGTTTAGGAAACAGTGCCATCTTGTGGCCAAACAGCACAATGTCAGTCCAGATCATTTAATTTAATCTACACAAACAGTGTTCAGACAAGGAGAGCTGTTTCCCTATCTCGCATCATCACAAGTCCTTACCACTTCTCTCCACTGCTGAGCTCCGGCCCCACCAGCAATGATCACATGACAGTGACGCCATCACTGGTCCTTACCCCTACTGAGCACCGGCCTTCCCCGCACTGATCACATGACAGTGACATCATCACAGGTCCTTACCACTTCTCCTCTCCACTGCTGAGCTCCGGCCCCCCCTGCACTGATGACATGACAGTGACATCATCACAGGTCCTTACCACTTCTCCTCTCCACTGCTGAGTTCCGACCCTGCCTGCACTGATCACATGACAGGACATTTTTGGTAATTTATAAATCCCGGATGGACAATTTTTATGTCTGGGAAAAATAGGAGGTATGGTCACACAGCCTACAGCCTATGAAGAAACATGAGACAGCGGCTCCCCTAGTGTTCAGTAATGGAACAGCGCCATTTACTATTTCAAATCATAGAAGAAAAAAATTTAAAATTTCACTTTCAGAAAAATATTTGGCAATGAACGTGGCCTCCTCTGGCGCCTTCAAATTAGTTGTCGCCCAGATTTTCTGTTATTGGTTGTAATGTAGAAGTCGCATTCCCGCTGACCTGTACGCCGCGCCTCTATTTCAGGACACGCCTTCCTGAGAAAATGGCTGCTGCTGTCTGACCCTGATGATTTCTCCTCTGGGGCAAAAGGCTATCTGAAGGTCAGCCTGTTCGTCCTGGGCCCCGGCGATGAGTGTCCGGTGAGTAATTCTCTCTTATGTTCCTGTGATACCTGGCGCCATACAAACTATTACCCCTCCCCCACCGCACCATGAGCGGGAGCTCTGCAGAACCTGGCCGAGCACCAAATGCTCTTTACCCTTGTGGAGTTATTCTTAGGACTGGTGCCGGGCGCCGGTACATATCTCGCCACGAAACTGTCTGGGCTCCGTAGCTGAAGGGGATTCTGGGAGTTTGCCCTGGCACCAGGTTTTAAACACCACATGATGGTGCCAGTAGGGTCAATGATAAAACTATGGCAAGGATCCTTTAGGAGCTGGCGTCAGATCATAGGTGCCGATCCTTTTACAGATCCCACCTTACCCTGCAGAATAAATGACTTGGTCTTTATCTATAGGTGGAAAAGAAGGAATCCATAGAGGACAAGGAAGATATAGAGGGGAACCTGCTGCGTCCGGCCGGGGTGGCGCTCCGCGGGGCTCATCTGACGCTCAGAGTCTACCGCGCAGAAGATCTGCCACAGAGTAAGTGATGGACAGAGGGAAAGGAGGGACAGAGGGCTCCCCCAAAGCCACCCCCTGATACTAGGTGGACAACTGGATAGATAGATGATTGGATAGATAGATATGAGATAGATAGATAGTGTGATACAGCGAGGGGTTTTGTCTGGAAAGGCAGGTATTTTCCTCCCAACATGTGCGGCTAGGCTGGTTTCCAGCCAGGTGAGGTCAAATACCGTACCAGAGTTTAAGTGCCGATCCGGGTTTTGGCAGCACCTGGCTGTCCTTAAATAGGCAGCTGGGTTCAGAAGCCGGGTCCCTGTGTTGGGATCTGGGAGCCTTGTGTCTGTATGAAGGCTTGCTATCTGTTTGGCGTGAAAACAGGTTGGTGCTGCTATCAGCAAGGACTCTTTTAGGCAGAATTGCCGCATGGTGTGAATTACCACCTGACTTTTTGTTTGATTATGACTGCTTGTTTTGTCACTTGCCTAAAGTGTGAATAAAACACTGAACTGTTTGATCCAAAGAACTTGTTGTTGCCTCTATACTTGTCACGGATAGTGTTGCAGAAAGCTGGAACTTATAAATAAACATCCGACTGGCTTGATCCCAAACTAAGGAGCATATGGGTGAGCCCTATAAAACCCCTAGAGCTCTCCCTGACTGCTATGCCCATGCAAAGGTTTTTATGGTAGACGATTGCATGCCCTCGTACCTTATACTATGTGACACCTGAAAACCCTATAATAGTGAGGGGACACGACCACCAGCTCCCTGCACTTAATACGGACGGAGTCAGGGTCACCTAGAATCAAGCCAGCAATGAAACACAAATAAAGGAAACAGACTTATCTGAGGAATCAGGAGAAGCAACATCCAGCAGTGAACAACTCATCCAGGAAGAAGTATAAACCGCAAAGTGAGGCAGTATGGGAGAGAATATAAAGGGAGGCAATCAGTGTAAATAGATGACAGCTGGGAGAAGGAAAGGAGATGACAAAGTGAAGCCAAAACAAAGAACATCATACAATAGGTAGAGATGAACGTCTGCCAGATCTTCTCACAGAGCTGGCGGTGACAATACTGCGTCCGCTAATCCTGTCTACCAGAGCGAAACCCTACAATAGATAGATATGAGATAGATAGATATGAGATACAGTAGATAGATATGAGATAGATAGACAGACAGATATGAGATAGATAGATAAATAGATAGATAGATAGATAGATATATATGAGATAGATAGATAAATAGATAGATAGATAGATAGATAAATAGATAGATAGATAGAAGCAGCTGTCGGGCAGACGTCATGCTGGGTAGTACTTCCTGGTGGGTTCCCTGAGGTGTGTCACCTGTGATCCTTCCCACTCTAGCAGTGATGCTTCCGGGTCGGATCAGACTTTCCCCGGTTTGTGATTTACTCTCAGTTCTCTCTTTTATCGGTCAGTGGATGACGCCATTCTAGACAACGTCAAGCAAATTTTTGGGTTCGACAGCAACAAGAAAAACCTGGTGGATCCTTTTGTAGAAATCAATTTTGCCGGGAGGATGGTAAGTGACTTGCATCCATGCTGAATGTCATGTTATACACATGCACCCATGGGCGCTCAGGGAACTTAGATAAGTTGTGTTTAAAGCTGTTTCTTTTTTTCTGGGTTTTAATTAATGTATAAGAAATATAATGGGATATATTATATAGCTGCATTATGTATTATGCCTAGTGCAGGGCCTTCGAATCCCTGTATCATGCACCACCCCTGCCAGCCCCATGTAGTTTGCATAGATGCGGGTGTCTTATGTTGTCACCCTTCTTCATCTGTTGTTACCGTGGCTGCAGTAACACTGTGCACCAGCAGGTGGTGCTGCATCCACCTTTATAGACATATCTACTGTACTGTATATACATTTATATACTGTCTCCTGTCTATATGGATTATAAGTGATGATTCCACATCTAACCACTGAGACTGCCCCATGTCCATGCTTCTTATTCCCAACCAGGATGCTTTCCACAGCGTTCTTGTGTGGGGGAAGGGATTGACAACCATTTTGAGTTTGATTTCAGATAGTTGGGTGTCAGCATCAATTTTTTTTGTCTGCAGTTTTTTGAATGAGACTGTAATCTGTCAGGATATATATAATCTTCAGGGTGGGGGAGGGTAACCCATTTTTTTTACCTTTTAGATTTGCAGTAAAATTTTGGAAAAGAACGCCAACCCTCAGTGGAACCAGAGCATCACGTTACCCATCAGGGTGAGTACCCACTACATTAATGTACTGATCAGTTATATTTATAGGATGTTATCAGCCCCCCCCCTCAAATACGAATGTATTCATAGACCGAAACATAACAAAAGAATGCAAGGGGGTGAAAACAAATATTTACCAAATTTCTCCAAAGAGCTGAAAGTGGAGGAGTCTGGACGCGGAATTAGTGATGTTTTGTCCAAATTTATGGCCCAGAGCAGTTAGTGGCAGAGTAATCACATGGTGGTCAAACACTGGCAGCGCGGGACCAGAGGACTGAAGAGCCATGATTAGCACATCACTGCCAAATGTGCATATGTCCCTTTAATAGTACTGAAAATATCCCTGCCACAGTGCCCCATAAATGTCCTAGTCACAGTGCCCCCTAAATTTCCCAGTCACAGTGCCCCATAAATATCCCAGTTACAGTGCCCCTAAATATCTCAGCCACAGTGCCCCATAAATATCCCAGTTACAGTGCCCCATAAATGTGCTAGTCACAGTTCCCCCTAAATGTCCCAGCCACAGTGCCCCATAAATGTCCTAGTCACAGTGCCCCCTAAATGTCCCAGTCACAGTGCCCCCTAAATGTCCCAGTCACAGTGCCCCATAAATGTCCCAGTTACAGTGCCCCCTAAATGTCCCAGTCACAGTGCCCCATAAATATCCCAGTTACAGTGCCCCATAAATGTCCTAGTCACAGTGCCCCATAAAAATCCCAGTTACAGTGCCCCTAAATATCTCAGCCATAGTGCCCCCTAAATGTCCTAGTCACAGTGCCCAATAAATGTCCCAGTTTCAGTGCCCCCTAAATCTCACAGCCACAGTGTCCCTTCGATATCCCATCCACAGTGCCCAATAAATGTCCCAGTTACAGGCCCCGATAAATATCACGGCTACAGTGTCCCATAAATACCCCATCAACAGTGTCCCATAAATACCCCATCAACAGTGTCCCATAAATACCCCATCAACAGTGTCCCATAAATACCCCATCAACAGTGCCCCAAAAGTATCCCAGCCACAGTGCCCCATAAATACTTCAGCCAAAGTACCCGCTGGTAACTCCCTCACTTATCTTTGTTTAACGCCCCTGCTTAGGGTACTTTCACACTAGCGTTATTCTTTTCCGGCGCTGAGTTCCGTCCTCAGGGCTCAATACCGGAAAAGAACGGATCAGTTTTATCCTAATACATTCTGAATGGAGAGCGATCCGTTCAGGACGCATCAGGACGTCTTCAGTTCAGTCTTTTTGACTGATCAGGCAAAAGTTAATACTGTCCAAAATGCCTGATCAGTTGCCAGATTGCCGGATTGACATGTATAAGTGCCGGCATTAAGAAACACCTGAAGGACGGACCCGTCCTTCCGGTCTGCGCATGCGCAGACTCGGAAAACTGTGAAAAAAAAAAATACAAGACGGATCCGTCTGTCCGCATGACAAGCGGAGAGACGGATCCGTTCTTGCAATGCATTTGTGAGATGGATCCGGATCCGTCTCACAAATGCTTTCGGTCACATCCAGATTGGCGGATCCGGCGGGCAGTTCCGACGACGGATCGCACTGCCGCAAGTGTGAAAGTAGCCTTATCCTTGCGGTTGATAAATCTGTCCGGTCCTGTTGTAGCTGCGGAGTGTGACTGTGATTTTTCCATCCTAGTTCCCGTCTATGTGTGAGAAGATGAGGATCCGGCTCACAGACTGGTGAGTAACTGCAGCTCTTAGGACCCGGGCCCCGTAGCTATCCGATAGCCTATCAGAACACGATGGGAGTTATAGTTGTGGAGCCATGGTAGGAGGAAGACAGATGTAGCAGAGGTACTCCTGATTTGAGGTCTTTGGCCCCTCAGGCGCCAGGGCCCGATTGCACCCTCTTTGCTTCCCCAGTGATGCCATTTGACAGGATGTGCTGTGTGATCTGGTTTCTGTAGGAAACAGCAATGACAAATTCGGCTCTGCTACATCTGTGCATTACGGAGACCACACACAGCATGAGACCAGCGAGTACTGGATCTATTTCCAGTTCAGCGTGAGTCATGAAGCGCTGTGATCTGTTATTTCACACTGATATACCTCAGGGGCTCGCACCCCATTATTTAGGGCCCCCCCTGCAGCTGGCAATGAACACATCTCACACCTTAGCCTCCCCTTTTGTCAGCCACGGGTCGCACCTGATTTACTCGCCCGTGATATTTATAACAGCAGGGGACGGACTCCAGCTGCACGCAACGTGCTAGACCACTTAAGTCAAAAAGAAAAGCGGTTCCGCACCGCGACGAGAATGTGTTTCCAAATTTATCCTGGGTATGGACAGTACATAAATCTCCAGGAACTTTACAGAGAAAATAATCTCTCTTAATTTGTCCTTTTGTTTCATACGTCTCGGGTTCGGTAATGTTTTTCTTTTACAGCATTTTTGCCTTCATTAGAGTCTATTATTAGGTAGTAATTTATGGCAGGCAATAGCCTATAATTTAGGTGTTAGCTGCCTTCCCGGTTCCAAGAAGGGTCTCAGCTTGTAAAATGTAACTCACTCCTCGATTTTTTTTTACTGCTGATGATATGAATTGAGGCAGAAAGAGCCAACGTTGGCCGCTAAATACTTTATCAGGCTTGAACTCGTGGACCATCGGGTGTTGTTCCTCTGGCAGCCACTAGAGGGAGCAGTGGTAAAATGGGATTCAAGGCAGCCACGCAGCTAATAGGGTGTCTGCGTGTGACTCGGGTCCCATGGAAGGGTGGCCCTATCTTACTTTTCAATTTGATGTTGCATGGGACTTTCTGGCAAGTTTGGGGGGACGCTTCCTTCGCAAGAGCGTACGCACATCTTATAGGGCCCGTATCATGAAGGTTAGGGAACAGCCCTGTGCTCCACCCTCACCACTGTCCTTACCTACTTGCAAGATCAGCCCTAAGTGGTGGCCCCCAACTTGGTGATGGTCCCTGACTTGACTAAAGACTAGTGAGACAGAAAGAGGTCAAAACCAGACAGACCAACACCAGGACCGACTCAAAAAAAATCCAAAAGCTAAGACAAATACACAGCAGAGTGAAACCAGGAAATAACCTCAGGCTCAGAGACAAAGTCAACAGACAAAGGCGAGGTCACAAATTAGCAGGGTCTAAAAACCAAGCAAGGTCAGATAACAAGCAAAAAGTCAAAAAAACAGAAGTTCATGTCGGGGGCAGAATTAGTGTACATCGGCATAGTCAGAAAACAGGCAAAAGTCAGTGATCCAGAGTAAGAAGCACACAACTAGCGAGTGAGGCCCTCAGGAAGCATGTTGCACTGAGCTTGATTGGCTGCCATAGTGCGGCCGGACCCGCCACGAGTATGTGGCAGCCCCCTCAGCAAAGCTTAGTATGGCCCCCGATCCCACTCATTTTCCTAGTACATGTGCATCATACACTCCCAGGCAACTCAAAATGCACATTTCTGATGAATTCATAATTTTCTTTTTATTAAGTAGAAGATATTTTTTATTAAAAATAATAAAGTTGCCTCCTCCTCATCTATTTTATCTGACTTCTGATAAATATGGCGCTTATTCTGAACACCCTATGTCTCAAAGATTTCACACCAGAACAGTGGCATAAATACATTGATAAATCTCTTGCTTCCACTAGGGGGAGCTTAGTGCACAGGAATTTATACAGTTACCATCGGTAGCAATGGAAGCTCTATATAAGTTCTTTGCACTGAGCTGCGCCTAGTGGCAGCTGATGGATAATGCAGCGAATCTTTGTTGGGAACAGTAAAATCAGTTCCGTATTGAGTATCGCCCTGTGTGCTCCCGAAACTTATGATGACCTTGTCTTGTAGGGACCGGCTCACTCACAACGATATCATTGGCACCACTTACCTGAACATGTCCAAGATCTCAGCTCCCGGAGGGGAGCTAGAAGGTAAGCCTCATCCCTTCTTCCTTGCATGTCAGTTTTTTTTTTTTACTTGTTTCTGACAACCCAACCCCCGGATTAACTGCTCGACACACTGACCGCATGGTCTTGTTTTGGCCAGAGCTTTTAGTAAAGGTTCTAAGAAATAGCAGAGGAGAGCGGAGGTTGGAGGAGGCAGTCACTAGGGATGACATCTCCATACTGACTGCATCTATTTAGGAAGGACCAGCCAAATATGATGTAGAGGTGGATGGGCAATCGGCCGTTGAGGAGACCCCAGAGCTCCAGTCATCATAGAATAAAAAATCTGCTGCCTCCAGCCACCACTAGAGGGAGCTAGCTACATACAGATCCATACCAGGAAGGTAATAGGACCATGACCCTGATTCCCTGGGGGCCCAGATGCCTCTGGGATATAGATAGTATATAGTTGGTGAGTGAGAATAAGTTCTAAAAGGTTCACTTTCAATACGTTCATTTATATAGCAAGATGAAAATCAAATTCTGGTCCCACCCAATTATCAGTCGGTCTGAGCAAGCAGAACTGCAATGTAAAGCATGGGGAAGGACACACCAGCATCTATTCATTTTATAGCGTTTAAGGGTCATTTGCATGTTTTCCAGCTTTTCTGAAACCTCCAGGTTCTTTGCCTTAGTAACGCCGCGCTGTGTACATGACGTGGTCGTTATATGCAGCACACATCGGTGACATGCGGGGCGTGCGGTCACAGCGCTCACTCACCTGCCTGCTCTTTCTACTCACCCTTTGAAGTACGCAAAATATCAAAATTTTTGAGACGCTGTAAAAATATTCGCCTGCAGTACCGCTTTCCACCACTGCCCCATTAGCAAATCTTTCCATAGGAACCAATGCAACAATGCCACCACCCGTGTTATCAGGAAAACAGTTACATCTTTTACTCCCTTTTAGCATAGAGTATATTAGGTTTTACTCCTCTTAACCTGCAAAATGAACTATACCATAAAGTGTTAAAAATATTAGTTGTTTAGGACCTCTCTCCCAATATAAAGTTATAAAATAATTCCTAATTTTAGACAATTATGTGAGGGGCTCGGCCATAGATCTGCTGTTTTTGACAAACTTTACTTAGACATTGTTGTAATTTCAAAGTATTTTTCTCCCATGCAGTACCACTTCCTACCACTTTGCCCGTGGTCATTTTTTCCAAAGAAACCAATACAATAGAGCCACCACTTGTGGCCCCAACAAGACATGACATGCAAATGTTTAAATGGAAAATGACTTTCCGCAGAAGTCAGTCTTCCTTAAAGAGGTATTCCTGAGGTTTCTAAGGCTAGGTTCACATCAAAGGAGAAAAAAAGAAAAAAAAGAAAATGGAAGCGCCCACTCCCGTTGACTATAATGGGGATCTTTGAATTTGCATTACAGTTTCTAACATTCGACCAGACACAATAACATTAAATGTCTACGAGATGTGTCTCCAAGTTCTACATTTTCCTACGGCCACCACAAGGTGGAGCTCACTGCATATGGATTCATACAGTTAATACTCAAGCTGCAGAACTTCTGTATGCATTGAGGTCCCCCTAGTGGTGGCTGCAGAAAATTGTGTTATGTTAGGAAGCAGGAGGTGCCCCCTTCTGATCACAAGCTTCACCGAGTGGCGTTGCATGCCTATACGACTAGTAAAACCTGCATGTGGGATTCCAGCCTTATGAGCAGACTGAACCTGTGCCATGAGTGGTTAACGCATTTCCATCCCTTCCTTCAGTATTTGCTAGTACTTTATTAACCTCTTCATGCATGGATCCTGTTCATTCATAACCAGCCATGTACCATGACCCATCCATTGCCTTGTCTTCTGTAATCACGTTACATCATTTCTATCGTCTCTAACCACGACTTGTTTCTTTGTGCTTCAGATGAAACCACGGGGAAGCCGCCCACGATTCCTAACTGTACGTCCTATAAGATTTCTTGTAGATTCAGGTCAATCATTTCCATCATATACTGTGGGATAAAAAGGATTAGCAGATGTAGCACAGCTCCATTTTGAACTCCATTCTCCATTTTAAAAGGGTTCTCCAGGTTCCATAGAAGGACAGCAACCGTACTTTATTAAATGGAATAAAAATGGTGGTCAGTAGAACAAGAAAAGGACTTGGGTGTGTCAGGAAGCAGCTGCAAAAGCAAATACAATTTTAGGATGTATAAAAAGAGAGATAAAAAAAATCTGTGATCCCTATGTAGTATTTCCCCCTTCTGAGGGTTAGGCCACAGCTTGAATATAAGATTTATTTTTGTGCTTGATATGCTGTAAAAGATTTGGGATTCAGTTTTGGGCTTTACATAAAATAAAGGATATAGGGCTGGAAAGGGTTCAAGGGGGTGGGCTGGAAAGGGTTCAAAGACGGGGGGGGGGGGGGAACGGGGAAGTGGTCAAAGGTGGGTAGAGCTAGAAAGGGTTCAGAGGTGGGTTGAGCTGGAAAGGGTTCAGAGGTGGGTTGAGCTGGAAAGGGTTCAGAGGTGGGTTGAGCTGGAAAGGGTTCAGAGGTGGGTTGAGCTGGAAAGGGTTCAGAGGTGGGTTGAGCTGGAAAGGGTTCAGAGGTGGGTTGAGCTTGAAAGGGTTCAGAGGTGAGGAGATCTGGAAAGAGTTCAAAGATGGAGAGGACAGGAAAGGGAGAACCTGTCATTGAACCTCTGAACCCTTTCCACCCTTAGGGCTGGAAAGGATTCAAAGGCAGGGAAAGTTGGAAAGAGTTTAAACGCGGGTTAGCTGAAAAGGGTTCAAAGACAGGGACAGCAGGAAAAGGTTCAAAGGCAGGGAGAGCTGGAAAGGGTTCAAAGGGGGGAAAAGCTGGAAAGGGTTCAAAGGCGAGGAGAGCTGGAAAGGGTTCAAAGACGGGAAATCTGGGAAGGGTTAAAGACTGGGAGAACCAGAAAGGGTTCAAAGACTCAGAGAGCCGGAAAGGGTCCAAAAGCGTGGGGTTGGGGGGAGGGACTGGAAAGGGTTCAAAGGTGGGAGAAGCTAGGAAGTAGTCAAAGGCGGGTAGAGCTGGAAAGGGTCTAGAGGTGGGTTGAGCTGGAAAGGGATCAAAGGTGTGGAGAGCTGGAACGGGTTCAAAGATGGAGATCACAGAAAAAGATTCAAGGACAGGGAAATGAGAAAAGAGTTCAAAGGCAGGGAAAGTTGAAAACAGTTCAAACGCGGGTTAGCTGAAAAGGGTTCAAAGATGGGGAGAGCTGGAAAGGGTTTAAACACAGGGACAGCAGGAAAGGTTAAAAGGCAGGGTGAGCTGTAAAGGGTTCAAAGGCGAGGTGAGCTGAAAAGGCAAGGTAATTTTTTTATGATAGCATTTTACTTATTTTGGGCAAAATTTTTTTTTTTACATTTTCAGCCGTTGGGGTTAAAAATCTGTCTGCTTGTAGAGTATCACTTCTCAGTCCTGTCAGCTGAAGGCTCATGTTAGCCTTATCTGGGATCTCCTGACCTCATTAACACTCATTTTAGCTAAATTCTTATCAAACTGATAAGAATATGGCTTAATTGAGACAGGACTGAGACTTCATACTCTGCAAACAAACTGATTTTTAACCCCTGTTTCTCAAAAACGGCTGAAAAAAAGATTTTTTGCCCAAAATGAGTAAAATACATTCATAAAAAAAATTGCCCGAAGGTTTACTTAGCCTTTAATATTATGTACAAATGTAACCAGTAAAATGGTGTCAGATCTCCTATGTAAGTTCAGTTATAGGCACAAGACATTTTGCGTGAGATTTGCACCGCTATGAACACGCTGTCACTGCCTGCACGTGCCACCATCTTGCTGCATTGCTTGGGAGTCACATCCTGAAGACGTCTGGAAGAGAAGTCCTGTATGTCCATTCTCAGTTACTTGGCCATACCATGGAGTATCTACGTGGAAAGTGGGGAGGACATTCTTGTATGAGATATTGAACCTACGGCTACGTGGAGAGCTTGGCCGCACTGTCATGCGAGCGCTGTGCAGCCATTGAACTAGATGGTGTTGCAGTGTAACTCGCCAGTTGCTGCAACCCCAGAATCTGAGAAATATCCAGCAGTGTTAGATGTTCTACAACTCGGAGGTCTCAGTACCGATGGCTTATAATTTGCGTTTTGACCTCATTTGCTTGTGAGGCTGCATTTAGTGATGAGCGAAGTTATGAAAAATTCTATTCATGACGAATTACTTTGTCACGAAGTGCATTTCATTGTATATAGCGGGCGCAATGATGGGGAATAGCGATCACGCCGCCCCCGTCATTGAACCCCTCAGATGCTACGTTCATCAATGCTTCAATTGTGGGCTTACAGGGATTAATCTGGTCGAAAAAAAATAATACATACTCACCTCATCCATTTGCTCGCGGAGAGGCAGTTGCTGCCATCTTGATTGAAGACACCATGCTAAATCTTGCGCTGTGATGTGATGATGTCATCACATCATCACACTGGCCAGGCGCGGTGACGTCACAGCCCCTGGCCAGGTCGCTAGCATGGTGACGTCACACAATACTCCGTGCGAGTATCTTCAATCAAGATGGCCGCTCTGTGAGCAAGGCAAATTGATAAGGTGAGTACGTATTTTTTATTTTTGCTGCTATTTCCGGAAAAATAGATTCGTTACCATGAAGAACGAGGAAATTCAAATTTGCGGTGAATCTAATTTTTCCCGAAATTCTAATCTAAGTCATTTGGTTTCGCTTTGATTCGCTCAACACTAGCTGAATTGTATAAAGTGACATAGGGTTGGGTGATGGGTGTCGTGCCATGCAGTCCCAGCCTTATAACCCTACAAGGGGATATTCCAGACCTCTCTACCTGACCAGAATGTAGAGGTTCTATCCTCCTTCATTACAGGCAGACATCTACTTGGAGAAGATCCCTTCACTTAATATTTGGTTTTATGACTAGGGATTTCAGCCATGCCAGGGACATTTGTTTCGCAGTTTCTGATCCTCATCAGTGCAGAATAGGGCACTACCTGTACTGTAAGTGTCCACACTCCATATGTGTCTCCACTAGGAGAACCAATACTGCCCAAGATCTTCTCCAAGTTCTTCACACCCAGCCAACCAGAACTCTACTTTGTACTGGTGAGTTGCAAGAACCCCAAAACAATGATATCTACAGATAGGTGTCTCTGGTTTGGCATGACTCAAGGCTATACTAAGGGACAGGTAGGGGCTTACAAGGTAGGTACCTATAGGATATACTGCAGGTTTTTGCATTGCATTCTCATTGTCTTGTGGGATCTTATATTGGCAACAAGGAAACACTGACACTTGGGGTATTGGACAGTCATACACTATCACTTGGGGTACAAGATAATGACACTGACACTTGGGGGACAGGATAATGACACTGACACTCAGGGTGCCCTCCCTTAGAGGAGGACATTTGGGATGGGCTGATTTCTCAGAACTGAAGTAATTTTGCGCATTGTAAGCAGAAGATAGATCTCTGGTTGTGTCTATGAAAGTCATTTTGGACCTTGGTCTATTTTTCTAGTTGACGACAGTCTGGGGTTCCTTCCGACCTTTGGACCTTGTTATGTGAACCTTTATGGAAGCCCAAGAGAATTTACAGGATTTCCGGATCCGTATGAAGAGCTCAATATGGGGAAGGTGAGGAAAGAAGAGAACGTGTAAAATGTCTCATCGCTGTACATTAAATATATGATGTCTTCTGTACTGAGAAGTAATCACTTGAAGACACAAAGCTACTGAAATACTGATGACAACAGACGTCTCATTTCTGTAGCCCTTGTGCCATCAAATACATTGATGTCTACACATATACTCACATAACTGCTACCACTTAAGGATGTAAAGGTGTAGCTATTGATGAAGATGGTGAATTCCATCCATACAAGGTCTCCATGAGTTTGCTCTACATTATCCTATAGAGATTCTTCTTCTTTCAAGGCAAATCACTAGCTCTGTGCAGCTCATAAAGTGATAGCATACACTCACCTAAAGAAATATTAGGAACACCTGTTCTATTTCTCATTAATGCAATTATCTAGTCAACCAATCACATGGCAGTTGCTTCAATGCATTTAGGGGGGTGCTCCTGGTCAAGACAATCTCCTGAACTCCAAACTGAATGTCAGAATGGGAAAGAAAGGTGATTTAAGCAATTTTGAGCGTGGCATGGTTGTTGGTGCCAGGCGGGCCGGTCCGAGTATTTCACAATCTGCTCAGTTACTGGGATTTTCACGCACAACCATTTCTAGGGTTTACAAAGAATGGTGTGAAAAGGGAAAAACATCCAGTATGCGGCCGTACTGTGGGCGAAAATGCCTTGTGGATGCTAGAGGTCAGAGGAGAATGGGCCGACTGATTCAAGCTGATAGAAGAGCAACGTTGACTGAAATAACCAATCGTTACAACCGAGGTCTGCAGCAAAGCATTTGTGAAGCCACAACACACACAACCTTGAGGCGGATGGGCTACAACAGCAGAAGACCCCACCGGGTACCACTCATCTCCACTACAAATAGGAAAAAGAGGCTACAATTTGCACGAGCTCACCAAAATTGGACTGTTGAAGACTGGAAAAATGTTGTCTGGGCTGATGAGTCTCGATTTCTGTTGAGACATTCAAATGGTAGAGTCCGAATTTGGCGTAAACAGAATGAGAACATGTATCCATCCTCTGATGGCTACTTCCAGCAGGATAATGCACCATGTCACAAAGCTCCAATCATTTCACATTGGTTTCTTGAACATGACAATGAGTTCACTGTACTAAAATGGCCCCACAGTCACCAGATCTCAACCCAATAGAGCATCTTTGGGATGTGGTGGAACGGGAGCTTCGTGCCCTGGATGTGCATCCCTCAAATCTCCATCAACTGCAAGATGCTATCCTATCAATATGGGCCAACATTTCTAAAGAATGCTATCAGCACCTTGTTGAATCAATGCCACGTAGAATTAAGGCAGTTCTGAAGGCAAAAGGGGATCCAACACCGTATTAGTATGGTGGCACTAATAATTCTTTAGGTGAGTCTATATACCGTAGCTATGATCCGTGGGAGTCCGACCTCTGGAATCCCCACCGATGAAGGGATGATTCAAAGCTGTGGCCCCTTTACAGTCTCTCTTTGCACAACAATGCACTGGCCAACTTCAGCACAGATACATAAAGGGCTATCTGCAGCTTCCTGCCCAGCCGAGTGGCCAGAAGTGGCGCCGTGCTGTGGAAAACAGTGAAGTGCCCCCCATCACTTTCAAGGTCAGACTGAAAACGATTCTAAACATGGGCATAACTAAGGGCTTGCGGGCCCTTGTGAAAATGTTCAGCATTATGCTATTCCTCACGCTCACCAGCTGCCCGTCCTAACATTTTTCACAGCTTTGCTAGATCTCTTAAAGTGACCCACTAATGCAGCGCTAGCAGCCAGTGATTACAAGTTCTCTGAATGGAGCCATCTGCTTCTCAATAGTGACTTCAGCATCTAAGGTGTTTGCCAGAGCAAGGGGGCTTTCACATCATACTGTGCTTTTTGTACTCTTGTTCTCTGGTGTCCACCAATGCATGAACATACAACTTTAACTTAGTTGGTCCTGATGTGGGCCTGACATTAGTTTGTGCATACCCCTTCACACCACCACCACCACCACTGTATGTAGCGGTTGGGGTGGAGTACAATATTCTGTAGAGCTGGACAGTCTCTTAAATGCAGACAAATTCTATTAGAGCACTGTAATCCTTGCACCTCCCATCTGCATTTTTCTCCACAGCTTCTTTCCTTGACTATATATTGGCCTACTGCTACTTTTGGCATTAACGAGGTTAATCTGATATTCCATGTGCATCATAAATCTTCTTTCTGCGTCTCCTCCACTGAAGCATCTCAGATTTATGATACCTTGGCTGCCAGACATCAAAGAAAATCAGAAAGGAGATCAAACAAGTACAATCAGCCTAAATGAGATGAGGCAGCCTGTGGGCCCCCCTAGCTTCTAGGACTGGTTGCAACTTCGACTGGTGCAACCCCAATAGTTATGCCACTGATCGTAAAATAATGACACATCCTGACATTATACCATAACTTTATGAGATGGAAATAACCCCTTTACCTGAACATATTGATCATTGAACCTCATTGAATCTTACATAATTTTGCACAAAAACACCATTCTCACCTGCTACAGTAAGTATATAAGTGATTGTTTTGCCCAAAATTTGAACCTGAGGCTGCTGGGAGAGACCTTACTAACGTTCCATGGACATCTTGGTTCAACCTCTTCTTTCTCATCTCTCAACTCAGTCTTCATAAAGGTTGTAGCTTCAGTTCATGTAATGTGCTCTAATACTGTCCTGTACTTTCCAGTTAAGATGACCTTTCTTTTGGTCTGCCAGGGAGAAGGTGTAGCTTACCGAGGACGTGTCCTACTGGAACTGGAGACCAAGCTGGTGGAACATACAGAACAGAAGGTGGAAGACATTTCTTCCGATGACATCTTACGAGTTGAGGTAATGACCGCTCCACATGGACAAAATGATCTGCTTAAAAGTAGAGGGAACATCTGTTAATTCCTCCTAAATGACTGAGCAGATTTCTTACTGTTTACCTGGGAACAATTTGTGGACTGGAACGTTCACTCTTAATCAGGAAGGCATAAATTATCTTAATTGGGTTGCGGATGTTTTTTTTTTTTCAATGTTGGAATTCCACGTGGAAAGGGCTAATTTCTGTTCTGATTGTTTGTACAAGTCATAAATACCATTGGGGGAGCTTTGATGGACTATGTGTTGGGATCCTGTGGGCTTACCTTCAATGTATGAATCTCTTCCAAAAGCCTAATTGGTGGCGCTGGTCGGGATGTGTCACGGTTGATTTTATGTAATTCTGTGGAATAAAAACATGAAATAAAACTGAGAGAACTACAGTAAATAAAAATGTGAATAACCACAATACTAACAGTCAGGTTATAGTATACTAAAGAACGTACATGTGCCTCCATGAACTATAATATTTACAATTTAAAAATGGAGGTTATTGTAAATCAGGAAACCTACACAAGATTATGTTTAATTGACTTTTAATATGGTCCGGACCTTTAATTGTAAAGGTCTGCGTGACTCTAGGGGCCACACACCTTAGATAGCTGAGGAACGAGCATTTGTCCAACAGCTATTCCTTCTAGCTCCCCCGTATGCATGCACACTAGGCTTTCCAAGTGTGCTCTCAATAAAGAGAGGGGAAGTAGCAACTGTTAGATATCTCGGAGGGTGGCTTAAGTCCTTGAAAACAAAAGGATCGGATGTGTTGAAATCAAACATGGCGGACCCATTCTTCCAACATCTACCATCGGGAGAGAGTTGGGACAATGGTTTCAACTTGCAATGGTTGACCCGGAACCAATATATTGTAACTTGGGGGACCCCTATACCGCATACAGTGCGCATCTAATAATGCCTACATAATAGTGTCATACGGTGCCCTGATGATACCAAATGTGCCTCCATGTTATAAGAGAAGGTGGTGGGGCACTAGCGCAGTGGCATATTTTGGGCTTGTGTTGAGCCTCTGAACTGAACGGATTAATTGGCTCCTGGGATTGGATACAGACGGGACCCTGGAAAGTTAGTAATATCCTTAATATTTTTAGAAGCTTCTATCCGAGCTGTGATTCTCTTCTTCCATCTTCATGACATTAATGTGTACACAATGAATAGAACTATTGTAGATAGAACTGATTTTATCTTCTAGAAATATCTCCGGAGGCGGAAGTACTGCCTCTTTGCTGCCTTCTACTCGGCGACGATGCTTCAGGATGTCGATGATGCCATTCAGTTTGAAGTCAGCATTGGGAACTACGGCAATAAGTTTGACACCACCTGCTTACCTCTGGCCTCCAACACACAGTACAGCCGGGCCGTGTTTGATGGTGAGAGATGTGAATGGTGTGGTAGCAATTGTGCAGAGCGCCCGGGCTGAGTATACAAACGGCGTACAATCTGCCGGCCTCTTAATTGCTAATAAATAGACTGTGTATGTAGAGCTGTTCCTGTATAATGTGCAGACCTCTCAACATAAGAAATAGACATAAAATAGTATATACCGACCCCACAGGTCACCACGGAGCACAGACGATCCATAGAACGTCACAGAAAGTATCATGGTTTGCCATGCTAACAGATCATCTGCCCTTCTATAATGGACAGTAACGAGGACTACTCTACTGTCAGGAGTCCTCTGTGCTCATACTGTAGTGAAAGCCAGTGTAAAAGCACCGCAAGAAAAACACTTGTGTGGATTATACAGCAATGCTTTGTAATAGAAGCAAGGTACATATGAGCAGTATTATAGCAGTTATATTCTTGTACATAGGAGCAGTATTATAGTAGTTATATTCTTGTACATAGGAGGCAGTATTATAGTAGTTATATTCTTGTACATAGGAGCAGTATTATAGTAGTTATATTCTTGTATATAGGAGGCAGTATTATAGTAGTTATATTCTTGTACATAGGAGCAGTATTATAGTAGTTATATTCTTGTACATAGGAGGCAGTATTATAGTAGTTATATTCTTGTACATAGGAGCAGTATTATAGTAGTTATAGTCTTGTACATAGGAGCAGTATTATAGTAGTTATGGTCTTGTACATAGGAGCAGTATTATAGCAGTTATATTCTTGTACATAGGAGCAGTATTATAGTAGTTATATTCTTGTACATAGGAGGCAGTATTATAGTAGTTATATTCTTGTACATAGGAGCAGTATTATAGTAGTTATATTCTTGTACATAGGAGCAGTATTATAGTAGTTATATTCTTGTACATAGGAGCAGTATTATAGTAGTTATATTCTTGTACATAGGAGCAGTATTATAGTAGTTATATTCTTGTACATAGGAGCAGTATTATAGTAGTTATATTCTTGTACATAGGAGCAGTATTATAGTAGTTATATTCTTGTACATAGGAGCAGTATCATAGTAGTTATATTCTTGTACATAGGAGCAGTATTATAGTAGTTATATTCTTGTACATAGGAGCAGTATTATAGTAGTTATATTCTTGTACATAGGAGGCAATTTTTATTGTGAAAACAAACAAAAAAATACAATTAAAATACATTCTTACAAAAACAAAAAATAACAGGCATTGTACACACAATGACTACTCAACTAAAATGACTATAGAATCATATTAAACTTAGAAAGTCCACATTTGCTGGGAAGGAAAAAGAAGAGAAAAAAAACAAAAAAAACCCACACAAAATAACATCATATTTTCTGTTTTAAACCAAAGACACATTTCTCCATAATTTCCTATTATTCGGGTTACTCCTTATCTCTAATGACTTAACCCACTGGAGCTCAGACATTATTTGGCTTACGGCTGTGGTGTGGTGGAATGGCTCATTGTGTATAGACACGCGGGTTCTCATGTGCCAGTGGTAGTATTTTATGACAGATATGATCAGGTACATTGTCCCCCTGTCTACATTCCTATTTCTGGATGGAACAGCATAGATTATATCAGCATAAGTCAGGGACTGCAGTAATGGGATGTTTAGCTTTTGTGACACCTCTTCCCATATTCTCCTCCCACCCCTGCAGTCAGATATTAAGTGCTCCATCGTCTCCTCCTGCTGACAACCGAGAGGACAGTTCCTATCTGAAACACTTAAAAATTTCAGGTTACCCCTAACAAATAGCTTTCCATGTAATGACAACCAAGCTATGTCAAATAATTTGGCGGGGAGTCGTTTCCCATTGAGGAGCTTCAGACTTTCTTGTAAAGTGCTAGTCACACAATCCCTCAAGACAAGTGGAGAACAAAAGTAAGCCCTACAGACCCTCACGTATAGATCTTTCCTTGGCTTACCCTCAATGTAGGACTTCTCTATCTTCCACCTTCTCACACACTTCAGCCCATAGTCCAGGTACTGGGGGAGGTAGTCACTCGTCCATCGACCCCTCTTGAGACTGCCGCCTCGCACCCAAGACTCTGCAAAAGGCATTATCCAGTCCCTGATACTATTCACCCACAGGAAGCTGTTCTCTGAGTCCAGGCAACCAAAATTAACTTTTAGAAACATGGAGTCAAAGAACACCCTTGGATTCAGCATATCCAACCCACCCTCTCTCCTCTGTAGGTAGGTGATCCCTCTTTTTATCAGGTTCAACCTGTTCCCCCACAACAGTTGGAAGAACAGGCTAAAGAGCCTAGCGGAGAAAGATTCCGGCAAAGGAAAAACGATAGAGACATACAAGAAGACAGGGACCAGGTAAGTCTTCAACATTTTAACCCTTTCTCTATAGGTCAGCCTCCAGTTCTTCCATCGCTGAACCTTTGCATCTCCGGCTTCCAACTTCTCTTCCCAATTTAGTTTGGCGTTATCATTCCTCCCAAATTTGACCCCTAGGATTTTAATATAGGTGGAGGCTCTCACAAATTGTGGCAGATCAAAGTCTGGATCACTGTCTGATATCCAGAGAGCTTGACTCTTCTCAAGGTTGACCAGAGACCCTGAGGCCTCCGAATAACTTCTGATGGCCGCAGACAACATCTCCACCTCACGAGGCTCAGATATCACTACAGTCACATCATCCGCATAGGCAACAACACTCAGGGGCAGGCAATGGGGGACTGGCACCCCCTGAAAACCACACTCCTGCAGTGACCTCAAGAATGGGTCTAAGGCAAATACATACAGCAGCGGACTCAGTGGGCAACCCTGTCTCACCCCTGCCTCTACCCTGAAGGTATCACCCTGCCAACCATTGACCAGAGGAAAGCTCTCAGCCTCGCAATACAGAGTCTTCAGCCAATCGATGAATTGCCCCGGAATACCGTACTTTGACAAAGTGGCCCATAGATACTCATGATCTACTCTGTCAAAGGCTTTAGCCTGGTCAAGACTCACAACATATCTCCCACCCCTCAGGGCTTTACATCTCTCAAACATCTCCCTTATCGAGATGACTGCTCCAGAGATGTTCCGCCCTTCTACTGTGCCAAACTGACAGCCTGACAACAGTGCTGAGGACAGACAAACTAATCTAGAAAACAGAATTTTTGCCAGAATCTTTCTGTCGACATTCAAGAGGGCAATCGGCCTCCAGTTCTTGATGTCACTCGGCTCTTTACCTTTGGACAGCAGAATCAGCGAGGACACTCTCATGGATGGAGGCATCAGGTGACTTTCTAGACAATTTGTATATACATCCACGAGGATTGGGGCCAAGAGGTCTCTGAATGTCCTATAGAATTCTGCTGTTATCCCATCTGGACCTGGTGCCTTCTTCAGATGTAACTTATCAATTGCCTCTTTAACCTCCGCCACCGTCAAATCTGTTGTCAAAGGAGAAAAGTCCAAATCATTAGTATCAGGGAGTGGAGTTGCCTCCAAGAATTGGGTCATCTTGTCTCTATCCAAAACCTTCCTCTGAAACAAGTCAGCATAGTAAGATCTCACCACCCCCAGGATACCCTCCCGAGATTCTTGCAAAACACCCTGGGGGTCAGTGAGACCGGTGACAGATTTATTTGCCACTCGCTCCCGGCAATTCTCAAAGGGATCAGGAGACCCTAAGGTCCCATAATCCCGTTCAAGAACCAGGGAGGTATACCTGCTGTACTGATACTGCCTTATCTCAGATTTCAGTCGGTCTATCCTTTGTTGGTCATCCCCTCCCGCCGAATATAGTGACTCCAATTCTTTCCGCAGCTTGAGATACTGGCCATACTTACTCTTCCCCTTTATAACTGACAGTCTCTTTAAGAGGGATCTGATCTCATCCTTGACATCCTCCCACCAGTCGGCCATATTGTCATAAAAGTCCACTCTCTCTAGCTGACTCCGTATAAGAGAGTGAACATGGCTCTGAACCGAAGGGTCTTCTAATAGACTGGAATTAAGTCTCCATAACCCTCTACCTGTCCCAGAACACTTTGTGACACCCAAACAGAAATATAAGGCCAGATGGTCTGAATAAGGGACGATCTTCTCATCTTTTTCACCAATGGTCTCTGTAGGACTCACCAGAGCTAAATCTATCCGACTTCTTCTTTCACCACAAAAATAAATAAATTTTGGTTTCCGACCACTCTGCACAAACACATCTGACAACCCAGCCTGTTGAATAATTCTGTTTAGGACCTTGGAGTCTCTGGTAAGAGGCCTATTAGAGGTCCTGTCACAAGGTGTCCTGGTGGCATTGAAATCTCCAGCCATGATGACAGGGATAGATGTGAAGAGATATGGCTTCACTTCATTATAAAGGTTAACCCTTTCAGTCACTGTCTGCGAACCATAGATATTTATAAGACGGAGCCTCCTACCCCGAAAAGTAACTTCCAGAATTAGGCACCTTCCCATCAATACCTCTGTCAACCTATGTATAGTTACATCATTGGTGTTAAAGAGGATAGAGACCCCGGCACTTGGTTCTACAGCCAGTGACCAAAAGGATGGACCAGACCGCCATTCACGCTCGGCTTCCCGTAAGAGTCCTGAAGTATTCAAACGTGTCTCTTGTAAGAAAAAGACATCAGCATCAAGAGACCTTAGATGTTCATAAACCACATGCCTGGTCCTCTTCACTCTGACACTGTTCACATTACTGGAGAACACTTTAAGGGTAAAGTCAGCCATCAAAGCAAAGCAAAGCACAAGTAGCAGAGATATTCCCCCCATCATCATAGAGCTGAGTCTGAGCCCACCTGCCGACCACCTGTCTCCATGTCTGATTCGGACAGACGTTTAGCTCGCGGGGGTTTCCTTTTTGTGGGGGGATCGCCCTCTTGGTCCTCATTAAATTCATCTACCACCCTCTTTAACTCTCTCTCCATCTCTTCCTCAGCGTCTGAGTCTGATAGGACACTGTACCTATTTGTGATAGTCATGACACCTGACCCGGGGTCTACTTTCTTTTTGGAAGGTTTTTGGACAGTGGTCCATTCCCCCTCAGGCTTACGGCTGGTTTTGTCCTTCTTCCGTTTCTTCTGCGGATTTATTGATGCAGGGGCAGAAGATGACATGCCCACAACCTGCTCAGTGACCTCCCCGTTCCCCTCAGTGTCTCCTGGCTGGGACTGGTCAGGCACTATGTCTCCCATATTGTCACCCATGTTGTGCTGAGGCTCGGGCGGTGTCACTGCTGACCCTGACAACAGCGTCTCCTCCTCTAGGTCATCTGCCACTTCCAGCAAGTCCTCATCAGGGAAGTCCTTACAAACATTATGCCAGGCGTCTGGACAGTCCCTGTGGGAGTGACCGATCCTGCCACACAGGTTGCACCGGATGTTCTGGCAGGTGGCGCTGACATGGCCGATCTCCCCGCATAAGTTACATTTTACCAGGGTGCACACACTCGCAATATGACCGGCCTTTCCGCATTTAAAACATTTTCTAGGCTGACCCGCATAGAAGCATACCCCTTTCTCCCGGCCAATAAAGAATGAGTTGGGCAGATGTTGGGTGATGTTGTTAACCTGCCGTAACTTTACCAGGACCTTCCACCCCCCAGTCCATATGCCATCCTCGTCCCTGGTCTTGGTCAGATCTGACATTAGGTCACAGTGTTTTTTTAGCCATACAACAATATCCTGGTGTGGTACCGACTCGTTCCAGAATATTATGGTGACGTTTGCTGTGTCCGGTCTAGAGATGGGGATGAGGCTGAACTTATTCCAGCCATCAGCATCTCTCACCCGGGCGAAATGAGCCCAGAAGCGGTCCAGGTCAGACATGAGTTTAAAACTGACGTCATACCCCTGCCTGTCAGGAAGGTTTATCACTGCCAGGATGTTAGATGGCAGGAAACCCATTTGGCGGCACAGAAGTTCACGGACCACAAACCTCCTGTCAGGCAACTCCTCCTTGGCCCCTCTATGTCTGAACCTGACCACGTTCCTCCTCTTAAAAGCCTGGCCTGTATAGTTCACATTAGACCTGAAGGATGGTGACCCACGGCTCCAGGCATTACCAGAGGAGACACCACCAGTTCCACCCTCCTGCTGTACTTGGGGGCGCTGTGGTGGCTGCTGACCGCCTGCACTATGAGGGTCTGACACTCCTGGTGTAACTAAAGGGGGGAAGTGCTGTGCATCAGACTGTATAGCCCCCTCCCCACCATCATCCATAATACTCTGCGAGTCACAAGCCTCTGAAGGCTGATCTAATGGTGAACCTGACTCTAGAGATGACCCCAAATCCCACACACACTGTGAAGCGCTCCCCTCTGCAGAAACATCATCAGTAACATCACATACAGTCATATAAATGCAGTCACTAGCAGTATGATCCTGCTGTACAGAGCCCCGACAGTCCTGCTGAGCCATGACCTGTGAGCTCTCTGCTGCACTGCTGCCTTCAGGCGAGAGTCCACAGTCCTGCTGCTCTCTACTGCCCCCCAGGGCTTGTGGTGACTGCACTGCTACTGCGGAGTTACCTTCAGGCGAGAGTCCACAGTCCTGCTGCTCTCTACTGCCCCCCAGGGCTTGTGGTGACTGCTCTGCTACTGCAGAGTTACCTTCAGGCGAGAGTCCACAGTCCTGCTGCTCTCTACTGCCCCCCAGGGCTTGTGGTGACTGCACTGCTACTGCAGAGTTACCTTCAGGCGAGAGTCCACAGTCCTGCTGCTCTCTACTGCCCCCCAGGGCTAGTGGTGACTGCACTGCTACTGCAGAGTTACCTTCAGGCGAGAGCTCACAGTCCTGCTGCTCTCTACTGCCCCCCAGGGCTTGTGGTGACTGCACTG
This sequence comes from Bufo bufo, assembly GCF_905171765.1. Classification (NCBI taxonomy): domain Eukaryota; kingdom Metazoa; phylum Chordata; class Amphibia; order Anura; family Bufonidae; genus Bufo; species Bufo bufo. The sequence continues at coordinate 827,474,276 of NC_053390.1, read as the reverse complement.
CTACTGCAGAGTTACCTTCTGGCTTGTCCTGCTTCACAATACAAACCGCTGGGACTTGTGGTACCTTTTGAGGAGTCTCTGCAGGTCTTTGCTGTTGCTGGACACTTTCTCCCACTTCTCTGTACAAATTCCCTTTCTCAAAAGGGAAGCTGGCTGGTCTGAGGACTGGTCTTGCACCGGCCTGCTGGGTGTCATCTGGACAGGTTGGAGACTTGGGTTTAGATGGAGATGGTTCTGGCGCAGGTCTTCCCCCATGTCCCTCAAGTCTTTGCTGGTTCCTGAAGGATTCAGCGACTGGTCCCATCTGCTCCAGTACAGCCTCCATGTCCTGCACAGTCTCAGCGAGCTGCACAGCGAGGGAGCTCAGCTTCTTGTCATGGACGGCCTGATTGTTGGGGTTTGCTGCCTTTAGCTTATAGACACAATCTATCTGTTTCTGCAGCTGTAGTTTTGTTCTTTTTAATGTCTCCAGTCTCTTGACCAGAGCTGGGATCCGCTCGGCCAGACATAGTTCTGGTGCACGCTGAGTATTGGGGGGTTGTGTACTCACAGAATGGCTCCTTACAGGCGTCCCTCTGCTTGGTCCTTGCACTGGACTTGGTGCAGCCGTGGTCACTGCTGCGAGGTTACTATCTCCAGATTGGGGACTGGGCCCCTGGTTCTTCTCAGTAACTGCACTTGTGGCCCCATGAAGCCTTCCTTCAGTATTCCCTCTGGTCTCATCTGTCGGGTTGGCGACTTTTGCGCTGTTCCCACTCCCGTAACGTGTGCGGTCAGACCGTATCAGGACAGGCTGCTGCAGATTCTCCTGCATGGTCTGCTTCTCCAGAGATGTTCTCCTCTGTCTGCCTGCGGGTGGGGTGGATTGCACACCTGAGCCATGGTCTTACTCAGTGATGTCTCCTTCTTTACTTCCAACATTTTCTTTTCATCTTTGCTTCCTGCTGCACTGGGACTGGCAACACTCGGAACATTCCTTCCTTCCAAAGAAACTTCTGGATAATTATCCATGGAGTGAGAAGACTGGGAATTATTTCCCAGAATAGGCCTTGGAGCCTGGGCCTTGCTTGGGGAGCATCCCCACCAAGAGTGGCCCCGCCCTGGGCTTTCTCCAGACATCCAAAGCCTCAGGAGAGCTACTGACACACGTCCTCACAGCTAGGAGGCAGTATTATAGTAGTTATATTCTTGTACATAGGAGCAGTATTATAGTAGTTATATTCTTGTACATAGGAGCAGTATTATAGTAGTTATATTCTTGTACATAGGAGGCAGTATTGTAGTAGTTATATTCTTGTACATAGGAGGCAGTATTATAGTAGTTATATTCTTGTACATAGGAGGCAGTATTATAGTAGTTATATTCTTGTATATAGGAGCAGTATTATAGTAGTTATATTCTTGTACATAGGAGCAGTATTATAGTAGTTATATTCTTGTACATAGGAGGCAGTATTATAGCAGTTATATTCTTGTACATAGGAGCAGTATTATAGTAGTTATATTCTTATACATAGGAGGCAGTATTATAGTAGATATATTCTTGTATATAGGAGCAGTATTATAGTAGTTATATTCTTGTACATAGGAGCAGTATTATAGTAGTTATATTCTTGTACATAGGAGCAGTATTATAGTAGTTATATTCTTGTACATAGGAGGCAGTATTGTAGTAGTTATATTCTTGTACATAGGAGCAGTATTATAGTAGTTATATTCTTGTACATAGGAGCAGTATTATAGTAGTTATATTCTTGTACTTAGGAGCAGTATTATGGTAGGTATATTCTTGTACATAGGAGCAGTATTATAGTAGTTATATTCTTGTACATAGGAGCAGTATTATAGTAGTTATATTCTTGTACATAGGAGCAGTATTATAGTAGTAATATTCTTGTACATAGGAGCAGTATTATAGTACTTATATTCTTGTACATAGGAGCAGTATTATAGCAGTTATATTCTTGTACGTAGGAGGCAGTATTATAGTAGTTATATTCTTGTACATAGGAGCAGTATTATAGTAGTTATATTCTTGTACATAGGAGGCAGTATTATAGTAGTTATATTCTTGTACATAGGAGGCAGTATTATAGTAGTTATTTTCTTGTACATAGGAGCAGTATTATAGTAGTTATATTCTTGTATATAGAAGACAGTATTATAGTAGTTATATTCTTGTACATAGGAGCAGTATTATAGTAGTTATATTCTTGTACATAGGAGGCAGTATTATAGTAGTTATATTCTTGTACATAGGAGCAGTATTATAGTAGTTATATTCTTGTACATAGGAGCAGTATTATAGTAGTTATATTCTTGTACATAGGAGGGAGTATTATAGTAGTTATATTCTTGTACATAGGAGCAGTATTATAGTAGTTATATTCTTATACATAGGAGGCAGTATTATAGTAGATATATTCTTGTATATAGGAGCAGTATTATAGTAGTTATATTCTTGTACATAGGAGCAGTATTATAGTAGTTATATTCTTGTACATAGGAGCAGTATTATAGTAGTTATATTCTTGTACATAGGAGGCAGTATTGTAGTAGTTATATTCTTGTACATAGGAGCAGTATTATAGTAGTTATATTCTTGTACATAGGAGCAGTATTATAGTAGTTATATTCTTGTACTTAGGAGCAGTATTATGGTAGGTATATTCTTGTACATAGGAGCAGTATTATAGTAGTTATATTCTTGTACATAGGAGCAGTATTATAGTAGTTATATTCTTGTACATAGGAGCAGTATTATAGTAGTAATATTCTTGTACATAGGAGCAGTATTATAGTACTTATATTCTTGTACATAGGAGCAGTATTATAGCAGTTATATTCTTGTACGTAGGAGGCAGTATTATAGTAGTTATATTCTTGTACATAGGAGCAGTATTATAGTAGTTATATTCTTGTACATAGGAGGCAGTATTATAGTAGTTATATTCTTGTACATAGGAGGCAGTATTATAGTAGTTATTTTCTTGTACATAGGAGCAGTATTATAGTAGTTATATTCTTGTATATAGAAGACAGTATTATATTAGTTATATTCTTGTACATAGGAGCAGTATTATAGTAGTTATATTCTTGTACATAGGAGCAGTATTATAGTAGTTATATTCTTACACATAGGAGCAGTATTATAGTAGTTATATTCTTGTACATAGGAAGCAGTATTATAGTAGTTATATTCTTGTACATAGGAGCAGTATTATAGTAGTTATATTCTTGTACATAGGTGCAGTATTATAGTAGTTATATACTTGTACATAGGAGCATTATTATAGTAGTTACCGTATATTCTTGTACATAGGAGCAGTATTATAGTAGTTATATTCTTGTACATAGGACGCAGTATTATAGTAGTTATATTCTTGTACATAGGATCAGTATTATAGTAGTTATATTCTTGTACATAGGAGCAGTATTATAGTAGTTATATTCTTGTACATAGGAGCAGTATTATAGTAGTTATATTCTTGTACATAGAAGGCAGTATTATAGTAGTTACATTATTGTACATAGGAGGCAGTATTATAGTAGTTATATTCTTGTACATAGGAGCAGTATTATAGTAGTTATATTCTTGTACATAGGAGGCAGTATTATAGTAGTTATATTCTTGTACATAGGAGCAGTATTATAGTAGTTATATTCCTGTACATAGGAGCAGTATTATAGTAGTTATATTCTTGTACATAGGAGCAGTATTATAGTAGTTATATGCTTGTACATAGGATCAGTATTATAGTAGTTATATTCTTGTACATAGGAGGCAGTATTATAGTAGTTATATTCTTGTACAAAGGAGGCAGTATTATAGTAGTTATATTCTTGTACATAGGAGCAGTATTATGGTAGTTATATTCTTGTACATAAGAGCAGTATTATAGTAGTTATATTCTTGTACATAGGAGCAGTATTATAGTAGTTATATTCTTGTACATAGGAGGAGTATTATAGTAGTTATATTCTTGTAGATAGGAGCAGTATTATAGTAGTTATATTCTTGTACATAGGAGGCAGTATTATAGTAGTTATATTCTTGTACATAGGAGCAGTATTATAGTAGTTATATTCTTGTACATAGGAGCAGTATTATAGTAGTTATATTCTTGTACATATGAAGCAGTATTATAGTAGTTATATTCTTGTACATAGGAGGCAATATTATAGTAGTTATACTCTTGTACATAGGAGCAGTATTATAATAGTTATATTCTTATACATAGGAGCAGTATTATAGTAGTTATATCCTTGTACATAAGAGCAGTATTATAGTAGTTATATTCTTGTACATAGGAGCAGTATTATAGTAGTTATATTCTTGTACATAGGAGGCGGTATTATAGTAGTGATATTCTTGTACATAGGAGCAGTATTATAGTAGTTATATTCTCGTACATAGGAGCAGTATTATAGTAGGTATATTCTTGTACATAGGAGCAGTATTATAGTAGTTATATTCTTGTACATAGGAGCAGTATTATAGTAGTTATATTCTTGTACATAGGAGCAGTATTGTAGTAGTTATATTATTGTACATAGGAGCAGTATTATAGTAGTTATATTCTTGTACATAGGAGCAGTATTATAGTAGTTATATTATTGTACATAGGAGCAGTATTATAGTAGTTATATTCTTGTACATAGGAGGCAGTATTATAGTAGTTATATTCTTGTACATAGGAGCAGTATTATAGTAGTTATATTCTTGTACTTAGGAGCAGTATTATGGTAGGTATATTCTTGTACTTAGGAGCAGTATTATAGTAGTTCTATTCTTGTACATAGGAGCAGTATTATAGTAGTTATATTCTTGTACATAGGAGCAGTATTATAGTAGTTATATTCTTGTACATAGGAGGCAGTATTATAGTAGTTTTATTCTTGTACATAGGAGCAGTATTATAGTAGATATATTCTTGTACATAGGAGCAGTATTATAGTAGTTATATTCCTGTACATAGGAGCAGTATTATAGTAGTTATATTCTTGTACATAGGAGGCAGTATTATAGTAGTTATATTCTTGTACATAGGAGGCAGTATTATAGTAGTTATATTCTTGTACATAGGAGCAGTATTATAGTAGTTATATTCTTGTACATAGGAGCAGTATTATAGTAGTTATATTCCTGTACATAGGAGCAGTATTATAGTAGTTATATTCCTGTACATAGGAGCAGTATTATAGTAGTTATATTCTTGTACTTAGGAGCAGTATTATGGTAGGTATATTCTTGTACATAGGAGGCAGTATTATAGTAGTTTTATTCTTGTACATAGGAGCAGTATTATAGTAGATATATTCTTGTACATAGGAGCAGTATTATAGTAGTTATATTCCTGTACATAGGAGCAGTATTATAGTAGTTATATTCTTGTACATAGGAGGCAGTATTATAGTAGTTATATTCTTGTACATAGGAGCAGTATTATAGTAGTTATATTCCTGTACATAGGAGCAGTATTATAGTAGTTATATTCCTGTACATAGGAGCAGTATTATAGTAGTTATATTCTTGTACATAGGAGCAGTATTATAGTAGTTATATTCTTGTACATAGGAGGCAGTATTATAGTAGTTTTATTCTTGTACATAGGAGCAGTATTATAGTAGATATATTCTTGTACATAGGAGCAGTATTATAGTAGTTATATTCCTGTACATAGGAGCAGTATTATAGTAGTTATATTCTTGTACATAGGAGGCAGTATTATAGTAGTTATATTCTTGTACATAGGAGCAGTATTATAGTAGTTATATTCTTGTACATAGGAGCAGTCTTATACTAGTTATATTCTTGTACTTAGGAGGCAGTATTATAGTAGTTATATTCTTGTACATAGGAGCAGTATTATAGTAGTTATATTCTTGTACATAGGAGCAGTATTATAGTAGTTATATTCTTGTACATAGGAGCAGTATTATAGTAGTTATATTCTTGTACATAGGAGCAGTATTATAGTAGTTATATTCCTGTACATAGGAGCAGTATTATAGTAGTTATATTCCTGTACATAGGAGGCAGTATTATAGTAGTTATATTCTTGTACTTAGGAGCAGTATTATGGTAGGTATATTCTTGAGCATACTGTACAGTAAGTGTATTTCTTTTTGTGTTTTTAGGCTGTCAGTATTACTACCTACCATGGGGAAATGTCAAACCTGTAGTTGTTCTCTCTTCACATTGGGAGGATATCTGGTACAGGACTGATGCACAAAACATTCTACATCATGCTGCGGAAAATCTGGCAAGTAGTGAAACATGAATAATTTTTTTTACGTTTTCAGGTACAGTGTAGTTGTGTGTCACTGATCCAAAAATGTAAACTGAACTATTGATCCATAAAAATGTGAATTATAATACACTTATACTTGCAGCAATGACACTTGAGGTGTAGGAAGTTGACTCACTGACACTTGGGGTCCAGGCTTGGTGTGTGAGATGATTTGTCTTGGGGTTCTCGCCTCCAATCCGGTGCCTGAATACAACTACTATGCTGACATGTGGTGTAGTATTTAGCACGCTTGCTTTATGATCATCTCACGTTTCTTTTTGTCTGCAGGAAGCTAACTTAAAAAATGTCCACCTTGCAGTTAAAGCAAAGTGTTCCCAGTATGAACTTGACTTGTTGGTCACACGTCTGATTGATGACATCATCAGTGACTGCAGGTACATGGACTTAATCTGGGATAAGTATTTTTTTAAAGACCAAAACTCTTTTAACCAAATAAGAATGCTATACGTAGATAAAAAAGCACCTCATTATGATCTGGATTTAGAGATCTGTAAGTAGAGAAAAGTTTTTTAGTTTTTCACCACCTTTTTTCAGACCAATATCAGGACCCTGGGTGTAACAGGCCGAAGGTGAATATCACCTGGAGCCAGGAGATGCGTCCTTCATTCACTTGGTCCTATTGCATTAATCCTGTGGAAAACGTTTAGGTGAATTTGTGTAATTACTGCCACAGCAAACCATGATAAGGGACCTGTGGACTCAAAGATGGGACTCCTGCTTTTCATCTCCAGGCTCTTACCCACAAGGTCCTGGCACCAGCCAGCCCTAGGACCCAGCATTGATTAGTAATAGGGTAGAATTGTTTATTGAGGTCTTGAGTAAAATGATTCTGGGTTGTGATCTGGACTCTAACTTCTTTTTATTGAGTATTTGAAAGGGTTTTGGAATCTGGTCTGCAGTCCAAATTTATTCAGGAGTCATGTTTTGGATCTGTTCTGTTTTGGGGTCTGGGATCTCAATTAATTTTATTGTCTGGGATCTGGGTTTATTTAGGGGTATGCTCTTGGTTCTCAACACATTGCATTAACTCAGTGAGATGAGTCAATTGATCAGATCTTCCATTATCCAGTCCATAGAATACAATGAATACATTGAGTATTACTATATTTTTTTTTAGAACTTTTAAGGTGCTGATTTTTATTGTAAAAAAGCAGGAGTAAATTGAATGTGCCTTCATATTTGCTAGTTCATCAGCATATCCATAACCGGTTCATAGGATACCATCAAGCTCATTAACTGCGCCTCTTTTCTCCTGTCCCCAGCTATCCATTACCAGATGTCCCATCATTACCGGGAACCACACACCTAGACCTTTATCTGTTTCGATTCCGGCAGTCTAACCTGAGTCAGATTGTCCAGGCGGCGCTGAAGATAAAGCATGAGGATTGTGAGCTTATGGACATGCTCGAGCAGGCAGAAGACTGGTTACTGAGGCTTAAGTCACTAGCTGAGGAGGTAAGAGCTTGTCTTGTGGCTAATGGATTATTTGTCAGCAAAGTTTATTAATTTAGAGCATATTGAGGCAGGTACTGGACAGATAACCATTGCAACGTAATAGGTTCTTAATTTTTTAACTTGACCCATTGGGTTGGTAGGTGTACCACAGCTTGGCTGTAAGTACAAGGTGACATCGGGTTGTAGATGTAGAAGAATCTAGATCTCTTAGCAAAATACAAGATAAGAGTTTTCTTCTTGTTCTCCGTCTTGCCATACGCCGGCATGACTCTCTGAGGAGAGTTGGGTATCATGGGCTCATTCCAGGTGATACCTCTGGGGAGCTCCTTATATGATTAGGATTGTTCACATAGTCTAACTTCCACCCTTCCTTTGGGCATTCATCTGCACTGGACAAAACATTGTCAGCTTTTTGGCAAATCCATGACTGCTGTCAGTAGCGTCACCAGTACTGGTCTTGCCAGGAGTGTGAAGAGTTGGACTATATATTATTAGTCATGAGACAAAGTCACATTTAATAATCTGCAAAAAAAAGGTCAAAATTATGCAAATATATAAAAAGCTTTTTCCAATGTAAGAAAAACAAGAACACATTCGAGAGATGACATTTACATATACAAAGCTCTGTGATTAGTGCATGGCAGAGTAATACTGTTGAGATGAATCCAAATGGCTGCCATGTTCTTCCCACATAAATAGACTGAATTACCCAGAATAGACCATAAAGATTTTTATAGAAGATTGCGCTTACCAAAGCTCTGATGACTTCTTGCTTCTAAATAAAGCTCTCTATGATATTATTTCCTAAGGAAACAGTAATCTTCCCTGGAAATCCTCGCCAATTCCACCCACATGTGGCAATATTTGTGGTAGGACGAGGTCATCAAGACAAATACAATTGTGTGTCCCGAAGATTGTTGTACGTTCAACTCGACATAGAGTTCAGCGGTTTTTAGTGTCTTTCAGCTTAGGTTGAAGATCAAGTCTTGGGTTAAGAGTAGGTGGTCTCTTCAGCTCTGCCAAGTGTGGTCATTGGTAAAGTCTTAGATGAAGACAACAGAGGTCCAGGCAGCCGGTTTCCTGGCCTCTCCCATCTTTCCATTATTGGCAGGAGCTCCTGTATGTTCTCCTTGCAGATAATACTTAATGTTAATGATGCCTGTCTACATTGTGGTTTTTACTTTTCCATAATTTTCCAATTTTCAGCTATATTTTCTTATGTATTTGTTGGAAAGGTTCACTAATATTTTGTGAATCTTTTTTTCTTTTGCAGCCGCAGAACAGCTTGCCAGATATAGTGATTTGGATGTTACAAGGAGACAAGCGTGTGGCTTATTACAGAATACCAGCCCATCAAGTCCTTTTCTCCAGGAACGGGGCCAAGTGTTGCGGCAAGAACTGCGGAAAACTTCAGACAATATTTCTCAAAGTATGTTTTCATTTCTATTAGTGCAAGTTTCTTCGCTACAAGTTAACTGGCAGAAGTCAGCTGTGATTGGACTGCAGGCTAGATTGAATGTGACAGAAATCGGAACCAGAATCTGGGCATAATTTTGTTGAGTTTTTGAAATATTTGTAGAATTATTAGAATCGAGCCAAGAACAAAGTTCTGTTATTTGATAATTAGGTTATTATTTTACAAATAAGTCTGATGGCTTACATTAAGAATATTCTCCCTAGTATACAGTATTACTATTGTACATTATGTGTCTTATATGTTGGCTGACTTTATTTTCCATTCAAAATCCCAGTTTGGAAAGATGTTCACACATATAAAAATGTATATTATGCAATATTATGAAGTTGTCAAGTTAGAGTATGGTCTACTGTTTTGTGCTAGTGACACATCTATCCAAAGTTAAGAATAAGGTCTATTCTCAACACTTACTTCTTGCTGAGATCCATCCATCCTCAATTCTGACTCTTCCAACATTCCAAATAGATCAACTGTCTACCGTTTGGCATTGATCCCATCTTTGTCTAAGGCTAGTCTAGGTTTTTCCTGTTTATGGCAGGTCACAAGCAGCATTTTGCTACTGTGAGCTCTCCTTCTGGAGATTGATGGTTGTGTGGTCAGAGCCCTAAAGTTTTAGGGGGTTCAGCAGAGGTAGCAGACGCACCAAGGTCCAGGGAGGTTGAAACGATCAAGGCCCCTTTGCCACATAGGAAGACATTAGTTTTAAAGATTACCGATTTTGCATTGGGGAAAAATTCTATGGCACATTTGATCATGCATCAACGACATCAGTTATGTAAAAAAACATATTTGCAATTGTTGTTTTATTCAAAAATTTGCTTAGTTTGTCTCCTATGCATGTATTATACACTATAATGAGCTGCAGAATGTCATTTATTGATAATTCCATCAGAAAGCCCTTCTGATGGTTCATTTTCAGGCCCTCTCTTTCCTCTTCTAAGTGATTATGTGCTCAATTCTGATTAAATTAGTCCGACCTGATCAGCATTCATGTAAGAGACAGAGATGAACAAGAATACACGGGTTACCATCCAGGACCACAACCAGCAAGCTGTTAATCTGCTACCTATCTTCCTTTACCACTCTAGTTAGTAGATCTAAGGCTACCTCTAGAAGTTCACCAGAACACAGTGCAAGGAATGTTGGAGTTGGCTACTAGGGACCCAGGTTACGTCTGCAGAGGCAGGTGGCAGAAAATAGGTGCAAGCTCACAGGTAGCAGACCTATCAGTTGCCAAACAGTATAGGGAAAGAAGTACTATCTAGAGTCAAAGCCAGGAGTCAGGGATGCCAAATCAGTAGACAAGATGTTAAACCGAGGAAGCAAAGCCAGAAGAGTCAGTGGAAGCGAAAACAGTAGACAAGGGGTTAATCCAAAAACAAGCTGAGGAGTCAAAGCTAAGAGAGTCAGTGAAAGCCAAATCAGTAGACAAGATGTTAATCTAGAAACAAACTGAGGAGTCAAAGCCAGAAGAGTCAGTGGAAGCGAAAACAGTAGACAAGAGGTTAATCCAAAACAAGCTGATGAGTCAAAGCTAAGAGAGTCAGTAAAAGCCAAATCAGTAGACAAGGCGTTAATCCAGAAACAAGACGAGGTCAATACACAGGACAATCAAACTGGAGCCAGGAATCAATGAATCATAGGCACTAACAAGCAGTAAATGCCTGACTTAAATCCCCAACCTAACTCTGAGATTGGACGCCAAGCCAGCAACCTGATTGGCCCAACATCCAGGTCGACCAAAGGGGGCTTGGCTGGTCGGCATGGAAACTCTCCCGGACTAGCCATGTGTTGAATCGTGGCTGGGTAAGTTCCTGACAATTCCGCAAAAGACTGTTCAGGAGAGTAGAGTTAGACTGGGGATGAGCCATCAGAAAACCTGTCTTACAGACTTAGTACAGAATGGTATTCTGCCCATAGGTTTGAGCTCAAATGAAGATGCAGGAGCCAACCAAAGCAACATTTTTAATGAAAACCGATGGGAAAAAATGTTTTTTTAAATATATAATTGATCAAATACAATAAAATTGTGATGAAAGCTGTTCATGGCATTTAAATGGGTTGTCCAGGATTATACTATTAATGGCCTATCCTGGATTATCAGTTTCCGATCATCATTGGGGCGGTGGACGCTCTCTGAGGGTCTTAAACAAGGACACGTTGAAATAATAAGAAGGAAAATATAATCTATCACGTTCATTATTTGATTGTTATATAACGTTCTTTTTTTAGTTTCCACAAGAAGGAACTAAAGGAGCGAAGATGCCAGGACAGGTGCGGGTGCAGCTGTGGTTCGGGCTGTCCGTGCACCAGAAAGAATTCAATCAGTTTGCTCAGGGGAAGCTCTCGGTGTTTGCAGAATCGGTAAATACTGTCTCTGTAAATCACACTGATTGCTGACTTCTTTTCTGTCTGTTTGATGAGGTCACATATCAGCCATGTTTTCTCTCGGTGTTTGACGGGGGGAGTTTCATTCTGTGTATGCCACTTTAAAGCTAGGTTTGGAGGTGCTTCCAGAGCAGATCCCGGCAGAATAAGGACAAGGTACTGTTTCAAGCAGTGGTGTTTTGTCTTGCAAAATGCCGGAATCCAAGTCGGAAACCAGACGGACCCAGATGCACTGTTTGGCGTATGATTTGGCAGTTCTAGTTTTTCTGTTCCTATAACCGAACAGAAAATCAGAATTTGGCGAAGATCTGAACCTAACCTTATCCTGGTTCTTTTCCTGACTTTATCTTTTGTCTTTCTATGTCCCATCCAAGTCCTCCTGATTTTATCCAGTCCTAACTTCTTTATCACATCCCATCCTGCACCATCCTTCCCAATTCCTTACCTTTTATTCTTTTTCCATTCTCTACCTTTTTATGCTATCTCCAGTTCCCTTCCATCTGATCCTATTCTACCTTCTCTATTCCATCCCAGCCTTCTGGACCCTATCCAATCCCAATCTGTCCTTACCTAATCTATCCCTTTTGTCCTATGATAGGATTAGATAGGATGGGGCAGGATGGTACGGAATAGAATAAGGATAGATAGGATGCCACAATAGGCAGCACACAGCGCCTGCATGATATTTCAGATCTTGCCTTGGTAATGTTGGAGGAAGAAGGCAGAGGTGATGCAGAGCAATAGGTTGAATTGGGACCTGGACAAGATGGGAGGGGATGGGAACCGTGAGTTTGGACTTCTGTGCCTGGGCACCTTAGACCTAATGAACAAACTGGAATAAAGTTGTTTTCCTGGGGCAATGCTGATGTATTTGGAAAATGTTGCCTATATAACAAATAGCATGTGCCAGCAGAATCAATCCCATTTAAGCAGGTGTAAAGCCAGGTAGGGTTGAACCTGCTGAATAAAACAACACCTCTCTTGCATGCAGAATACACTTTTGCCAGCTTTTCCCACCAGTGAGACGCTTGCTGCACGTGCTCTGTTTGAAGTTTCTATGGCGCATATGCAGGATTACACGAGAGCAGGATCAACCCTTTTAAATCGGGCATAGTGCCTGGTAGTGTGGAACCAGCTGAAGAATTATACCTTTCTTGTCCTAGTTCCTCGGAGAACCCTAGCTCCTCCGCTTTCCATCCTTAGCTGCTACCCCCTCCCTGTGACTTATAGGCCCAGGAATCCTCACTGTCCTCTCTTGTGGCCCAGTAATCCTGTAAATCCTCTGTTGGCACATTCAGAATGCATCTCTATCTGCTTTCCCTGCACCTGAGATGCTCACTGAGCGTGTGCCGATTGATGACTTTGTGGCAGGATTGATTTCTCCTAAACAAGGCCTAACTAGAAGTAATGTTTTACTCAGCAGGTTCAACCCTATGATGCAACACACCTGGGTTAATAGAGTTGATCCTGCTGATGAGTTAGTCTTCCCCTGAAACTTCTTTATATTTCGTAAGCCCATTTATACCTCATTGACCAGTGACTGCTATAGGGTAGAAGAACGCCTACACTTGCATGACTAGTATATGGATTGTAGTGATAGGACTGTATCATTCTATAGTAAGCAGCAGGCATGGTGAAGCCCACAGTCTCCTTTGTGTTGCAGTATGAGAACCAGACCAAGCTGGCATTAGTAGGAAACTGGGGAACCACCGGACTGACATATCCCAAGTACACAGACGTGACAGGGAAGATCAAGCTTCCAAAGGACAGTTTCAAGCCCTCCATTGGTTGGACGTGGGCCGGAGATTGGTTCATCAGCCCAGAGAAGACGTGAGTTCAGAACGTAATCTGATCAGATGCTTATTGTGCTTGTAAATGTCATCTTATAGCTTTTCCTGGATGGTCTTCATTTTTTGAAATCCTCCTCAATTGCTGTAATCAAGGTAAACTCAGAAAGCTGGTTGAGCAGAGAGCTGGCTATCACGTCTGGTCTTACGAGCCGCTGGCTCTTTCGAGATGTTGACTTCTTGGATGGAGCTGTGACATAATCCCGGGCTGATAAGTGGTGGAGGTCTGTAAAGTATCACGGCCTCTCCGGCTGCTGCTCACTGTAATTCACCAGATAAACATTTTTCTAAGAGATTTAGAGTCTGTTGGTTTTTGGGAAAGACTCTGTTTTTGTTGTAGGGTACACCACTCTAGTGGAATGTCCATGGCTTGATCTACTAACTCTCCCACGCCAAGGATTAAGTTACAACTGCTTCAGAGGTGGATGATTTTATAAGAAACCCTGGGTTTTTATCTTTAACCCCTTCCGGCACTTTGATGTAACTGTATATCAAGGTGCCAAAGGTAGTTACGTCACGGTGATCACAGTAGTGATTGATAGCTGCATTTCAGCTTTAATGCCAGGATCAGAGATATCTTTGATCCCACTCATTTGAACCCTTAGCGGTCAATAACGACCAAAGAATTTAAGATGTTTGTCAGAAGAACTGACACCTCTATCTGGCCGCCCATGAAGTGATGGTGCTGATGGTTGCTATGGCAGCTGGGTCAGGCCTATAATCTACGGAAGCCTATTAGGTCTACGGAAGCCTATTATCAATACCAGTCCCCTATTGGGACACCAAAAAATAATAAAATGTTTAAAAATATTTGAAAGAATAAAAGGATAAAATCCTCCCCCCTCCCAAAAAATTATAATTCCCCCAGTAAAAATACTTTTTTAGGTTAAAAAATAAAAACTATAAAATAACCCCTAATTAGAATTACCATTTCCATAACGACCCAAACTATTAAATTACCACATTATTTAACCCATATGGTGAACACCATAAAAAAATAAAAATACTAAATACCTGTATTGCTGTTTTTGTTTATCCCTTCTCCCAAAAATATGAAATAAAAGGTGATCCATAAGTTAGCATCGTACAAATGAGAACAATAACTCCTCCTAAAAAAATAAGCCCCACAGCTCCATCGATGAAGAAAAAAAAGAATGTGCAGAAACCAATGCAACTCAATGCAAAAGATGCTAAGCCAGTCCGGAGGCTTAAACGGGTTTCCCAAGATATTTTTTGCTGATGACCTGCTTTATATGATGGGAAGCCAGAAGCTTTACTCTCCCTCCACATGCAGAGAAGTCTGTAGCTTGGAAATTGTTGCATTTACCTTTCTCTAACAAGATGTTCTGCAGTCCTCTTTGAATTTGACCACTAAACTTTTGTAAGATCTTCCCCCCTTGGTTGGTGATAAATAAACTGTCACTTTTGTGACTTGTAGTCCACATGGTAGGCAGATTATCTGGGTCTCTGCTCCAGACTACTGTCTAGCTGTTCACACATCTGCAGCTCACTAGAACTTCACTTCCTTCTAGAGAGGAAAGGGTGGTGCCGGCCCTGCCTAGTCCCTAGGAACCCCCTCCACTCCCTCTCCTTACGCAGCCTGTGGGATATGATACATGTAATACATCGACATTAACACTTTCAATGTTTGGCACTGAGGACATTGCATATGTCTACTCCACAGTCATATGGATGCAAAACCCCTATAGTGCACATGTCTATGTCATCAAAGCTCCATGCACAACTCCACAGATACACACAGTCACTGGTGCCCAGGTCCACTGGATGTTACTTGTTATTACTTGATGCTCAGTTTAGAGAGTATCTACATCTTGGAATAGTACAAATTAGTAAAACTGTAGGTCTTGGGGGTGCTATTTTTCCTTGTGGACAGTGCCAACACTGGTTTAGGGAATCTGATATGCCATGTAGTACACCCTAGGAGAACGAGAAATAATTTGCATACCCTTTCAACAGAAAAAAAGCTGTCTCTGTAGTGCCACCTAGAACCTGCCTATAGTCTAGACCAGGGGTCAGCAACCTTTGGCACTCCAGCCAAAGCATGCCTCCATAATTTCTATGAGAGTTCTGAGAAGGGCAGAACAAGTATGCATGCTGGGAGTTGTAGTTTCACAACATCTGGAGTGCTGGAGGTTACCTACCCCTGGTCTAGCCTATGTGCAGCTTTAGCATAGTCAGGAATGGAGCAAACGGTCATCACTAGGAGAGCAGTCATGAAGTGAGAAGCCAGGGAACCAGATGGGATTGTAGTCAGGAATGAACACAAGGGTCAGAGCCAAGAATAATACAACCTGTACGGCAGACGATCCCTATGGCAAGGCAGACGTAATATTCAGGAAAGGCCATGGTCAAGATCTCTGACAATCGAGAGTCAGGAGTGAGAGCCGGGAAAGAGAATGAACCGCAGTCAGCAGGCAAAGAGTCTGTGCCAGTCTCCTGAAATAGTCCACCAAGCTGTCCTCTTTTGGTTCCATTTGCTTGTCAACTGAATATGGTCATTGACTGGAGATGCAGCCACTCACAAGTGCTCGATGCCAGGAATTGGGTAATGTTTACCACGCGATCAGGTTTGCTCGGGGCAGCCATGTGCTAGTTCACACAGCCCATCAACTTAAACCAAGCTCCTTGTCGTTGAGGGCCCCGTAGAAGTGACTTGAGCTACCTCTCTACTGTGTATTCTTCAATTGATGCCATATTGACCACAGAGGAGTAAAAAGTTACACAACTTAGTGAATCTTCATAGTAATGATTACTCCCTAGAATTACATTGCTATGTACTGTAAATGCCCAGTTTTGGCTTATCGGCATTTTAAAAATGTTAATAGTTTTTTTGTGGTTGGAACATCTTTGCCAGAGTCTTAAAGCATTCATCAGTGTGGTGCAATGGGACGCAGTTCACCGGCTGCTGGAAGTTCTTGTTTTTCAGTGTAATGACTTAAATTGGTTGGTTATTTACACCCGTCCATGTAGCGTGCAACACACCACTTACCCTTCTGAGTGCAGCATGTTATGCTGATCCAAGTTCATCGATCCCTTCGCCGGTTGATGCCACCACTTGAGATGAGGCATATAACAACGAGATTATGTACATAATTGCGGAATTTGCAGTAATGATTCAGCACCACAAATTCCACAGGCGGTTGAGGGAAGTGGGGGTTGTAGGTGCTCAAATATCAGAAAGCTGTCTAGAAAAAACATCAAGAATGAGGAACATTGAAATAGTTGAACAATTTTTA
Organism: Bufo bufo; assembly: GCF_905171765.1. Lineage (NCBI taxonomy): Eukaryota > Metazoa > Chordata > Amphibia > Anura > Bufonidae > Bufo > Bufo bufo. Next base: position 827,457,538 of record NC_053390.1, on the reverse strand, counting down.
CAGCATTGACCTCTCCAAGAAAAATATGGAGACGAGTTTTCCTAAATCCACATTTTTCTAAATATATATATTTATTGTGGAGAGATGACATGTCTTATTGCACATGCTGGGATTTACAGGGAGCTTCGGCTATGAAATATTAGCCTTTGTGAAGATCAGCGTAACTTGTCCCAGTAGGTATAACTACCATGTACGGAAGAAGCTGATGTCACCATTGGTCACTTCTCAAGCACAACAGGATTAAAGGAGAACTACCAAAATGCCCATATTAAAAAATAAAAATAAAAATGGCTACTGGTGGGGCTGGATTTTTGTGGACCTAGTGGTGTGCACTCTCTACTCTTCTTGATGGCCGTTTGGTAATCCTGTCCAGCTGAGAAGAGGTGGAGAGATGGCCACTTGTGGCTCTTTTTTGAAACATAAAAGCTTGCAAATGTGTAATAGCAATGTTGGATGAACCTGCTAACTTTGGTGGGACTGGTTGACTATGTTAAATGTGTGGGGGAATGCCAACTCTCCCTAGACAGAGGATATTGCAGCGATGTCTAGCAGTGGCTTATTCTCCTCCCCCCCACAGAGAACACTTGCTCACTTGGCGAACCATGCATACCTGCTAATGGGGGGTTGAATGACAACTATTGAAGGTGCTTGATCAAGAGTTGATGGCTTGACCTCATGTAAAGGTTCACATGCATGTGCAGCCACCTCTCCTACTGTGTATGTTACGTGATAGGTGGTCTAGTGGAGTCCAGATCCTATAGGTCAGTGTTTCCCAACCAGTGTGCCTCCAGCTGTTGCAAAACTACAACTCCCAGCATGCCCGGACAGCCTTTGGCTGTGCGGGCATGCTGGGAGTTGTAGTTTTGCAACAGCTGGAGGCACACTGGTTGGGAAACACTGCTATAGGTGGAATAGCTCCCCTACCTTAATCAGCAGCACCATAATAGTCCTTTTTAAGCTATCATACAGTCCTAACAGCAGCATGATGGAGTCTCGGAATAGTATCTATGGAGTCAACATGAGAAAGACCACAGAATACAACCATACCGAGCTCAAACTGTGCCACCACAGCACCATACAGTGCAGAAATAACAGTGTGCAAATGCAACATAACAGATAAAGGCATAAATAATGCCACCATATGATGAAATTATTATATAATGCCCAAAAACCATATAAAGTACCTAATTAATAGCACCAAACACAGTGCTCCAGCTACCGGTTCCCAAGTCTACCAGTACTGGTGCATCAGGAGTATTAGTGTTCTTGTGGCCCCTTGTGTGTAGACCTCACAACATCTTCTTTTATCTACCCTGCGATCGGTCCCTGCTGCTAACCCCATAGTGCATTCATCATAGTCTTCTACTCTTCTTCTGCTGCACCACCCGATAAATGCTGGATTTTGGCCTCAGTGGTCTCAGTGTTCCCATGATAGTGTTGTCGTGGGGGCGGTCACAGGCGCTCTTCTCTCGAAAGATATGGACATTCAATCACTCTGCAAAGGGAAAAATGTTTGTATCTGATATGAATTTATTTAAGGTGTATTAAAGGGGTTACAGGTACCCGGTTAACCTGTGGAAGGAACAGAGTTTCCGTAGTACTTATCTTTCAGTGGAAGAACCCTCAGGTAGTGGTCACAGTTGTATGCATGGAATTGGCGGTGTGACAGAAGGGTAAGTACTGGAGAAACCCTCTGCCTTCCAATGAATAATATGTAAATCCCTAAAGGACTCCTTTAAGACTGAGAAAAATAGTTGGAGTGAAATGGCACCAGATGTATTAAAAGGAGCACACCGCTTAATCAGAAATCTATGCCTGGTACGAGCATGTGTAGATGTCACGTGCCCAGGCAGACCTCTGGGACGTCATACGAGCAGGACAAGGCAAACAGGTCAAGGACCACGGAACACATAACTATTACAAAGGAACCAAGACACGTGACAATGACTATAACAGAAGACCTCAATGTACTGAAACGGATCAGTGGGTGTGGACCCACTGCGCCACTGAATAGCAATATTCTGGAGGGGCGTAACTAAGCAGCTACCTGGTCTTCACTAGAGACTCAGATGGTTAGGATAGGCTTGGGTCATTAGGGTAGTTTCCAGGGGCTACTCCAGAGCATAAACCGAGTCAGTGGCAGCAGGATCAGGCGGCAAGAAGATACCAGACAAGGTACTAACAGTACATTGAGTCCACAGACAGGAAGAAAGAACGGAACAGAGGCAGAAGCAGGTACCTGTGCCCCAAGCAATAGAAGCAAGGTGCCCCCCCCCCCCCCCAAAGAGCTGCACAGAGACAGAGAATGGGCATTCCCCCTTTGGGGAACACAGGAACCCTCTTCCGAAGGCGGACATGGAAAGACATGAACGGAACACCACAAGCAGTAAGGACTGCCAGACAGACAAAAACAGGAACATAGATCAGACGCAGATAAGCTCTGCTAGGCTATACAGATACAGGAACATAGATCAGACGCAGATAAGCTGTGCTAGGCTACACAGATACAGAGATCAGACGCAGATAAGCTGTGCTACACTATACAGATACAGGAACATAGATCAGAGATCAGATGCAGATAAGCTCTGCTAGGCTATACAGATACAGGACAGATACAAGGCAAGGTACAGGGCCAGAAGACAACAATACAAAACCAGGCGGAACACACCGAGGTGTAGATGGTAGGATCCCTTGGGTTAGCAGCAAAGGGCAAAACCTGGCAAGACAAACGTAGACAGACAGACTACACAGAGCAGAAGGGTGAAACACCCACAAGACAAGACAGAACAGACTGACCCCAACACTCCACGATCAAGGGCAGAAATAGGAGCCTAACGAGCGCACCTGAAAGGACACACCCAGGAACCGACTAGGGGAGGATAACCCCATCAGAACAAAACAGGGAGGTACCAAATCAGGTCAGTGGTAACCAGAAACCACAGCATACCAAGCAGCGATACAGGACGTTGTCCCTACAACCAGCATGCACGGAACACCGCAGCCAGTACGCAAGAGCACAACAGACCTGAATACCCACAGGGAGACGATACAGCCAAAGGGGACACACACACTCATGGGCAGGTTCAAACTAGACACCGCAGCCAGCACGCAGCCAAAAGCAACCAGCCTACACGGAATCACCCGCAGCCAGTACGCAAAAGGCGTGCAGCCAGCCTACACGGCAAACCACGTCACAGGAAGTAGAAGTGCATAATGAATGCCAGTAGGTAACTACTAAAGCAGTTATAGTTAAAGGGCAACTGTCAGCAGGATCAACCCTACTAAAGCAGGCATACTACCTAGTGTGATTGAAGCTACTGATTAAAATGATACCTTTCTTGTGAAAATCGGTTGCAGCGTTCTTGAGAAAAAAGCTGAGACCTGCACCTATATCGAGAACGGAGCCCTGCAAGGTGGTAGCTGGAGGACTCCAGTCCAGCCAGCACCAACCCGGCTCCCCATAGAAGCCAATGGGAGCATACCGCACATGCACGGCCCCCCTATGGGGATGATGGAAATATTTGAGTCAGCGCTCGTCTATTTTCGCCGGCCCCATAGAAAATGAATGGAGGGTGGCTGCGCATGCGCAGTGCGCCCTCCTTCTTTTGCGGGGTTCCGTTCTCGATATAGCCGTGGGACCCGCACCTATAAGACAATGGGAGCATATCCTAGCGATATGCCCCCATTGTCCATGATGAGACAATCCCCTTTAAGGGCCGTAGTGCACCAAGGGGTGTGTCCAGCACCGGAGAGCCGAGGTGTACTGAGGGACCAGGCCCCACCCCTTGGTGCACTGAAGCCTTTATTTGCACAAAGAATAAAAGTTTTTTTTTCTTGGAAATGCCACAACTGCTTTTCATAAGACAGGTATCAATTTAATCAGCAGGATCATCTTTACCAGGTACTATGTCTAGTTTAATAGGATTGATCCTGCTGTCAGGTGCCCTTTAAGTTTTCTACATCCTATATAAACATGATATAACATAGGTAGATAGAACAACTGTCTGACATTTTAAATTCATAAAAATATCCAAGCAGCAAGCCGTATAGTGTATGTTATGTTTTTATGGATTCTACATGGTTGCTCTTAACGTTCCTTACATTTCAGTTACATTATGTTGTTGTTTCCCCAGGTTGTTGTATGACACAGATGCTGGTCACATGAGCTTTGTGGAAGAAGTGTTTGAAAACCAGGCCCGGCTTCCCGGTGGGCAATGGATTCATATGACTGAAGCCTACACAGATGTGGTATGGAAGAAGCTGCGTAGATAGGCTTACAGAACTGGTGTGAAACATATGATTCTGAGAACAGAGGGGCAGTAGGTAACGATGGGGCAGTCTCATGATGGAGATAATTTACTGAGCTCCATCCTTAGGGAAGAGAACATGGATGTTGCTAAAGTAGGTCTCGACAAAGACTTGTGTGCCACATGCTGGTTCTTTAGGTTGCTCTTTTGTGAGACCCATAAAAACACGCCATGTACACAATGGCAGCTTGTCCCCATGGTGTTTATCAGACATAGGTTCAGGATTATAAGACCAGTGTTCCACCATACACACCATCTGTAAAATTGGTGGCGATATATTTTGGTTTTGGTGGTCAACCTTACTATAGATAGCTGCTGGGACACGAAAAAGCAGAATGAGCAACCAGTTAACTAGGTGCAAGCTACACCTATTGTTCTACTTGGTGCTTGTTTTTACTTTTTTGAAGGCAGCACTGATCTGCAGATAAGAGGAGAAATAAAATGAAGAGAAAGTCGATTGCTATATACGGTAGATTAGATGAATTTTGACTGAATTTGCAGATTCTGGTAGGACCAGCTGACCTTCTACTGTGTATAGGAATGTAATAATTCTATCCCACGGTAGAATTTGGAGAAACTAGTTTTTTTTCAACATGCCTGCCTGATCCTATTGTTCTCAAGGAAGATGGGCCACCACCACCAGAGGTATCTGGCAACCGCGTCTCTCCCCCTCCTTACTGGGAACAGCCAAGTGTGTGTGTATATGGAAGGGTCAGAAGAAATAGCCGGCAGCTATGTAATATGCATGGCCAGCTTTAGCATCTTAGTCTTGTCTTTCAGTTTGACCGCTTAGGTCATTCAATTCTTGAGATTCATCAGTGAGGGACAATTTGATTATATCATAGACAGCTTTGCCCATGTACGCACCCACCTTTGTGATTATTCAGTGCATGGCCTCATGATCGTTATTACTTTACAACTTTCAGAATGGAGAAAAAGTTCTCCCCAAAGACGAGATTGAATGTCCTCCTGGGTGGAATTGGGAAGACGAAGAATGGACAACGGACATTAACCGAGCTGTGGATGAACAAGGTAAGACGAAGCAATCATCCAGATCATCTTGACAAACCTTCCCAAAAATACACCAGACTCCAAGACCAGTGATGGGATAGCCGACCATCTTGTCAAGGTCTTGGCTTCTCGGCTTTTTGGTCCTTCAGCTTTTTAACATTGAGCAGCTGAGTTTCAGTTTACCAGTACTGTTTTTATCTTTGTGGTTTACACTGCACAATTCCAGTTGTGAGATCTTTACTGATTGTTCATGTATCACCTAGATGAGGTTTCCATCAAGGGACTCTTTGCAGATTTTACTGTGTGCGGCGACACCTTCAGGCTACAATGCAAATTAGAGATCCGATTGCTCACATCAGAGCAAATCACACAGTACGGATCACTGAAAATTAAAAAAGTGAGAAATAACATCAATTATTCATCTGACCTCTGTCCTTGAAGGATGCGGCTCTGTGTGATCCACAGATGGATAATGTACATGGCACCAGCATTCCCTACCGACACAAACCCAAGTGGTGATGGAATGATGGATGGTGCAGAGCTGGAGAGCACTAGTGGCCAAGATTGGGTTACTGATGCTCATAGATATTTGTGTACCCCTAATCGATTTTTTTGTTGGTGGAAGGGGGGGGGGGAAAGCAATTAGTGGCACTAATAAAAATACATAATAATATAATAATTCAAATATAGTCCTGTATTATATTTTTGGGTAAATTTGCATTCAAATAACTCAAATTGTTCAATTGAAGGAGTGTATTTCAGTTATTGGTAGCTATGGCCAATAGGTGGCGCTTTGCAAACGTGTATCCTGCCATAGGAATCGTCTGTATAACTATCGAATACATCAGCAGAAAAATAAGCAAAATGATGGGGTGTGTTATGTTTCTGCATGTTTCTATGTGTACATATAGTGATATGTGTATGGATATGGCTGTACCTCTTGTATGTTTGCATGTTTTTTTGTATCCGTTTATGTGCCTTTCATGAGGTGTATTTGTATGAGGTGGTGTTTGTATGCGTGCGAGTATACCTGTGCCTATAGACAGGCTAGTCTGCCCCATAGGCTGATTTTAATCAGTGTAAGTATAAGGCCTCATGCACACGACAGTATGTATTTTGCGTTCCGCAAAAAATACGGATAACGTCGGTGTGCAACGGAACAGCTGGCCCCTAGTAGAACAGTACTATCCTTATCCGTAATGCGGACTATTTTTTTGCGGAACGGAAATACGGAAACGGAATGCACACGGAGTACCTTCCGTTTTTTTTTGCGGACCCACTGAAATGAATGTTTCCATATACGGTCCGCCAAAAAAACAAAACAGAAACGGACACGGAATGAAAATAAAGTTTGTGTGCATGAGCCCTAAAGCTGTAGCCTGTTCTCATTGCATTCATTGGAGGCCATCTGGCACCAGGAGAGGTGTGGAGTGGGCTCGGCATGCATGTTGGTACCTGCATTCCCTGGATTTAATGGAGGCCATTTTTGGCACCAAAAATTATAAAAAGCAGAGTGGACCCAGCATGTATGTGGAACCTGCACTCCCTTACAGAGATCGCCTTGACGTGTGCAGACGGGCCCAAATAATTTTGTACAAAATGTATTTGCCAAGAATCTCAAATTTACTTAATAAGCCTAGCATTAGCCCCAGAATACTTTTTTTTGTACTTTATTTGGTTTGCAGAGAGCTGCTGCATTGTATTTTTTCCCTTCTGTTTCCAGCCATAGCGACGTGCACCTGCGCATTGGGATGTGCTGACTGACCCCCTTTTTTCTTTGCACTATGTGTTTGCTGTGTTACAGTCTGTACCTGTGCATGCTTGTGTGAACATGTGTATCTGTAATCGTGGTGTGTGCCCGTGCAATTATGTACATTATTTATGTTGTTTTTGTATACATGTTTGTGTGTATGTGTATTTACGTCATTTTGTGTATATCGTGTGTAGTAGGTTGTGTTTTTTTTTAAACAAGGACATGAATCCACATGAGTACCATAACTTTCCTGCAGGCTGGGAGTACGGCATTACCATTCCACCCGACCGTAAACCGAAATCCTGGGTTCCTACGGAAAAGATGTATCACACCAACCGGAGGAAGCGCTGGGTTAGACTGCGCAGGAGGGACCCCAAGCAAATCGAAATTTTGAAAAAGGTGATTTTAATTAATATTTATCGCACTCCTTTTTTAAATTTTTTAATTGCGGTCCGCACAATGTACTGACTCCTCAGGGCCTGAGAACGTTTCCACCCAAAATTTCTTTCTAGTTGTGAGCAAGAGGAGCGTTGTGTAAATCGTGGCCTCCAATGCACTTTTCATGCTCCAAAACTTTAGGACCAGATTCTTTGCAAATGCTCGCACCCTGAGCAGCTCTGTTCAAATCACCAAAGGCACCAATCTGACTTCTATATAAGTGGCTTTCAACAATAGAAGTTTATTTTTTTTAATCAATTACCAAAAAGCAAAGTGTGTGAAGAAAAGAGAAATCTAAATCCAATCAATATTTGGGGTGGGTTTGCCTTCTGCATCAGTTCTTCAGTTTTTGAAGGAAGTTGGCAGGGAGGTTCCTTCAAACATCTTGGAGAACTCACCACAGATCTTCTGTGGATGTAGGCTTGCTCAAATCCTTCAGTCTCTTCATGTAATCCCAGACAGCCTTGACAATGTTGAGATCAGGGCTCAATGGTGACCATATCATCACTTCCAGAACTCCTTGTTCTTCTTTTCACTGAAGATAATTCTTCATGACATTGGCTGTGTGTTAGGGGTGTTCCTTCTGCTGTAGAATACGTTTGGAGCCATTCAGAGGCCACCCTGATGGTATTACATGATGGATAAGTATCTACTGGTGTTTCTCAGCATTGAGGACACTATTAATCTTGACCAAATCCCCAACTCCATTTGCTGAAATGCAGCCCCCTTGCAAGGAACCTCCTTTAATAGGAAGATATCCAGCAGTGCCATCAGCTCAGAACTGGCAGAAACCATTGGGACCCAGGTCCACCATCTACTGTATGGAGAAGCCTGGCCAGAAGTTCATGGAGAAATTGCAGCCCAAAACCCATACCTTTGATGTGGAAACAAGGCCAAGTGACCCAACTAAGCATGAAAAGGTGGGACCTAGGGGCAGAAAAATGGCAGCAGGTGTTTTGGACTGATATTTTGCTGCAGCAGAAGGCAGTTTGTTCTTGAACGGCTAGAAAGTGATTTTACAAAATTGAGTGTCTGGAGCATGGTGGAGGTTCCTGGCTTGGGCAGCAAACTGAATCTTTGCTCCATGTCAAGGAAAATCCAGCTGGGACTGCACACGATTTGCATCTGTGCAAGAACGTTCCTGTTCACGAACAGCAAGCAGAAATCTCGTACATGGTGAGGATTGGAACCTAAAGTTTATCAAAAGCTTGAAGAAGTGTCCATAATACAATACTTCTTACTTTTATAAATTGTAAATCAGTTAGGTGGACATCCAACCCCAACTACTGCCAAGAACGAGAGACCCCATATCCGTTGTCTGAGCTGAAGAGCAGGATGAGCAGAAACCCTGTCCATCCATAGATATCAGATGAACGAGTGTGTCTGGCTGACGCTCCCGTCCACCTCTGTGGAGAGGTGCACACCACAGCTTATGGACTCGGCCGCCGTCCATACCTGGTGTCTGTTTCCATAAAGCCACTTTTCTAAATTTGTTTTGCATTGATCCCATCACGCCCATGCAGATTTCCACCACTAGATGTCTCTATTGGACCGCGCTGCGGAGCTGCCCGATGCCGTAATCTCCGTTCATAAAACGTCCTATTGAAAGCTAAGAGTAAACAAGCGGCCGGCTGCCCAGCGTCTGCCAGATGCACTTTTTATAACCTGTAATGGCGAAGCAGCATAGCATGCTATTAAAGACGGCACAGGGATCCTTGGAAAGGCTAGCACAGCGGCCCGAGGGGCCGTCAGCTCGCGCTCACGTCTATTGTGCCGCCGCATATGCTGTGTGATCACAATATTACGAGCCAACCACTGTCTGTAGCCACTGGCACCAGAATGACTACACGCGCCAAAGGGAACTTATGTAGTACATAACAATATAAAAACACTCATCAAGTATCCGTCTGTGAACGGGCAGTGGGTTCTTGTGCCATAAATATCCAATAGGTGCAAGTCCCAACTCTAGGACCCTCTCCTGTCTCAAGAACAGGGCCCCACCATGAATGGAGACCAAGCTGAACATGCACAGCTTTCTCCTTCCACTGCTAAGGAACTTTTTAAAAGAGCAGAGCTCGCTTGCTTGGCTGTTTTTTAAGGCCCGTAACAGTCAATGGAGAGAATGCTGTGCATGCTTGGTGTTCTCTTCCTTCACGTCGGGGGCCCCGGTCTTATGGTAGGTGGGACCTAAAGTATCTAATGTCAGATGGTACAATGGGCCAATGTCTAAGCTGGCCATACACATGACAACCTGATCAATCGTAGCCAACAAGTGTGATGTAAATGGCTACAATTGGTTGGACCACATATGGTTCATGGTTTAAAAAATGTAATTCATCCTAACCCACCGATTTCAGCAGCATCTGCTGGTTATAAATGTGTATGGGGGGCGTCCCAACCCTCCTCCAACAGCTAATGTTAGAGGGAGTCAGAAAATGACCTTTTGTTTAAATCAGGTTTTCACATGAAACATATTTTAAATATTTTTGAGGATGCAATTTTCCATTTTCAATTTCACTATATTTAAGAAAAATTCCCAAAAATGTGGCAGTTTCTCTCTAGCCACTAAGCCTAATAATAAGCTCCACTTCTTGGTCTGTACAAATCACTTTTCAGCAGTCATCTCATTATCATCACAGGCAGGAATTACAGATATATATATATATATATATATATATATTATATATATATAGGATCCACCATTCACAATTGACATCAAAGCTTACCTACTCCCCCCCCTGCCTGACCTCTCACCGAGCATGCTTCTCCCATAGAAGTCAATGATGGTGTCAAACTTCAGGGACACATCCTCCAACGAGTAACATCCAGTAAAAATCTCCCCCCCCCTCAATTTTTAAAATGTTCTAGCCTTCCTTTACACGTTATGTCAGAACCAGGAGACTAGTCCATGCAGCCGTGTTAATGAGTAACTTTGCTCTTACTCCTAGCACAAGCCCGACGAGTTCGAGAGCGAAGGCTGGGAGTACGCCTCTCTTTTCGGGTGGCGGTTTCATCTAAAGTATCGCAAGACGGACAGCTTCCGCAGACGGAGATGGAGGCGAAGAATGGAGCCCCTGGAGCAGACGGGAGCAGCGGCGGTCTTCGCTTTAGAGGGATCTCTGGTAAGTGAGCAGCCATCGCCTTCTCGTTTGTAGTATTAACGTGACACTCCATTTTTATTCCACGTGAACTGATAGATTGGTGGAGTCAATTACTGCATTAGAAATTCCCTAGGGGCTCCCTTTACATTAATTCATTCATGGTTTATTGTGGGAGCAGCATCGGGAAAATAAAGGAGTTTTCTAGGACTACAATATCAGATTGGAGGAGGTCCATCTGCCTGAACCTCTTTAGATCGGCATCTTTAAGGGGCTATAGTGCTCTATTTACTTCCATGGTCCTGAGTGGCGGAGAGCTGCAGTACCAGGCACAGCCACAATGAAAGGTATGGAGCTGTGTCTGGTAAATAATGAAGGGGACACAGAGCTTATTGGAGCACCAGAACCCCTTCAATCAGCTGATTGGAGGGATGCTAGGATTTGTCCCCCCCCCCCCAGCCTATGCTAAGGATATGCCATCAATATTGTTGTCCTAGAAGATCCCCGACCCCGTTAGCAGTACAAAACCCCTCATTGTCGACAGGCATATTCTGTAAGTGGAAAGGCATCTTCCTGTGTATTGATAGCAACACATTTCTGGTATGTTTACCCAAACCTAGATAGAAGCCATCTCAGAAAGTTGCTATACCGTGGACTGCCTTTCAACCATGTAACAGGAAACAGTGGGAGAAGTTCAGGATAAGATGACTATATGAATGAGCTCTCCGCCATCTATGTCTGGTTTGGGCTAATAGGAGATGGTTTTCATCCTTTTGGAGAACTATTTTGCATACTTTTTCCCATGAAGCATTGCTTGTAAATAATTCTTCCTATGCCAGCTCGATCTCTTCAATGAGAACCGGTATCCCTCAGGATAGATACATGAAAAACGAGTAGGAAAGAGTAGAGTAACAATAAACTTTGGTATCTAGTGGCATACTTACCATGGAGGAAGACCACTCGACTGATTTGGGAGGTTGGCGTGAAACAGAGGGGATGGCCTAGTGTTGAACTGCTTCTTCTGTTCCCGATGTGGATTCACGGCTTTGTCTGGCAGCCCTACCATTGGTGTAAATGGTAACTGTACACATTCTTATGCACTGAGCTCCCCCTAGTGGTGAGTGCTGGCAGCCAGTTTTATAATATGCCATGTGAAGGGAAGCAGGAGGTTTACCAATGTGTTTATACCAGTTTTATACGATATTCAGAACCAGTGGCATGTTTATGAAGCACCTGTCCCACTTTTCCGACTTAATAAAAAAAAAAAGTAGATTCATCAGAAACTTGATGGAGTTGCACTGTTCGTTTCACATTGCCTGAAAGTGATTAATGCATGTGGAAACTGGATGGGGCAGGGAAAGGGGCCATACTAAGATTTACCATGGGGCCCTGTGAGATCTATGTATGCCCCTGTTGGTATCGCTGTGATTTTGGAATAAGGGACACATTGTAATCCAACGAGAGAGGCTGAGAAGTCTTGAAAAATGAATCACTGTGTAGATTTATTAATAAATATAATAGCCAAGACTAGACCAGACGAAACCCTCTGTGCATGATCGATGCTGAGGTATTCCAATGGCTCTGAGCTTTGTGAGCAAAAATAGAGCCAGATCGTGTTCTCTGCATGAGGCCATGTACATTCCGGTGGCTTCATGAATTTGCCAGGAGGACATGACCTGGGGCCACAATGTGCTACAGTGTATAACAGGTCCTTCATCAGAGACCCCTCATAGAAACCACAAATCCCAACTCATTCCATTGCCTTCTGCTTGTGCCAAATAATGGGGATCCTTTACCAAGCAGCATTAGGGGTCCAGGGAAAATAAGGAATAAAAAATGTCCTTGGGTCGATCTTCTTAACCTTTCTCCATTACTCTTGCCAGATCTGGTGATTGCTTAATATCCGTTTCTGTCAGTGTTAGTGGAAAAGGTTATCTCTCGTAACTCCGTGGGATGGCTGGGATTTGCCAGTGGTCTGGCTGAAATGTAGAAAAAACATTTCTCTCTCTTCATTTTCTACTTAGCCTGGCTCTGTAAACTCATTCCCTTCTGTGCACAGAGAGGGAAGCTTCAAGTAGCTGCTCTGGAGGTTTGGTGCGAGCAGCATTTTCAGTTCTTTAATGCGGTCTTTCCGATAATTGGGTCAGACCTGGTTTTACAGTAATACAAGTCACGATAGGCTCTGTTTAACAGGAATACATTTTTCAACATGCAGGAAAATCTTGGAGAAAGGATAGTTTCTAGCCCTCAAAGCTAGGGTAGATACCTTCAAGTTCTCCACAATAGGTTAGGTGTCCCCAAGGAGTCCATGGTATGATAGATGACTCCTAGAAGTCCAAGATAAGGAGTATACCTACAACAGTTCTAAAGTAGGGTAGATGCCTCATCTTCTTACTGTGCTGGTGATGCATCTGACTATGGTCACCTTGAGGGTACATGGCCATACATGCACTGCTGGTGTGTTTTTGATGCTGAGCTATTTTACTGAAAAATCCAGATGTTACAATGTAGTCCAGGAACTTTTATAAAATCCTGCTCACACAGTGCCACTGAGATCTGTCTTCAGGATGGGTCATCAATATCAGATCAGCAGGGGTCTGACTCCCGGCACCCCCTCCGATCAACTGTTTGCAGGAGCTCCGACATCAAACTCAGACACTGGAACTTCACAACTCTGTCCCCTGTATAGTGGCCAGGCCTGGTTACTGCCGTGATGCTCACCTTCAAATGAGAGTAGGGGGTCTTTGCTGGGTCTCTAATTTAGAACCTACTGTGCAGGAGGAAGAAACACTAACAGCGATCACAGACTATAATGCTATCTATAGGAGGTAGATACACTAAAAGTGACCACAGGCTGCACCGCTGTCTATAGGAGGGAGCTACACTAACAGTGACCACAGGCCGCACCGCTGTCTATAGGAGGTAGATACACTAAAAGTGACCACAGGCTGCACCACTGTCTATAAGAGGGAGATACACTAACAGTGACCACAGGCCGCACCGCTGTCTATAGGAGGTAGATACACTGACAGTGACCACAGGCCGCACCGCCATCTATAGGAGGTAGATACACTAAAAGTGACCACAGGCCGCACCACTGTCTATAAGAGGGAGATACACTAACAGTGACCACAGGCCGCACCGCTGTCTATAGGAGGTAGATACACTAAAAGTGACCACAGGCCGCACCGCTGTCTATAGGAGGTAGATACACTAAAAGTGACCACAGGCTGCACCGCCATCTATAGGAGGTAGATACACTAAAAGTGACCACAGGCCGCACCGCTGTCTATAGGAGGTAGATACACTAACAGTGACCACAGGCCGCACCGCCATCTATAGGAGGTAAATATAGTAACAGTGACCACAGGCCGCACCGCTGTCTATAGGAGGGAGCTACACTAACAGTGACCACAGGCCGCACCGCCATCTATAGGAGGTAGATATAGTAACAGTGACCACAGGCCGCACCGCTGTCTATAGGAGGTAGATACACTAAAAGTGACCACAGGCTGCACCGCCATCTATAGGAGGTAGATACACTAAAAGTGACCACAGGCCGCACCGCCATCTATAGGAGGTAAATATAGTAACAGTGACCACAGGCCGCACCGCCGTCTATAGGAGGGAGATACACTAACAGTGATCACAGGCCGCACCGCCATCTATAGGAGGTAGATACACTAAAAGTGACCACAGGCCGCACCGCTGTCTATAGGAGGTAGATACACTAAAAGTGACCACAGGCCGCACCGCTGTCTATAGGAGGTAGATACACTGACAGTGACCACAGGCCGCACCGCCGTCTATAGGAGGTAGATACACTGACAGTGACCACAGGCCGCACCGCCGTCTATAGGAGGTAGATACACTAAAAGTGACCACAGGCTGCACCGCCATCTATAGGAGGTAGATACACTAAAAGTGACCACAGGCCGCACCGCCATCTATAGGAGGTAAATATAGTAACAGTGACCACAGGCCGCACCGCCATCTATAGGAGGTAGATACACTAACAGTGACCACAGGCTGCACCGCCATCTATAGGAGGTAGATACACTAACAGTGACCACAGGCCGCACCGCCATCTATAGGAGGTAAATATAGTAACAGTGACCACAGGCCGCACCGCTGTCTATAGGAGGGAGCTACACTAACAGTGACCACAGGCCGCACCGCTGTCTATAGGAGGTAGATACACTGACAGTGATCACAGGCCGCACCGCTGTCTATAGGAGGTAGATACACTAACAGTGACCACAGGCCGCACCGCTGTCTATAGGAGGTAGATACACTGACAGTGACCACAGGCCGCACCGCTGTCTATAGGAGGTAGATACACTGACAGTGATCACAGGCCGCACCGCCATCTATAGGAGGTAGATACACTGACAGTGACCACAGGCCGCACCGCTGTCTATAGGAGGTAGATACACTGACAGTGATCACAGGCCGCACCGCCGTCTATAGGAGGTAAATACACTGACAGTGACCACAGGCTGCACCGCTGTCTATAGGAGGTAGATACACTGACAGTGATCACAGGCCGCACCGCCCTCTATAGGAGGTAGATACACTGACGGCGATCACAGGCCGCACCGCCATCTATAGGAGGTAGATACACTGACAGTGACCACAGGCCGCACCGCTGTCTATAGGAGGTAGATACACTGACAGTGATCACAGGCCGCACCGCCCTCTATAGGAGGTAGATACACTGACAGTGACCACAGGCCGCACCGCTGTCTATAGGAGGTAGATACACTGACAGTGATCACAGGCCGCACCGCTGTCTATAGGAGGTAGATACACTGACAGTGACCACAGGCTGCACCGCTGTCTATAGGAGGTAGATACACTGACAGTGATCACAGGCCGCACCGCCGTCTATAGGAGGTAGATACACTGACAGTGATCACAGGCCGCACCGCCGTCTATAGGAGGTGGATACACTGACAGTGATCACAGGCCGCACCGCTGTCTATAGGAGGTAGATACACTGACAGTGACCACAGGCCGCACCGCCGTCTATAGGAGGTAGATACACTGACAGTGATCACAGGCCGCACCGCCGTCTATAGGAGGTAGATACACTGACAGTGATCACAGGCCGCACCGCCGTCTATAGGAGGTAGATACACTGACAGTGACCACAGGCCGCACCGCCGTCTATAGGAGGTAGATACACTGACAGTGACCACAGGCTGCACCGCTGTCTATAGGAGGTAGATACACTGACAGTGATCACAGGCCGCACCGCCGTCTATAGGAGGTAGATACACTGACAGTGACCACAGGCCGCACCGCTGTCTATAGGAGGTAGATACACTGACAGTGACCACAGGCTGCACCGCTGTCTATAGGAGGTAGATACACTGACAGTGACCACAGGCTGCACCGCTGTCTATAGGAGGTAGATACACTGACAGTGATCACAGGCTGCACCGCTGTCTATAGGAGGTAGATACACTGACAGTGATCACAGGCCGCACCGCCGTCTATAGGAGGTAGATACACTGACAGTGATCACAGGCCGCACCGCCGTCTATAGGAGGTAGATACACTGACAGTGATCACAGGCCGCACCGCCGTCTATAGGAGGTAGATACACTGACATCGATCACAGGCCGCACCGCCGTCTATAGGAGGTAGATACACTGACAGTGATCACAGGCCGCACCGCCGTCTATAGGAGGTAGATACACTGACAGTGATCACAGGCCGCACCGCTGTCTATAGGAGGTAGATACACTGACAGTGATCACAGGCCGCACCGCCGTCTATAGGAGGTAGATACACTGACAGTGACCACAGGCCGCACCGCTGTCTATAGGAGGTAGATACACTAACAGTGACCACAGGCCGCACTGCCGTCTATAGGAGGTAGATACACTGACAGTGACCACAGGCCGCACCGCTGTCTATAGGAGGTAGATACACTGACAGTGATCACAGGCTGCACCGCCGTCTATAGGAGGTAGATACACTGACAGTGATCACAGGCCGCACCGCTGTCTATAGGAGGTAGATACACTGACAGTGATCACAGGCCGCACCGCCGTCTATAGGAGGTAGATACACTAACAGTGACCACAGGCCGCACCGCCGTCTATAGGAGGTAGATACACTGACAGTGATCACAGGCCGCACCGCTGTCTATAGGAGGTAGATACACTGACAGCGATCACAGGCCGCACCGCCATCTATAGGAGGTAGATACACTGACAGTGATCACAGGCCGCACCGCTGTCTATAGGAGGTAGATACACTGACAGTGACCACAGGCCGCACCGCCGTCTATAGGAGGTAGATACACTAACAGTGACCACAGGCCGCACCGCCGTCTATAGGAGGTAGATACACTGACAGTGACCACAGGCCGCACCGCTGTCTATAGGAGGTAGATACACTGACAGTGATCACAGGCCGCACCGCCGTCTATAGGAGGTAGATACACTGACAGCGATCACAGGCCGCACCGCCGTCTATAGGAGGTAGATACACTAACAGTGACCACAGGCCGCACCGCCGTCTATAGGAGGTAGATACACTGACAGTGACCACAGGCTGCACCGCTGTCTATAGGAGGTAGATACACTGACAGTAATCACAGGCCGCACCGCCGTCTATAGGAGGTAGATACACTGACAGTGACCACAGGCTGCACCGCTGTCTATAGGAGGTGGATACACTGACAGTGACCACAGGCCGCACCGCTGTCTATAGGAGGTAGATACACTGACAGCGACCACAGGCCGCACCGCCGTCTATAGGAGGTAGATACACTGACAGTGATCACAGGCCGCACCGCCGTCTATAGGAGGTAGATACACTAACAGTGACCACAGGCCGCACCGCCGTCTATAGGAGGTAGATACACTGACAGTGATCACAGGCCGCACCGCTGTCTATAGGAGGTAGATACACTGACAGTGACCACAGGCCGCACCGCCGTCTATAGGAGGTAGATACACTGACAGTGATCACAGGCTGCACCGCTGTCTATAGGAGGTAGATACACTGACAGTAATCACAGGCCGCACCGCCATCTATAGGAGGTAGATACACTGACAGTGACCACAGGCTGCACCGCTGTCTATAGGAGGTGGATACACTGACAGTGACCACAGGCCGCACCGCTGTCTATAGGAGGTAGATACACTGACAGCGACCACAGGCCGCACCGCCGTCTATAGGAGGTAGATACACTGACAGTGATCACAGGCCGCACCGCCGTCTATAGGAGGTAGATACACTAACAGTGACCACAGGCCGCACCGCCGTCTATAGGAGGTAGATACACTGACAGTGATCACAGGCCGCACCGCTGTCTATAGGAGGTAGATACACTGACAGTGACCACAGGCCGCACCGCCGTCTATAGGAGGTAGATACACTGACAGTGATCACAGGCCGCACCGCTGTCTATAGGAGGTAGATACACTGACAGCGATCACAGGCCGTACCGCCGTCTATAGGAGGTAGATACACTGACAGTGATCACAGGCCGCACCGCTGTCTATAGGAGGTAGATACACTAACAGTGATCACAGGCTGCACCGCCGTCTATAGGAGGTAGATACACTGACAGTGATCACAGGCCGCACCGCCGTCTATAGGAGGTAGATACACTGACAGTGACCACAGGCTGCACCGCTGTCTATAGGAGGTAGATACACTGACAGTG
The DNA here is from genome assembly GCF_905171765.1 of Bufo bufo. Taxonomy (NCBI): domain Eukaryota; kingdom Metazoa; phylum Chordata; class Amphibia; order Anura; family Bufonidae; genus Bufo; species Bufo bufo. The sequence continues at coordinate 827,439,244 of NC_053390.1, read as the reverse complement.
ACCACAGGCTGCACCGCTGTCTATAGGAGGTAGATACACTGACAGTGACCACAGGCTGCACCGCTGTCTATAGGAGGTGGATACACTGACAGTGATCACAGGCCGCACCGCCGTCTATAGGAGGTAGATACACTGACAGTGACCACAGGCTGCACCGCTGTCTATAGGAGGTAGATACACTGACAGTGACCACAGGCCGCACCGCCGTCTATAGGAGGTAGATACACTGACAGCGATCACAGGCCGCACCGCTGTCTATAGGAGGTAGATACACTGACAGTGATCACAGGCCGCACCGCTGTCTATAGGAGGTAGATACACTGACAGTGACCACAGGCTGCACCGCCGTCTATAGGAGGTAGATACACTGACAGTGACCACAGGCTGCACCGCTGTCTATAGGAGGTAGATACACTGACAGTGATCACAGGCTGCACCGCTGTCTATAGGAGGTAGATACACTGACAGTGACCACAGGCCGCACCGCTGTCTATAGGAGGTAGATACACTGACAGTGATCACAGGCCGCACCGCTGTCTATAGGAGGTAGATACACTGACAGTGATCACAGGCTGCACCGCTGTCTATAGGTGGTAGATACACTGACAGTGACCACAGGCTGCACCGCTGTCTATAGGAGGTAGATACACTGACAGTGACCACAGGCTGCACCGCTGTCTATAGGAGGTAGATACACTGACAGTGATCACAGGCTGCACCGCCGTCTATAGGAGGTAGATACACTGACAGTGACCACAGGCTGCACCGCTGTCTATAGGAGGTAGATACACTGACAGTGACCACAGGCTGCACCGCTGTCTATAGGAGGTAGATACACTGACAGTGACCACAGGCTGCCCCGCTGTCTATAGGAGGAGGTAGATACACTGACAGTGACCACAGGCTGCACCGCTGTCTATAGGAGGTAGATACACTGACAGTGATCACAGGCTGCACCGCCGTCTATAGGAGGTAGATACACTGACAGTGACCACAGGCTGCACCGCTGTCTATAGGAGGTAGATACACTGACAGTGACCACAGGCTGCACCGCTGTCTATAGGAGGTAGATACACTGACAGTGACCACAGGCTGCCCCGCTGTCTATAGGAGGAGGTAGATACACTGACAGTGACCACAGGCTGCACCGCTGTCTATAGGAGGTAGATCAAAATGTTCAGAAGTGCCCAAAAATTGTCAGGAAGCCCAGAAACTCCCATTGTGGAGTAAATTGCAGAAGCTTGGCCCATCTTGTCCCCTTTTGTTCCATCTTTACTGTATGTACAAAAACAGCGATGACTAGAAGGGCTATGTAGTTGGAGTTGTGGAATTGCAGTTTGCATCCACTTTGGATTATTGGAATGTGGAAACATAGAGGAGTTGGGGTCATCAGCGTGGCTTACACATACCCCTAGTTACCCGTGACTTCTGAACTACCAGTTAATGGTCTGACTCCCCAAACCCCCTCTGATTAACTGTTTGAAGAGTCTGGAGTGCTGCGACCTCCCCCTAAGATTATATACTGATGACCTGTATACAATTTTCCCCCCGACTGAACAGGACCATATATGCCTTTTAGCAGGCTACACATGAACCCGTGGCGCCAGGGGGTTAAACATTAGCAGTCTTGACACTGGAATCCAGTGTTGTCTTAACTTCCCAGTAATTGTCCTTATGTTTGTTTTAAAGTAGTTTCCACCAAACTTTCCATGAGCAATTTTTGGAAAAACTCAAACATCCTGAGCTGCTCCACTTATTGCTATTTTTAAAGATCATTTGCTGCTGAACAGTAAAGGATTATTGTAGTTTACAGTAAGATACAACGGCCGACATTAAACGAATTATATACAAACCTCATAGAAAAAAAAAAGCTTTCAGCTCCGGAGCCAATCATCATCATTAACTTCTGACCCCGAACCGGAGACTCGAAGGAATTCTCGATGAATTCTCCAGTCTCTATGCTCTGGGCACGTAAGAGTCTTTTGGTTGTGGATGTGTCACATTTCCTAATTTGCTTACATTGGACAGGTCCTCTCACCCATGATCCTCTCCACTTGGCCTTATTCTTCATGCTCTCCTACATTTATTGAACAGTGAACTTTTCACACTGCCCGCCATGCAGTTAAACACATCGCAGCTGGGGTGTGCAGTATATCACAGGCATTATAGCATGAAATGACCCAGAAATTCTTCCTTTCTGCAATCTCTATGACTTATTGCCCAGGCCACACACAGGGCATGGTGGGCCAAGAAGGGATAATGCAGTGTATTGTAAGCAGTCTCGGCCAGTGGCTTTTTGGCATCGTAACTGCCGTATTACGTCTCTCTGCGGATGGGTCACATACTCGCAAATAAACTGGTTCTTTATGCGATGACTGATTTTGTTATAATAGCTTTCCAATCAAGGGTGGGACAGGGTCTGATCGATGCCGCTCCTCATATGCTGCACTGTGTTGCAGTGCATATCAGACTGTATACAGTACAGACCAAAAGTTTGGACACACCTTCTCATTCAAAGAGTTTTCTTTATTTTCATGACTATGAAGGCATCAAAACTATGAATTAACACATGTGGAATTATATACATAACAAACAAGTGTGAAACAACTGAAAATATGTCATATTCTAGGTTCTTCAAAGTAGCCACCTTTTGCTTTGATTACTGCTTTGCACACTCTTGGCGTTCTCTTGATGAGCTTCAAGAGGTAGTCCCCTGAAATGGTCTTCCAACAGTCTTGAAGGAGTTCCCAGAGATGCTTAGCACTTGTTGGCCCTTTTGCCTTCACTCTGCGGTCCAGCTCACCCCAAACCATCTCGATTGGGTTCAGGTCCGGTGACTGTGGAGGCCAGGTCATCTGGCGCAGCACCCCATCACTCTCCTTCATGGTCAAATAGCCCTTACTTTCAAAGTTTTCCCAATTTTTCGGCTGACTGACTGACCTTCATTTCTTAAAGTAATGATGGCCACTCGTTTTTCTTTACTTAGCTGCTTTTTTCTTGCCATAATACAAATTCTAACAGTCTATTCAGTAGGACTATCAGCTGTGTATCCACCTGACTTCTCCTCAACGCAACTGATGGTCCCAACCCCATTTATAAGGCAAGAAATCCCACTTATTAAACCTGACAGGGCACACCTGTGAAGTGAAAACCATTTCAGGGGACTACCTCTTGAAGCTCATCAAGAGAATGCCAAGAGTGTGCAAAGCAGTAATCAAAGCAAAAGGTGGCTACTTTGAAGAACCTAGAATATGACATATTTTCAGTTGTTTCACACTTGTTTGTTATGTATATAATTCCACATGTGTTAATTCATAGTTTTGATGCCTTCATAGTCATGAAAATAAAGAAAACTCTTTGAATGAGAAGGTGTGTCCAAACTTTTGGTCTGTACTGTACATCTGGAGGACTTCCCGACATATACTTCTAACTAATGCATATGCTGCCCATAGGCTAAGGGCTAGCAGGCAAGGTACACGAACAGATATTGCAGGACAGCTTTTTGCCCTTGTAGCTTCCTCAGAAGGTACACACTTAGTATTCCGTTTTCTATTCAGCCAGATTGTGTCGGAGAAAACGGATCTGTCCCCATTGACTTACATTGTGTGCCAGGATGGATTTCGTCAAGCCGACAACAAAACGCAGCAATTTGTTGTCCGCCTACAGAGCGGAATGGAGACTGATCGGAGCCAAACTGATGCGTTCTGAGCGGATCCTTTTCCATTCAGAATGCATTAGGGCAAAACTGATCCGTTTTGGACCGCTTGCGAGAGCCCATGATGGATCTCACAAACGGAAAGCCAAAACGCGAGTGTGAAAGTAGCCTTAGTTAGAATGGCCGAACCATTTGGTCAGATAGTGATCACGAGGGAAGCACTACCTCAATGTGGCCTTCTGGAGGTTAGGTTCAGAATAAAATTGGTGAAACTCAACCCAGGAAGATCTATTCCTTTTTGTCTACGTGTTGACTGTAAGTTGCGTCATTTGCGTTGATGGACAGAAGTTTGATGGACCGGTTGTTGTGTTGCTGTAGATGACACAATCCGGCCGTTGCTTACAAACGTTTCCCGCAATGCTTCGGTCTATGACAGCATCTACTGACTTGTCACTCGGCTGGCACACCGCAAGTTTCCTTTAGATGCAGAGTGATAGTAGTTGGACCAGTTCCCCAGGAGTTTTACACAAAGCAGGCAGCATTAGGGTGGACCACCTACGTCTTGCGGCAGCGATCTCTGGAGCCTGCGGAGAACCAGCTGTGTCATGTGTCACCTCCCTTATAATATGTATAGGTGTCACGTTGACGCCTCGCAGAAGGCTCCTCAATGACTTTTCCTGCTATCAGGGCTTTAGATTAAATAAACCAGTCACTGGTAAAAGGCTTCCGACACGCCACAGGGAAAATGTAATTTACATCTTATTATCTCTGATTATTTACATAGCGAAAACCGCATCGAATGTTCAAACATCCATTTACTTCACAGTCGTTTCCAGAAGACGTTTTGTATATAACACTGATATATTACAGCAGATGTAGTCTGTAGACCAGTGTGGAACACATGTGATGGTACCGAAGCAAAAAAATAATACAAATCGTGCGTCATGGCAGGACCATGTAATCTGTGTAGGCTTAATAGTTAGTGATATCATCAGGTGGGGTTATTACTTAATGCAGTGTGGCCGTATTCTGGACTTTCCAGGTTTACATATTCTCTTGGGAAGGATCCATCTCATAAATCATTATTTCTCTCTTCTCATAGGGTGGAGTAACCGATGACAAAAGCGATGATGGAAGAACCACGAGCACCCTGAACTTAGGAGTCAACCGGCCGACCATATCCTGCATTTTTGATTGTCAGTACATTTTTATGTGATTTGGTGTAATATTTCATAGTATAGGCTCTGGTTGTGATAATCTGCCATTGGGTATTCTCTTACAGATGGGAACCGGTACCATCTGCGCTGCTATCTCTATCAAGCCAGGAACCTCCTCCCTATGGACAAAGACAGTTTTTCAGGTAGGAGAGCCATTATTGTCATTGAAAATGCACTAGTACCTATAATTTATAACTTACCTACGGAATTAATCTACATAAAGTGTTTAGTCACTGTGTACATACATTACTTATCCTGTACTGATCCTGAGTAACATCCTGTATTATACCCCAGAGCTGCACTCACTATTCTGCTGGTGCAGTCACTGTGTACATACATTACTTATCCTATACTGATCCTGAGTAACATCCTGTATTATACCCCAGAGCTGCACTCACTATTCTGCTGGTGCAGTCACTGTGTACATACATTACTTATCCTATACTGATCCTGAGTAACATCCTGTATTATACCCCAGAGCTGCACTCACTATTCTGCTGGTGCAGTCACTGTGTACATACATTACTTATCCTGTACTGATCCTGAGTAACATCCTGTATTATACCCCAGAGCTGCACTCACTATTCTGCTGGTGCAGTCACTGTGTACATACATTACTTATCCTATACTGATCCTGAGTAACATCCTGTATTATACCCCAGAGCTGCACTCACTATTCTGCTGGTGCAGTCACTGTGTACATACATTACTTATCCTATACTGATCCTGAGTAACATCCTGTATTGTACTCCAGAGCTGCACTCACTATTCTGCTGGTGCAGTCACTGTGTACATACATTACTTATCCTATACTGATCCTGAGTAACATCCTGTATTATACCCCAGAGCTGCACTCACTATTCTGCTGGTGCAGTCACTGTGTACATACATTACTTATCCTATACTGATCCTGAGTAACATCCTGTATTATACTCCAGAGCTGCACTCACTATTCTGCTGGTGCAGTCACTGTGTACATACATTACTTATCCTGTACTGATCCTGAGTTACATCCTGTATTATACTCCAGAGCTGCACTCACTATTCTGCTGGTGGAGTCACTGTGTACATACATTACTTATCCTATACTGATTCTGAGTCACATCCTGTATTATACTCCAGAGCTGCACTCACTATTCTGCTGGTGCAGTCACTGTGTACATACATTACTTATCCTGTACTGATCCTGAGTTACATCCTGTATTATACTCCAGAGCTGCACTCACTATTCTGCTGGTGCAGTCACTGTGTACATACATTACTTATCCTGTACTGATCCTGAGTTACATCCTGTATTATACTCCAGAGCTGCACTCAGTATTCTGCTGGTGCAGTCACTGTGTACATACATTACTTATCCTGTACTGATCCTGAGTTACATCCTGTATTGTACCCCAGAGCTGCACTCACTATTCTGCTGGTGCAGTCACTGTGTACATACATTACATTACTTATCCTGTACTGATCCTGAGTTACATCCTGTATTATACTCCAGAGCTGCACTCACTATTCTGCTGGTGCAGTCACTGTGTACATACATTACCTATCCTGTACTGATCCTGGGTTACATCCTGTATTATACTCCAGAGCTGCACTCACTATTCTGCTGGTGGAGTCACTGTCTACATACAGACATTACTTATCCTGTACAGATCCTGGGTCACATCCTGTATTATACTCCAGAGCTGCACTCACTATTCTGCTGGTGCAGTCACTGTGTACATACATTACCTATCCTGTACTGATCCTGGGTTACATCCTGTATTATACTCCAGAGCTGCACTCACTATTCTGCTGGTGGAGTCACTGTCTACATACAGACATTACTTATCCTGTACTGATCCTGAGTTACATCCTGTATTATACTCCAGAGCTGCACTCACTATTCTGCTGGTGCAGTCACTGTGTACATACATTACTTATCCTGTACTGATCCTCAGTTACATCCTGTATTATACTCCAGAGCTGCACTCACTATTCTGCTGGTGAAGTCACTGTGTACATACATTACTTATCCTGTACTGATCCTGAGTTACATCCTGTATTATACTCCAGAGCTGCACTCACTATTCTGCTGGTGCAGTCACTGTGTACATACATTACTTATCCTGTACTGATCCTGAGTTACATCCTGTATTATACTGCAGAGCTGCACTCAGTATTCTGCTGGTGCAGTCACTGTGTACATACATTACTTATCCTGTACAGATCCTGGGTCACATCCTGTATTATACTCCAGAGCTGCACTCACTATTCTGCTGGTGCAGTCACTGTGTACATACATTACTTATCCTGTACTGACCCTGAGTTACATCCTGTATTATACTCCAGAGCTGCACTCAGTGCTTACAGGATAAGTATTGTAATATATGTACACGTGGACTCCACAGGTAGAATAGCGAGTGCTGCTCTGAAGTTAAACAAAATGCATTGTTTTATATAAAATATTGCATTCTGATCATGGGTAGTTAACCTGTAAGACGCCCCCTGATGCTGAGAATGAAGGGTCCTAGCTCTGCACTCCCTGCTGCGCAGCGTCCCCAACCACTGGACTGCGCAGGTTGCTGCAGTCATCTCCATTCACTTTATGAGATGGGACTATGTTCGTAAAGTAACTGTCCTGTGGAGTCCGTCCTCAGCTGTCACAAAGGTGAGACTTTTCTCTGTGTCTCCTGAACAGAAGTTTAAAGTTGGGGAAAGTTTTCTGTCTCTGTCCGCAGTGCTTTCCAGCCCCCTCAGTGTTTCCATCGCCCTCTCCCCCAGCTCCCTCCGTCCCCCTCCTTCTCCCGACTTCCACCGGCCGCTCCGAGCCGTTCAAAGAGCTCCCTTCATATCATGTTTATTGTAAATGAAAGAATTGATTGAAACCGCTGGAAAGGAAAACACCTGACTCTGGCCGAGCCGTAAAAAAGGTGCTTTATTATTTATTTTCGGTACCAAACACTAAATTAAGGCAATTCATGCCCCCTGGAAAATTCATCCTGAGTGTTAAAAGCCAGGTATGTTTTCTCGGACCCAGACCAAAATTTCCAGAATTTATAGTGGAATTAAAAAGTCTGCATCCTACCGTTAAACTCCTCTGTGGCATAAAAATGTCTTTCACGTGATATATATAGTGTCGGTGAAACGCAGGGGGCAGCGTCGGAGGGGCGCTCATAGTCACGCGGTCCTGAGCTTATCGCAACACGTTCTTATATAAATTGTCTAATAGACTTAGCGGCTGCGGAGCTGCAGACACGACTCCACAAATCACGGGGTCCTAGGAATAAATCCCTGGATTTATTAGTGGAGATTAATAGCTGGGGCATGAGGCGCCCGTCTCTGGAGACCCGGAGAATTAGTGCTCCGTCTGTGCAGAGCGTACCGTAAACACATGACATTAGTGGGCGCGGGCACCGCTGGAAGGCACCTGTTGGAGAATTAGCGGCTAACCTGTCAACAGTCACTTACAGTTCGTGTGATTGCCCATACATTACAGCTCTGCAGCTCGGTGGGGAAGGGTCAGGCATCAGGCATAGATGGTAGAGGTAGAAGAAGTATAGGCATATAAAGTGCATATGGCGGTATCATACCGCCGGTGTGGATAATGATGGGCTACCTGGCATCAATGACGCTTTGATATCTTGGGTCCCTCAGAACACTGGTTCCAGAACGACACATGAAAGGGGTTTTCTAGAGTTTTCAACCTTCCAGTTGACGTATGGATGGGTAAGTGACTGGCCCCAGATGGTACAACAACGCAAGGTCACGTGACACTTGGAGAGATGTCACTGTTGAGGCCAGTCATTGGCTGCAGCAACCCGTCCGCAAGTAATTAAATAGGTCAGGGGTCGAAAGGTCACTGAAAAGAGCCAGCAAGTAGGTAAGTATGATTATTCCTTTAGGTACCATGTGCCACGGAGGCCAGGTAAAAATAACCATAATTCTGAAAGACTCCTTTAAGTCGTGGGGTACAGAACACACTAACATTTGGGGGTGACACACTGACACTTGGGCTACAATAGCGCTTGGGACTTCAATTTTATTAGCTCTTTTGGGAGGAAAATTTAAAAAAAAGATGTTTTTTGTAGCAATCAATTTTGTGCCTTTATGGGTCAGTATCATTACCAAATTTATAAATTTATATACCAGTAGGTTTACTACTTTTCACAATATCTATTATTAATAAATCTTTTGTTTTTGTGCCATTTTCCTAAATCTTATCTTTTTTTTTTTTTTTATATCAATGGAGCTCTATGTGGGCTGTTTTTTTGTTGGATAAACGGCAGTTGTTTTTTTTTATGGCGTTTACTGGGTGAGTTAAAAGGGTTACTGTCAGGGGCGTAACTAGAAGTGACTGGGCCCCACAGCAAATATTTGTAAGGGCCCCCCCAGCGCGCTTCGCACCTCCCTCCTCCTGTGTAAACCTCACTCCTTTGGCACAGTGTAGCAGTATACTGTATATTGTGGGGCACAGTGTAGCGGTATACTGTATATTGTGGGGCACAGTGTAGCGGTATACTGTATATTGTGGGGCACAGTGTAGGCTATATGTGTATAACATAAACATATTTCATATGAAAACTTACAATTACTTGGCTTGGCCCTTGGGGATCTCGGACACCACTTCACCACTTTGGCCGGGGGCTCGGTGGAGCTGATATGCTTTATCCTAATGAGAAAGTTTTCATAATAAGGATTTGGAGAAGGGGCAGAGGAATAGCAGAGCAGGGAGAGACTGGTGCTGCTACTAGGGGTCATACCATGGGGGAGAAATAAAGCCCACCATAATGCCCCCCCAGTAGAAATAATTCTCCTTATAATGTGACAGTGCAAAAATACCCCCTTGTAATGCCCCCAGTTGAGCTAATGTCCCCATAGTGCCCCCATAATGTCCCAGTATAAAATACCTGTATATAGTGCCCCCAGTAAATTCCCCCATAGTGCTCCTCTCCCCCCTTCCTGCTAGTGCCCCCCATAATGTGCCAGTATAAAATGCCCCATATGTAGTGCCCCAGTAGATGCCCCTCAGTGTCCGGCCTCTGATAGGCTGCCGCCCTAGTGTCCCCATAATGCCCCCCAATAATGTGCCAGTAAGTGTCCCCATAGATGCCCCCCCATCATGTGCCAGTATCAAGTGCCTCTCTCCTCCCCCCCACATGTCCCAGTATCATAGTGCCATCTCCCCCCCCAATGTGCCAGTATCAAGTGCCTCTCTCCTTCCCACCCCCATGTGCCAGTATCATAGTGCCTAACCCCCCCCATGTGCCAGTATCAAGTACCTCTCTCTCCCCCCCCATGTCCCAGTATCATAGTGCCAAACCCCCCCATGTGCCAGTATCATAGTGCCAAACCCACCCATGTGCCAGTGTCAAGTGCCAAAACCCCCCCACGTCCCAGTATCAAGTGCCTCTCTCTTCCCCCCATGTCCCAGTATCATAGTGCCATCTCCCCCCCAAAAAAGTGCTAGTATTAAGTGCCGTTTCTCCCCCCCCCATGTGCCAGTATCATAGTGCCAAACCCACCCATGTGCCAGTATCAAGTGCCAACCCCCCCTCCCACGTGCCAGTATCAAGTGCCTTTCTCCTCCCCCCCATGTCCCAGTATTATAGTGCCATCTCCCCCCCCCCAAAAAAAAGTGCCAGTATCAAGTGCCTCTCTCCCCCCCACCCATGTACCAGTATCAGGTGCCAACCCCTCTCTCCTCCCCCATGTGCCAGTATCAGGTGCCAACCCCCCCTCCCCCCCATGTGCCAGTCTCCCTTCCCCTATGTGCCAGTATCAAGTGCAGTAACAGTCGGGTATTAAAAAAAACACTTATACTTACCTTCATATCAGCGATGCGACGCAGCCTTTTCCTGTGTCCCGCCCTGTATGTCCATATATGGAGTCAGTGCTTGTATTTCAGAAAAGTTTCTGCTGGGATTCAAACCCACGACCTTCTGTATCAGAGGCAAAGCACCTAACCACACGACCATAAGAGGTGCCTTGCTGCTGACTGAAAAAATATGAGACTTCTACTGTTATAGGAGGCTAAGTGTACATCTATACACAAGACTGCTGCCCTAACACACCCAGCACTGCTATATCTCTATATGACAGTTGTCCCAGCACACTCAGCTCTGCTATATCTCTATATATGATAGCTGCCCCAGCACACCCAGCTCTGCTACATCTAATACACATGACAGCTGCACCAGCACACTCAGTTCTACTATATCTCTATATATGACAGCTGCCCCAGCACACCCAGCTCTGTTACATCTATATATCTCTAAGTACAGGGAGTGCAGAATTATTAGGCAAGTTGTATTTTTGAGGATTAATTTTATCATTGAACAACAACCATGTTCTCAATGAACCCAAAAAACTCATTAATATCAAAGCTGAATATTTTTGGAAGTAGTTTTTAGTTTGTTTTTAGTTTTAGCTATTTTAGGGGGATATCTGTGTGTGCAGGTGACTATTACTGTGCATAATTATTAGGCAACTTAACAAAAAACAAATATATACCCATTTCAATTATTTATTTTTACCAGTGAAACCAATATAACATCTCAACATTCACAAATATACATTTCTGACATTCAAAAACAAAACAAAAACAAATCAGTGACCAATATAGCCACCTTTCTTTGCAAGGACACTCAAAAGCCTGCCATCCATGGATTCTGTCAGTGTTTTGATCTGTTCACCATCAACATTGCGTGCAGCAGCAACCACAGCCTCCCAGCCACTGGTCAGAGAGGTGTACTGTTTTCCCTCCTTGTAAATCTCACATTTGATGATGGACCACAGGTTCTCAATGGGGTTCAGATCAGGTGAACAAGGAGGTCATGTCATTAGATTTTCTTCTTTTATACCATTTCTTGCCAGCCACGCTGTGGAGTACTTGGACGCGTGTGATGAAGCATTGTCCTGCATGAAAATCATGTTTTTCTTGAAGGATGCAGACTTCTTCCTGTACCACTGCTTGAAGAAGGTGTCTTCCAGAAACTGGCAGTAGGACTGGGAGTTGAGCTTGACTCCATCCTCAACCCGAAAAGGCCCCACAAGCTCATCTTTGATGATACCAGCCCAAACCAGTACTCCACCTCCACCTTGCTGGCGTCTGAGTCGGACTAGAGCTCTCTGCCCTTTACCAATCCAGCCACGGGCCCATCCATCTGGCCCATCAAGACTCACTCTCATTTCATCAGTCCATAAAACCTTAGAAAAATCAGTCTTGAGATATTTCTTGGCCCAGTCTTGACGTTTCAGCTTGTGTGTCTTGTTCAGTGGTGGTCGTCTTTCAGCCTTTCTTACCTTGGCCATGTCTCTGAGTATTGCACACCTTGTGCTTTTGGGCACTCCAGTGATGTTGCAGCTCTGAAATATGGCCAAACTGGTGGCAAGTGGCATCTTGGCAGCTGCACGCTTGACTTTTCTCAGTTCATGGGCAGTTATTTTGCGCCCTGGTTTTTCCACACGCTTCTTGCGACCCTGTTGACTATTTTGAATGAAACGCTTGATTGTTCGATGATCACGCTTCAGAAGCTTTGCAATTTTAAGAGTGCTGCATCCCTCTGCAAGATATCTCACTATTTTTGACTTTTCTGAACCTGCCAAGTCCTTCTTTTGACCCATTTTGCCAAAGAAAAGGAAGTTGCGTAATAATTATGCACACATAATATAGGGTGTTGATGTCATTAGACCACACCCCTCCTCATTACAGAGATGCACATCACCTAATATGCTTAATTGGTAGTAGGCTTTCGAGCCTATACAGCTTGGAGTAAGACAACATGCATAAAGAGGATGATGTGGTCAAAATACTAATTTGCCTAATAATTCTGCACTCCCTGTATTGCTATACAGTAGATAGATATATAGAGATATAACAAAGCTGAGTGTGCTGGGGCAGCTGTCATGTGTATAGATGTAGCAGAGCTGGGTGTGTTTGGGCAGCTGTCATGTGTATAGATGTAGCAGAGCTGGGTTTGCTGGGGCAGCTGTCATATATAGAGATATAGTAGAGCTGAGTGTGCTGGTGCATCTGTCATGTGTATTAGATGTAGCAGAGCTGGGTGTGCTGGGGCAGCTATCATATATAGAGATATAGCAGAGCTGAGTGTACTGGGACAGCTGTCATATAGAGATATAGCAGTGCTGGGTGTGTTAGGGCAGCTGTCATGTGTATAGATGTACACTTAGCCAGCTATAACAGTAGAAGTCTCATATTTTTTCAGTCAGTAGCAATGCAGTCCTTATGGCTGTGTGGGTAAATGCTTTGCCTCTGATACATGGTACATGGAGGTTGAGGGTTCGAATCCCAGACACATCAGGAGACTTCATGAGACAGTAAGATTAGATCACATTAGCGGAGGGGGCCTGGTCTGCTGCCGCTTCTGCTGTTAAGGGGCCCTGAACATTAAGAATCGATCATATTTAACTAACTTGAAAAAAAAAAGTCACACACGCTGCCGGGGCGCCGGGCCCCGAAGCAGCCGCTTCCTCTGCTTCCCCGGTAGTTACGCCACTGGTTACTGTTCTATTGTATATATACAGGCAAGACGCCGGATTAGATAGATATCCTCATCCACCTCACCCACAGGAGTTGGAGGTGGATGAGGATATCTATCTAATCCGGCGTCTTGCCTGTATATATACAATTGGGAGGTTCTGCTTTATGAGGTTACTTCGCTAAATATTAAGGAATTGCGCGGTCCTACAGAAACGCATAAGGAGAGCTTCTTGGAACAGCTTTGCTGATGTCCTGTAAAATGGAGACTGAAGACTGGCTTCTCCTTCCCAGCATGCATTACACTCCCACAATACAATAAACTTTATTAACAAGAAACACAGGTGTAATACATTTTTACCACCACTAGATGGTGCTGTTACCTAACTAATAACAGGAATAAGCAAACTGAAAGCAGAATTGATCTGTAATGATACTGAAATGAATCTCCCAGTGCTGGGACAGAACAGTTATCTCATGATTAATATAAAAATGGGAATCAGACATCATTTAGTACATGACAATATCTGTCTAACAAAGCTAGAACCAGCCCTGTACCTCACATGGGTCCGGAGATCTCCACATTCATTGCTCTGCTAGATTTATATTACGCTGACAGCTCGAGGGGAGTGTCTTTTCTGCTGCAGCTCAGGGGGCGTGTCTCAGCTCTCCCTATCACAGCTCAGGAGGCAGTTGAAGGAACAAACTGAGCATGTGTGACCTTCTCAGTGAGCAGGACAAAGAAATGAGAAAAACAAAAAAACTGCAGGTGGCGCTATGCAGATACATTTCATTATATAACTCATGGCTATGCTAAATTTTTAATTACAATAGGCCCTCAAGTTACAATATTAATTGTTTCAAGGATGACCATTGTATGTTGACACCATTGTAACTTGAGTCCATAAATCTATGGAAAACCAGTAATTGGTTCCAAAGCCCAACAATGCCATCCCAGAATAAGAAAAAGTAAGAAAAATAAGCAGATAACAAGACATAAAGCAGACAGGAATAGATGCTGGAAGCTGGAAATGACTTTCTGTGGTGAGGACAGGACCTTCTTCGGGGCCTTGCATAGTACATAGATGTACCAGAAAAATAAAATGGAGTCGCCACTCAACTGGTGTCCAAAGGAGCAGCTCATCCTGACACAGACAGGGGGCTCAGGACAGGTCATCAATATCTGATCGGAGGAGGTGCAACTCCCAGGGACCCCCACCTATCAGCTGTTTAAAGAGAAGGTGTCTCTCCATTCCATCACTGCTTCCTCTTCATTATACTGCACTTCGTCTCAGAAGTGCAGTGTAATACAAGTACTCGTTCCATTCACTACGCCACCGCTCCACAGGAGATGACACGTAGTGTAAAGACTACGCCTCCTCGTCAAACAGCTAATCTGATATTGATGACCTATTCTGAGGATAGGTAATCAATATATATGGCCTGACAACCCCTTTAATCACACATACACTGTGATACTTCTGGACAGTGACAACTTGAACCCCCTCCCTCTGTCTACTCACTTAAATGCTGCATTCACTATTGACTGTGGCATCAAAGGAGTTAACTGACTGGGATTGGAGTTATCGGAGCTGCAAGCAGAGCACCACAATAGTATCGCACTAGCGGAACCGTTGAGGGCTCCTGCAAGTGCCATACTATTAAAGCACTGGTCATTTTGGAATTTTGTCCAGCCCCAAAAAAACATAAAACCACTTAGACACCCTGTTGCTCTCCTATTTTTGCCTCCATCGATGAAGAACACGTGACCACTTCAGCCAATCACTGGTCTCAGTGATGACCTATCAATACCACTGAGATCACCACTGCAAGTAGTGATTAGCTGCAGCAGTCACAGGTCTGTCATTGCTGGAGGCCAGGAAATAATACCAGCTGGGATCATTCTAGGTGGTTTTTTAAAATGTTTAGGTGCCTTGTGGGTCTTTTCGTTCATTGTGTCTTACTCTAGTACCTTCTTCACTGGTACTTCTGCTGATATTGCTATTTGTCTCTGATGCTAGCTTTGGCAATGATTTTTAGCTCCATCTCATGGTTACATCATTTGGGTTTGTTTGCGGCTCTATCTTTGTCTTCAGACTTTAGTTAGCTGTTTCTGGCATTTTGGAAATCATCCAATGGACAGGCCATAGTATCTGCTTGTGCCTTTGTCTAAACTCTTTCTACAGTTTTCTCTTCAGTAGATAGAATTTGCTTATTTTCCTAAACAACGTGCTTAAACATGGCCTGAACTTTCTGGCTGGTGTGACCTAAACCTTTTGGCTTGTATGGACTAAACCTTCTAGTTTGTGTGGCCTGAATCTTCTGGTTGGTGTGGCTTGAACCTTCTTGCTGCTGTGATTTAAACCTTCTCATTGGGGTGGCCTCAGCCTTCCAAAACAGTTTTGGCCTGAACCTTCCAACTGTTGTGGCCTGAACCTTCCAACTGATGTGGATTCAGCCTTCTGGCTGGTGTAACCTCAACCATCCATCTGCTGTGGCCTGAACCTTCTGGCTGGTGTAACCTAAACCATCCATCTGCTGTGGCCTGAACTTTCTGGCTGGTGTGACCTAAACCATCTATCTGCTGTGGTCTGAACCTTTTGGCTGGTGTAACCTAAACCATCCATCTTCTGTGGCCTGAACCTTCTGGCTGGTGTGACCTAAACCATCCATCTGCTGTGGCCTTAAACTTCTGGCTGGTGTAACCTAAACCATCCAT
This sequence comes from Bufo bufo, assembly GCF_905171765.1. Lineage (NCBI taxonomy): Eukaryota > Metazoa > Chordata > Amphibia > Anura > Bufonidae > Bufo > Bufo bufo. The sequence continues at coordinate 827,423,174 of NC_053390.1, read as the reverse complement.
CTGCTGTGGCCTGAACCTTCTGGCTGGTGTGACCTGAACCATTTATCTGCTCTGGCCTGAACCTCCTGGCTGGTGTGACCTGAACAAGTTACTTGGGTTTTCTGAATAATGACTCTTGAGGTTACAGAACAATGGCACATTTAGTAATGGAAAATGATAGAATATTACATGTGAAGAACGTATCTTGTGCTAGGCAAATAAGTCAGAATTGATGTGTGCCGAAGGCACTGTGCAATTCAATTGAGTTGCCCTATGCCTTTTTTCAGGAAGGGAAGTGAAATGATTAATGTTGCTCTGATAGTGGCTAAATAATACTACTACTCAGTGCACATGTAATACTGCCTGGTGCCATTCAGTGAACACATTATAGTTCCTTAAAACACTGCTATGTTGCGTTCTGATAATGGTCAGGAGACTTTAACTGAAGACATTTTCTAATTTTCCTAATTGTATGTATTTGAGATAGATTCTTCTATTACTTCATGAGGTTCTCAATAGGTGGAGTCCGTCTTCAAACTCTCTGTATGCACTCTCCACAGTAGAGATTGGAGGGTCCCCCACCATCTCCAGGGGGAGTCCTCATTTATACAATGCATCCAGCACAATTATTTTGGTCAATGCTTCCACTTTTATCCGGATAATTATATCCTGAGTGCTCAACAATGGCTGTGCTGTTATAATCCTCCGGCCCCGAGCAGTGATCTCATCCCGGGTGATTGGCCGGACTTGGAGTTTGTGGAGTTGGAAGAAGCCAACGACAACATCCATTAAATGCTACAATGCAGAATTGTGATCTCTGTGTAAACAGACGCTGCGTACGTGTGACCCATTCATGAGGAGGAATATTCTGTCACCGGGCCGGGCGGCAGCACTTCTGTAATACAGTTTACTAACTGAGGAAAAGGTGATTTTTTTATGCATTGCCAAATGGTGACAAATTCAAGTTCTGAAACTTAAAGTGGTATTCCGGTAAGAACGAGTTATCCACTGATTACGAGGGTCCCGTTTCCCATGTTTGAGTGGAGTGATGGTCACTCATGTGCACTGCCACTCCATTCAAAGTCTGTGGAACTGCTGAAGATAGCCAGGTATACTGCTCGACTATCTCTGGCAGTCCTTAGAGTTTGAATGGGCCGGCATTATACATGGTAGACCACAAACAGGAGACATGGGACCACCATTCTCATGATCAGCGGTGGTCCCAGTGGTTCACTGATGTAACAGTTATCTCCTTTCCCGTGACTTGGGGATAACTGTATTTCTTTTACCTTTATAGCTTCTATCTCCCGTTCTGGGCTGTGGTCACATGACCATGTCCATGCAGCGCTTTCTTATTTCCTGTGATATGTCCATGGGCGGGGCAGTGATAGGGGAGTGTCTATGTAATTAGCTGGGTGGGAGGAGCTATAAACCAGCTGGGCTTTGTTAAAGGCAGTGCTGGAGTTCTGTTAGAGAACAGGAACAGGAAGTACTACTTACAGGATGGAAACCAAACCAGAGGGATCGGTTTACATGGTGAAAATGGATCATTAGAGTCCAAATTGAAAAAGAAAAAGCATGGAGAAGATGTACATGAGGTAAGCAACAACGTTAGCATATCTGTTAAAGACCATAAGAATTCTGGAAACCCCTTTAAGATGGCCATATACCTTAGATAGCAGTCAGCCTAATGCTCATTCAGCCGACAGCTACCTACACCTTTTCGGGAACGTCATTAGGGACTCCCAGTTTCAACATATTGTCAGACACATATAGCATAAATAACACCAGACGGCTAAATCTTTTTAAAGCTAGGGATGTCTACCTTTCCTCCTAAACGGCTAGTAATTCTCACAGGCAGGTTAACGGTGAATAATGTGCAGAGGTATCTTTACTCACATATACTTAGCAACTTCTACTTCCAATGTGCTGCGCCGAAGACTAGAGCTGGTGGAAAGTCTGCCTTCTACAAGCCCCATAATGCTTTGTGGGTACCTCCTCCAGAGTGGTCCACCCATAGTTGCCTCATGGAGCCTGCAGCTTCCTTCCCCTTTGATATTGTCTGCCCGATAAACCGACAAAGTAGAGTCCTCATGACTCTTCAGGAAGCTTCTTGCTACAGCGCCTCCTCAGGCAGTGGGAAAACCGAGTAGAATAGACCACTGCATATCATTGTGTCAGGATTACTGAGACTGATCCATCACAAATGTGTCCTGCTAGGGCCACAGATGCTAAGACCCGGTAGTTGTGTCCTGTTAGAGCCACCGGTGCTAAGACCTGGTGGGCAGGAACAGAATGGGACGCTACTCAAAGTATGTAAGTATAGTATCTCTTGGGAAGTATTATCGGTATCCTAGAAGGAATCATCTTATGACCACTTGCATTTGTGGGACAACTGGGGACGACCTGATGTCAGACATATCACATGGCCACCAACATGTAGACAAACTGCAGCCGAATCACAAACTAAAGGACCTGCAGTTTTCATGACATTTTTTCTGCGTTTCTAAAATTTTTCCCCCCATAAACACCAGATGCCAAAAGTCTGTACATACGGTTGGAGATTTATCACAACTGGTGTAAAGGAACACTGTCTCAGTTACCTCTAGAAACCACCTTTTTTCACAGCTCCTTTAGAAAATTAAAGCTAGAATCTGATTGGTTGTTATGGGCAACTAAGCCAATTTTCCTTTACACCAGTTACACCATAGATAACACAGTGATATCTCTCTGAGTACAGATAATGTAGTAGATGTCACCTGCAGTCCTATGTAACACCATAGATAACACAGTGATAACTCTCTGAGTACATATAATGTAGTAGATGTCACCTGCAGTCCTATGTAACACCACAGATAACACAGTGATAGCTCTCTGAGTACAGATAATGTAGTAGATGTCACTTGCAGTCCTATGTAACACCACAGATAACACAGTGTTAACCCTCTGAGTACAGATAATATAGTAGATGTGACCTGAAGTCCTATGTAACACCACAGATAACACAGTGATAACTCTCTGAGTACATATAATGTAGTAGATGTCACCTGCAGTCCTATGTAACACCACAGATAACACAGTGATAACTCTCTGAGTACAGATAATATAATAGATGTCATCTGCAGTCCTATGTAACACCACAGATAACACTGATAACTCACTGAGTACAGATAATGTACTAGATGTCATTTGCAGTCCCATGTAACACCACAGACAACACAGTGATAACTCTCTAAGTACGGATAATGTAGTAGATGTCACTTGCAGTCCTATGTAACACCACAGATAACACAGTGTTAACCCTCTGAGTACAGATAATATAGTAGATGTGACCTGAAGTCCTATGTAACACCACAGATAACACAGGGATAAATCTTTGAGTACAGATAATGTAGTAGATGTCACCTGCAGTCCTATGTAACACCACAGATGACACAGTGATAACTCTCGGAGTACAGATAATGTAATAGATGTCACCTGCAGTCCTATGTAACACCACAGATAACACAGTGATAGCTCTCTGAGTACAGATAATGTAGGAGATGACACCTGCAGTCCTATGTAACACCACAGATAACACAGTGATAACTCTCTGAGTACAGATAATATAGTAGATGTCACCTGCAGTCCTATGTAACACCACAGATAACACTGCGATAACTGTATTATTTTAATATATAATGCCCCTCTGTATTATTGTAATAATGGCCCCCATCCTTTCCATATATGATTGCCTCCTTTTATAATGCCCCCCACCCCTATAGTACCCCCAGTCCATGGCCCCCATCCTTTCCATATATGATTGCCTCCTTTTATAATGTGCCCACCCCCATAGTGCCCCCAGTCCATGGCCCCCATCCTTTCCATATATGATTGCCTCCTTTTATAATTTGCCCCACCCCCATAGTGCCCCCAGTCCATGGCCCCCATCCTTTCCATGTATGATTGCCTCCTTTTATAATGTGCCCCATCCCCATAGTGCCCCCAGTCCATGGCCCCCATCCTTTCCATATATGATTGCCTCCTTTTATAATGTGCCCCACCCCCATAGTGCCCCCAGTCCATGGCCCCCATCCTTTCCATATATGATTGCCTCCTTTTATAATGTGCCCACCCCCATAGTGCCCCCAGTCCATGGCCCCCATCCTTTCCATATATGATTGCCTCCTTTTATAATGTGCCCACCCCCATAGTGCCCCCAGTCCATGGCCCCATCCTTTCCATATATGATTGCCTCCTTTTATAAAGTGCCCCACCCCCATAGTGCCCCCAGTTCATGGCCCCCATCCTTTCCATATATGATTGCCTCCTTTTATAATGTGCCCCACCCCCATAGTGCCCCCAGTTCATGGCCCCCATCCTTTCCATATATGATTGCCTCCTTTTATAATGTGCCCCACCCCCATAGTGCCCCCAGTCCATGGCCCCCATCCTTTCCATATATGATTGCCTCCTTTTATAATGTGCCCCACCCCCATAGTGCCCCCAGTCCATGGCCCCCATCCTTTCCATATATGATTGCCTCCTTTTATAATGTGCCCCACCCCCATAGTGCCCCCAGTCCATGGCCCCCATCCTTTCCATATATGATTGCCTCCTTTTATAATGTGCCCCACCCCCATAGTGCCCCCAGTCCATGGCCCCCATCCTTTCCATATATGATTGGCTCCTTTTATAATGTGCCCCACCCCCATAGTGCCCCCAGTCCATGGCCCCCATCCTTTCCAGATATAATTGCCTCCTTTTATAATGTGCCCCACCCCCATAGTGCCCCCAGTCCATGGCCCCCATCCTTTCCATATATGATTGCCTCCTTTTATAATGTGCCCCACCCCCATAGTGCCCCCAGTCCATGGCCCCCATCCTTTCCAGATATGATTGCCTCCTTTTATAATGTGCCCCACCCCCATAGTGCCTCCAGTCCATGGCCCCCATCCTTTCCAGATATGATTGCCTCCTTTTATAATGTGCCCCACCCCCATAGTGCCCCCAGTCCATGGCCCCCATCCTTTCCAGATATGATTGCCTCCTTTTATAATGTGCCCCACCCCCATAGTGCCTCCAGTCCATGGCCCCCATCCTTTCCAGATATGATTGCCTCCTTTTATAATGTGCCCCACCCCCATAGTGCCCCCAGTCTATGGCCTGCCTATTAAAACAATAAATAAATACTTACCTCTCTTCCTTAGGCTCCATTCACACGTCTGTATAATGGGTCCGTATCCGTTCCGCAAATTGTGAAATGGGTGTGGACCCATTCATTCTCTATGGGGAGGGAATGGATGCGGAGAGCACACTAGGTGCTCTCCGCATCCGCATTTCCGGAGCGCGGCCCCGATCTTCCGCTCTGCAAAAAAATAGAGCATGTCCTATTCTTGTCCGCAATTGTGGACAAGTATAGGCAGTACTATGGGGGTGCTGGCCAGGTGTATTGCGGATCTGCAATGCACTACGGACGTCTGAATGGACCGTAACTCCGTCACCGCTTCTGGCCTGTCTTCAAGCGTCCCGGAGCAGGCGATCATGAACACATCACCGTGACCTCCTGTGCCGTGTCATCACGTCATCTCGTCATCGTGCGAGACCCGACGCAGGAGGTCACGGTGAGGTAATCGCGATCTCTGTACCACTAGCCTGAAGCCTATGAGGCTGAACGGAGTAGACGGGAGACATAAGCTCCCATGGCCCACATTGAAATTCCTGCACTTTTTCGCCCGGGGCAACGGCCCCACCGGCCTCCCCCACGCTACACCACTGGCAAAAAGTGCATCAAATTTTAATATTTGGTTTCTAAATATTATTCTGTAAAATTTGCGTAGTTGTGTAGAAACTGAAAAAAAAAATTATCAGTTACATGGGTAAGGGAGTTTTACTGTCGCAGAACTTCAGAACTCTCTGTGTTGTGATGATGTGAGTGATAGTCCTGTGCCTTTTTCCATCCTTACCAACTATGTAACTACAGTGTATATTAAAAAGTTTTATAAAAAAAAATAAACTTGAACCATATGAAAATTTACAAATGAATTTCTTAAAGCGGTTGTCTCATCATGTACAATAGGGGCATATCGCTAGGATATGTCCCCATTGTCTTATAGGTGCCACCACCTTGCAGGGCTCCGTTCTCGATATAGGTGCGGGTCCCAGCGGTGGGACCCACACCTATGAGACAATGGGGGCATATCCTAGCGATAGGCCCCCATTGTCTATGATGAGACAACCTCTTTAAAATCTGATCCTGGTCCAATTCAGATTCATCTAAATCCTCCATTTGATTTGTGTCTCTTTGTCTCCCTCTCTCTCTCACGTTCTTTTTCATTCTCTTAAATCAAATTGCACAAAATTCGCTAGCATCAAAACCTTTAGAAAATTTTGGACTGAATTTTAGAACTGATTTGCATGCCTCTATTCAGTGACCTTCCGAGTCATTCAGTTTATACATCTACCATACCTGGATGTGATGTGTAGGAAATCTGTACCTCAGATGTGGAAGGGGTTATGACACTTGACTAAAAGCAGTGGTCAGTAAGACCCTTCAGAGCCCCATAGGGTGGCACACCGGTAATCCAGAAGATGTCAGTATTAGAGATGGCCCGAATAGTTCGCCGGCGAATAGTTCCCGGCGAACATAGCTTGTTCGCGTTCGCCGCGGCGGGCGAACATATGCGATGTTCGGTCCGCCCCCTATACATCATCATTGAGTAAACTTTGACACTGTACCTCACAGTCAGCAGACACATTCCAGCCAATCAGCAGCAGACCCTCCCTCCCAGACCCTCCCACCTCCTGGACAGCATCCATTTTAGATTCATTCGGAAGCTGCATTCTCAGTAAGAGGAGGGACAGTGCTGCTGCTGCTGATTCAATAGGGAAAGCGTTAGCTAGGGCAGTGTTCTGTGTCCACAGACTCATCTGCTGTAAGGACAGCGTCCAGACAGCACCCCAAAAAGCCCTTTTCAGGGCTGGTACATCAGTCTACTTTTTTTTTATATATACATATATTGCAGTTGCCTGCTCGTGTGTGAGAGGCTGCAGGCTCAGTCACAGACAGCACTGTGTGCACACCATTCATACAGGGGGTGACAGAAAATACCTCGCAGATAAAAATAATTATATTTAATATTTTTCTGTGATCTAATCCCATTTGCAAGCCCGTGTTTGTCAGGCCCACACAGACTGTATTGTGGCCACTGGCTAGTGGCTAGATCTCCACTTATACTGTTACAGGGTGTCATTTACTCACAAATACCTCGCAGATAAAAAAAAAATCTATTTAATAATTTGACCCCAGATTGGGGACGTAACAGGGATTAAACTGATGAGAAGAGAGAACTACAGAAAATACCACTCATATCGGGTGGAGCAGTAAATTGCACGGCACAGACGCAGTGACCGTGGATTCAAACAAATGGGAGGGAGCCAGCGTTTTTTTAACCATCTCCCCGTTCGAAAAATCAATTCAATTCACCTTTCGGGGACCCTTGGTGTTGTACGTGGCTGGGTGGAGGAAGAAACCTTCAATGACATCAACGGGACATGGCTAGCTTGGTATCCAACCTTGAACTAATAGGGAGTTTGCGGTTGGGCAAATGGACTGTTTGCGGTGCATTAAAAGGGGAGTTTGGTCTGTCAATGTCTGTGAAGCGGGCGTAACCCTTACACTACCTGATCGATACAACATCATACCTGATCGTATACACACACTGGATGTTTTAAACCACGTTGTTAAATAAAAAATTGGATTCTTAGGTGATTTATGCCCTTTATGGATTAAAATCCAACTCTGCGTCAACTACATAATTTTCCATGGGAGTTTTGCCATGGATCCCCCTCCGGCATGCCACAGTCCAGGTGTTAGTCCCCTTGAAACAACTTTTCCATCACTACTGTGGCTAGAAAGAGTCCCTGTGGTTTTAAAATTCGCCTGCCTATTGAAGTCTATGGCGGTTCGCCAGGTTCGCCCGTTCGCGAACATTTGCAGAAATTCGCGTTCGGCATTCGCGAACGGAAAATTTTATGTTCGCGACATCACTAGTCAGTATGAGTTTTATAGACTTATGTACAGGGATGAGCAATTTCATAAATTCGGTGAGTAACATTATCTTTTATGTTTCCATTATAGACCCATATGCCATTGTTTCCTTCCTGCATCAAAGCCAGAAGACTGTGGTTGTGAAAAGCACTTTAAATCCAACCTGGGACCAAACACTCATCTTCCATGAAATTGAAATTTTTGGGGACCCTGCTATTGTGGCTGAAGTCCCACCTAGTATTGTGGTGGAAATTTACGATCATGACACCTACGTGAGTGACCATTCTGTCAACATGTCATATGATATGATAAAACTGACCTTAGAGTTTAGGGTCAGCAACCACCAGCACTCCAGCTGTTCTGAAACCACAAATCCCAGCCTGCTCGCTTCTTCTCAGAACTTCCATACAAGTGGGTGAACCGTGCTACAGTAGGAGCTGCTGGACTTTGCTGAACCCTGCTGTAGTGGAAGGTCTTCTGGCGCATTGCTGTTCAAAACTGCCCAAGACATATCATAATATACATTTATGAAGGTTGATCCATGGTGTCCTACAAAAACGAGTTGACTAAGAAGTTGACCTTCCATCGGAAAGTGTCTATACTAAATATCATAAATGTTTGCCATTGGCCTAAAAGCTCAAAAACAACCAATTTTTTTTGCCAATGTCCATGGCCAACTAAAGAGTATCCTTTGTCACCATATATCTAGGACAAGCATCCATACAGGGGCATGCTTGAATTTTTGGAACTTATCTTTGTGCATTTGCTTACTTTAGGATCATAGTCAGTACTTAGATCAAAACACCCTTTTTCTGATTATTAATGTCCTGTTATGTAGGGTGCTGATGAATACATGGGACGTTGTATTTGTAAACCCAGCCTGGAACGTTCTCCAAAGTTGTCCTGGTATCCAATCATGATGGGAGAGAAGAACACCGGAGAACTGCTAGCTGCCTTCGAGCTCATCCAAAGAGAAAAGGTAAACATGTCAAATCGAATCTTTCAAGTAATCATGCCAGTCAAAATGCAAGGGAATCAAGCATTTGGAAACTGAACGCCATCCTTCAAATTACTCAGTAGTTCTCAGAATACAATTTGATATTAACGCAGTGGGGAAGTTTACGGCTGTTTGAGATTCCACTTGTCCAGATCTGAGCATATGGCTTTGCTGTAGGTTCACACATTTGAAATCCTAAGAGACGGAGAGGTTGCCCAGTGTCTAGACCCTTCCTGCCAGCTGGTTATTAAAGCATATTGACATTGGCTGCTCTCAGTAGTCTACTGGCTGCAAAATACAGCAAGGAAAATGTAGGGTAGGCGAACGAAGACATAGAAAATAGAACATTATTGGAAATTATATGAAAATACGTATTTTATATATAAAAAACAACATCCTGCAGTCTACAGCAATACTGATTATGAGTGTTGATGAAAGACATTGCCTCTTACATCATCATGAAGTCATAAGAAGTTGATGTGCTCACGTCTGTGGGGTGCAGCAGAGTTGTCGTTGAAGTTGAAATTTTCCGGCGACATGCACAAAAATAATATTTGCTACATGTATATGTCTTATCATAAAATTCTATTTTAATTATAAGATTATTATTATAAAATCTGTCCAAAGTTTTAATATGTTCCTCCACTGGGACTGCTAGAGGAATAACTAAACAACTGCTTTGCTCCAACCGTTATGACCAATATCGGAACCACTAGTGACAATAATGACATTGTTCTCTACTGACATATACCACAGATCAATTAAGTTCTATACACAGTTACTTGCTACACACAGGACCAGCTTCTTCCTTCTACATCTAAGAAATATTACTATTCTTCTAAGGTAGAGGATACTATTTATCTCCCAGGAGCAGAAGATCTGTCATGCTTTTGATGGGCTACAGAATGTCCTCTGCTATTATTTGAGAAGAATAAGATATGGTTGGTCATCTGAGAATATGAGACTATGGCTAGTCTTCTGTGGATGAGAAATTGGCTGGTCTTCTGTGGATTAAAATATGGCAGATATTCACTGTATGGCCAATCTTATGGAAGATCATTTCACTGACCTTCATTGGATGAGAATATGGGTGATCTTTTATGGAAGAGAATGTGAGAATGTGGCTGTTGTCCTGTAGATGAGAATATGGCTGGTCTTCTGTGAATGAGAATATGGCTGGTGATCTGTCGATGAAGATATGGCTGATTTCCTTTGAATGGAAATATGACTGGTCTTCTGTAGATAAGAATTTGGTTGATCTTCTCTGGATGAGAATATAGTTGATCATCTTCTATGCATAAAGCTATGGCTGATCTCCTTTGGTTGAAAATATGGCTGTGTTCTGTAGACAAAAATACACCTGGTCTTCTGTAGATGTGGATATAATCTTCTGTGGATGAGGATATGTCTGGTCTTCTGTGGATGAGAATATGGCTGGTTTTCTGTGACTGAAAAGATGGCTGGCTTTCTTTGGATGAAGATATGGCTGATCTTCCTTAGATGAGAATGTGGATGACCTTATGTAGAGAAAAATATAACCAATCTTCTGTGTAAGAATAATGTTGGTTTTCTGTAGATGAGCATATGGATGGTATTCTATGGATAATTTATAACTGATCTTCTGTGGCTGAAAAGATGGCTGGCCTTCTCTGGATAAGAATATGGCTGGTCTTCTGTGGACAAGAATATGGTTGATTTTCTGTGGATCAGAATATGGCTAATCTTCGATGAATGAGAATAGGGCTAGTCTTCTGTGGATGAGGTTATGATTAGTTAATAAGAACATGGATAGTCTTCATGGGAGAACAGAATGCACATTTTCTTCTGTGGATGACAGAACTGTGTGTAGAAGATGTCCGAAAGATGTCCAGTTTTGTGTATGGGATAATGTTAAACTTTTTCTGTGAAGAAATGTTTTTTTCTTTTCTTGTGACTTGTCATTATTGGAAGAATTTGAGATCTTAACAGAAAAACGCTTTTATAGTCTATTATGGAGGAACATTCTTGTGAAAGAGAATAACAAGAACATCTCCTCAGGTCTTTTGTGGAGAAGAATGTTATTGATCATATGGTGAGCCCTTCTCTCTTCTCACAGCTTCTAACAGTAGATATGGCTGGGGACAGTTAAATGATAGAACTGAGCATGTGCATCCACCCCATTGAGATGGACAGAGTAATAAGGAAAAGTACAAACAGCATGCGGCATTATACAGATACATGTTATTGAATAACTCAAGGGCTATACTAAGTATTTGATTACATGCAACTACAAAAATATTCCAGGTGCTGGTTTTAAAAAAAAAGTTAATATTTTTCCTGGGACAACTGCAGTGACATTTTTTAATCCATAAGTTATTGCTATTTTCTGTTCTAAATATAAGCTTTAGACCAGGGGTGCACAACCTTTTTTGGTCTGAGGGCCGCATTGTCACATTGCTCTATTTCAAGGGGCCGCAATGTACACAGGCCGATGTAAAGTGACTGGGGGGGAATGATCGCTATCACAGTCATTCCTCCTTCATTTAGTTACATTGACTATGAGTAGCACATCCCTGATCACACAGAGAGATGTGCGGCACGATTATACTGCAAGTTATCATGAGTGAGTGTCCCTATGAAGACGTATTTCCAATAATTGACCTGAATATCTCGCTGCTGGCCCTAGAAAAATACTAACAGTGGCCCCGTTTTGGAGTCGGGTACAAATTGATGGAAGTCCGGGCCAGCAATACCATATTGTGGTACATTATACCGCCCCACAGTTCATCACACAATATTGCCCCCATGAGCACAAAATACATCCCCAAAAACTCTCACTGGCCGGCCGTGAGGAGGGCCCAGCTGACCCCCCGGGAAATTTCCCTGTGAGATCTATGGCTAATCCACCCTTGCTTAAAGGGATTTCCCAGTAAAAATTAATTTTTAACAAGTTCTTGCAGCATGGCCCCTGAAACCGAAGAGTTATACTTACCTGCTCCCAACGCTGATTACACCTGTCAGTGCATGGCCATGGTCACATGTACCTTTGCAGCCAATCACTGGCTTCAGCGGTGATGTGGCCACAAGCAACGTGTCACTGCTGCAGCCAGTCATTGACGGACAGGTGTAAAAGTGCAGGAACCGGAAGATGGAGGCAGCGGGGGCATGGAGCAGGTAAGTATGCATCTTCTGGTTCAGGGGCCACGCTGCAGGAACTTGTTCATAAATCAGTGATTTCCCTCACTGCAGAGGCCGTGCTCCCTGGTTATTACCACCTCCTGCCAGTTACAGGCGCCCTGCAATAACCAGTAAGCACTTTCTCTTTCTAGTGGGGAAAGCGCTTATTGATAACACTTTAATAACCAGGCCTGAAAAGACACTTTTTTTTGTGTTTTTGGGCACCTGGTGGTTCGAACAGTTTCACATGAATGGGGCGATAATGGTAACGGTTTTGGTGTGGGTGTTTTTTCTTTTATGTATTTTATTAATTTTTTAGCTTTTTTAACTTAATTTTTAATATATTTCTGCTACAAATAATATCCCCCAAGAGGTCATAAAAAGACCTTTGGGGGACATTGACACTTTTTGTGAATTTTTCACTCTTTCCTTTTTATTTATTTAGTTTTATTTGTATTTTAATAATATTTTATTGTATTCTTTTTTTATAATTGGTTTATTATATTATTTAAATATATTTTTGCCACATAATATGTCCCCCAAAGAGGTCATAAAAAGTCTGTTGGGGGACAATGAACACGGTACTATTTTGCAATTTAAATTTTTTTTCTTTTATTTGTATTTTATTATTATAAAAAATTATTATTTTCTATTTTTTTTATATATATTTTTGCCACATAATGACAAGGGATCATAAAAATACTGTTAGGGGGCAGTGAACACTCTTTTACTTAGCAACTTTTCCTTTTTTCCTTTTATTTGTATTTTTTTTAAATATAATTTTCTATTTTTTTCCACATCATATTTTTTTATAATTTTTTTTTTATTTGTGATTTATTATATTTTTTTTATTTTTATTTTTTTACTTATTTAATATATTTTTTCCACATAGTTTTTCCCTAAGAGGTCACTGAAAGACCTTTGGGGACACAGACTTTTTTTTGGCACTATTTCCACTGTAACTGGAGGAGCATCTAAAGGAGCCCCAGTTACAGGGGAAACCAGCCTGCAGTGGGGGCATTGTACACAGGCAGAGCTGATCAGGTCTCCTAACCCTCAGATCTGCGCTCCTCTGCCCCCAAGCCGGGTCTACCCTACATAGTGCTCACCAGTGTGAGGAGAAGGCAGAAGCGCTGATAACTGCTTCTGCCTTTTCCTCGGCTCCCCCGCTGTCACTGACAGCCGACGACCCGTCCTGCTCCTGCTACAGTGCAGGGGCAGGAGCTGTAATGATCCATCGTGCGGCGCTGCGGGCAGAAACACAGCTGATTTACGATCAGCTGTGTTTCTGTCCAGGAGGATGGGGGCCGCAAATCTTGGCTCTGGGGGCCGCAGGTTGTGCACCCCTGCTTTAGACAATTACTCACTAATTGGAATTGTCATTGGAAGTCTGTAGGTTATAAAGGAAAGTTTAGAATTGTATGAACCATTCTGAAGCCAACACTTTAGAGCATCCATAGGGTTAGGCCAAATGCATTCTTGACAACTTTTGAAAAAGCCAAGGGGGGACAACGCCGGTGGTGAGTAGCACGCCATGGCAGATTTTGTTTACACTAAGCCACGCCTCTAACTCTGCCCAATGCCTATCTGTACATGCCCAATCCCACCCCAGTTCCCTTACTGCCCTCACACAGTAGAATGCTGTCCCCCACACAGTAGTCATGTCCCCTAATTCCCCCTTCACAGTAGTCATGCCCCCTTAAACGGGTTTTCTGGGTTCAGAGCTGAACCCGGACATACCCTTATTTTCACCCAGGCAGCCCCCCTGAGGCTAGCATCGGTGCATCTCATGCTCCGATGCGCTCTCTTGCCCTGCGCTACATTGCGCAGGGTACAGGCTCTTTTGTTTATCATAACACACAGCCGGCGGTGTGTTCGGTGACGTCACTGGCTCTGATAGGCGGGCTTTAGTGCTGCCCTAGCCGTTTACTGGCTAGGGCAGCGCTAAATCCCGCCCATCAGTGCCGGTGACATCACCGGGCTTCCTGGCAGACACATGGAGAGCCCTGTACATCACCGAATCTCCAAAAAATGCCTTTGCCCTGCGAGATTTAGCGCAGGGCAAAGGAGAGCATCAGAGTATGAACTGCTCCGATGCTCATGTCAGGGGGGCTGCCTGGGTGAAAATGGAGGTATGTCCGGGTTCAGCTCTGAACATGGACAACCCCTTTAAGAATGCCCTGTTAGTGCCCCCACAGTTATGCCCCATTAGTTCCTCCTTCACAGTAGAATTACCTCTTAATGCTTACACACAATAAGTATGGCCCCTTCGTGCCCCCTTAAGAGTAGTTATGTCCCCATAGAGCCCCTAAACAGTAGTTATGTCACCCTAGAACCCCCACATAGTAGCGATGCCCCTTGGTTCCCACACACAGTAGTTATGCCCCCTTAGTGCCACCACACAGTAGTCATGCCCCCATAGTGCACCCAAACAGTAGCTATGTCCCCTTAGTAGAATGCCCCCTTAATGCCCACACACAGTAATTATGCCCTCCTTACAGTAGTGGTGCCCCCCTTGCAGTAGTGAAGCTCCTTAGTGTTAATAAAGTAAAAAAGTAAAAACTGACCTCGTTCCACCAATGAATGGGGCACATCATGCTCCTCCAGCAGCAGGCGTGATGCAGTCATGTCATTGCACCTGCAGAGCTGGGCAGTAGAATGCACAAATTCCAATTCCCCAGCTGGGGATTCATCCTTGGCCTTTGAGTTCTGCAACTCAGCTCTTCAGGTGTGATGATGTCATCGTACCTGCTGCTCTGGAGAGCACCCGCTGGTGAATGGGCAAGCAAGGAGCCAATGACTTCCTGCTTCTCCATTGCATACAACTGTATCTCCATCCCTAGGGACACAGATACAGTTGAAATCGGGGCATACTTCAGCGTTCCTGGGACTTTCAAAATTTGGGATTGTCCCTCTAGTTGCTAAAGCAGATGGCAGAGCTGTACAGCAACTTGTTGAGCCCCTGTAGTTTCATGGTAGGGGCCTCTATACAATACAACATTAGAAAGCTGCATGATACATTATCTAGTGGAACCTGGCACCACTTTTTATGTGGTAGGTCTTAAGCTGCAGTACTGTAGATAATCTTTCATGTTACAAGTCTTTATATAAAATACACCTCGATATAAAAGCTTTCTAAACTGTATGGAGAAATGTTTTACATGTTACTTCTTTTATCTCTTGTAGCCTGCTCTACATCACATCCCTGGACTTGAGGTATGGCAATCTTCCCGGTACCATATGTGTATATGTGGTTCTGTAGACATCAATTATTTGCAAATCCTGTTGCAGGAGAAGACTCTTTGCTACATTTATACACTCTATTATGTATACTTGGGGGAGGAGTATGATAAAAGGGTCTTATTTTCTTATTCTTCTCTTCCTGCCTTATGCTCCACCCCCGCAGAGCCAGCACCTGGCATAACACAATGTACACATTTAGCCAAGAGTATCCCTTTAATTATATGATGATATATTCACTCATTGACAAAAAAATACTGCACCAAGAAGGAGTTGTTGGGATGTGTTAATGATGCTGCATGGAAGTGATTATAATATTAGAGTGAAAGGAGATGTTTATTGAGGTACAGTATGGTTGGGCATGGAGACATACAGGTTTCCCATGGTGCATTTGCCCAGAGATGTCACAGCTGGGCCTATAGATCCTGCACACTCATAGGTTGGTGAAGATGGTGTCCCAGCTGGTCTCATAAATGCTGGATTGGTGATAAAAAATATGCAGAGTTTGGGTAGATAAAAAAAATGCCATACCATTAAATTGGTTGTGCAACTTTAAACCTTAAACTTTTTGGCCAGACTTGTGGTGGTGATCATACTTACCTGTTTCTTGCTGCTGGGTTACATCTCTTCATGGCTGCCTACACATCTCCCAGGTTCTCGGAATCAACATCCTGTTGATGGACCTGCGGAGGAGGCCATAGAGCGATGGAGCCAGGACCCAGCGGCGAGAACCAGGTAAAGTTTCAAGTTGCACAACCCCTTTGACTTGACTTTCAATGGCTTTTTGTCATGTTAAGTATAAATTTGCCGCAGCATTGTCTTTTACTGTATGTGTTACATGTCAAGTTGAGGATTGCTACATCTGTGCCGGCCGTCCATGAATTATCTGTTCATGCCGCTCCGCACATAGTTTTTCTCACGATACAGGATGGAGTTACATATTGTAAGCGCTGACCCTTTTTTTTTATAACAGGGAGAAATCTCCGGTGTCCTTGGAGAGGTAAGATCACTGGCGACAGCGCCTCGTCCTCTTGTCTTGGCTCATACAAGGCCTTGATAAGAAAGACTTTTAATCGGAACCATCTTCTTTACCTTGCGTCAGATATTTACCTCCTGAGTTATTTCTGTTCTGCCTGTTTCTATTGGAAGAGTTTATTGAAACTGCCCCTCTATACAGTACCTTGCCGCGCAGTTATTGTTTAATCCAATTAAAGTCCATACATTTTGTTAAAGTGCACCACATTTTTTTTCTAAAAGGGGTTGTCTGAGTGTTTAATGCTGATGACCTATCCTCACGTACTTGGTGGTGGACTGACTCCTTGCACCACCGCCAGTCAGATGTTTGAAGAGCGCCATGGCCCCATCTGAGGCCTGTGACATGACATTCATCGGTCACGTGGCCTAGGTGCATCTCAGTCCCATTCAAGTTAATTGGACTGAGCTGCAACACCAAGAGCAGCCACTAGCCAATGGACGGTGCTGTGCTTGGTAGGCTAAGAGGAGGCCAAGTGCTCAGCACCTGAGCCTCTTCAAACAGCTGATTGGCGGGGTGCTGGACATCGGAACCCCATTAATCACATCCTGATGGCCTCTCCTGAGGACAGGTCATCAGCATTTAACACTCGGTCGCCTCTTTAAGAAACCAGTTGCAGTCTATTCCTAAAATTCAGACTACGACATACCATTCCTGTATACACAGTCACCCTCTCCCCGATCACTCGCCCACACACTTGTATACTTCTTGGCTACCAGTTGCCTCCACTAGGGACGATCTTTTAACAGAGGTATACTACTTTTAGCCTCCAGCTGATGTTACTGGGGCACGTGTGTGAGGTCACTCATTTCTTCTATTACATTGCGCTCTTTCTAGTGGTTCTCTGCTCTGGTTATCCAGGGGGAGATCTTCTCCTATGATTTACTTAGGCCCTAATAGAGCCTATGGAAATGGATTCTCCAAACAGAACATGTGCCACATACAGTTCTCCCCCTAGTGGTGGCAACAAATATCCTATATGTATGTGTGTGATAAAAAGAGGGTATATCATTCAGTAGCATCGGAGCCTGTGAAGAACAAGCCCATAATAATTTTAGCAGCCAGTCCCATAGAAAATAATTAAAAGGTAGGTGCACTTAAAGGCTTCCCCAGTCTTGGCTTGTCATGTATCATTGCATTTGGCGTGCAGTCAGTTTAATGCATGATGACGTAGCAGCATGGCTTCCCTCATATCTATCAATAAATCAGGAGCTAACGCATTGCACCTTGCTAACAGGCTCGATCAAAAGGTTGTTGTCCAACCACATGAATTTTAATACAAATATCTTACAATGGTATAAAATAACAAAATGAGTAATACTCACCTCAACAACCCTCTGCTGCTCCCATGCTCATGCTTCCCCGATCTCCCGCTGTTCTCAGTTCTTCTTCCTCGACTCAATAATCACTGAGTATAGTGGTGGCGTGTTGACACCACTGAAGTCATTGCTGTGGCCAGTGATTGGCTGCAGTGGTGACATGTCATATTGACACATCATGGATGCAGCTGGGAGAACACAGAATGGCGGTGGACCGGGGATGCATGAGATCAGTAAGGTGAGTAATACTCTTTTTGTGATCTATGCTGTAAGCAGTTTCCAAGAACGTTCATGTGGTTGAATAAGAAGAGAGACAATATCACCAATGTGGAATCATCTCTGAAATCAACTGACACACCTCAATGGGGACATATGTTATGGAAGATTGCATCTGGTCTTGGCTCTTGTCTTCTAAAATGCCCACTCTTAAGCTTAGTACCCCCTGTGCAAGCATTAACGCTCATGTTCAAGTGAGTGTGAAGGCTGCTTTGTCCACATACGATCTAGTGAAACAACAATATATCCATTGTGTAAGGCTTCTTTCACGCTTGCGGCCTTCTCTTCGGCAGGCTATTCTGGCATAGAACAGCCTGCCGGAGCTCTCTGGATCCAGCATAGCTGGATGTTACCGCAGTGCCTGCTGGCCCCATTGACTATAGTGGGATACGGCGGAGATCCGGTTTTAGCCCACGTCATTGACTCGAAGGTGTAAGATGTAAGAGTTTCATTTCAGACAATGTGGTGCACAAAATAACCTAATGAGAAGCAAATCCAGCTCTGCAAATTGCACATCATGAATTGAGACATTTTACTAGAAGGTCACCACCAGGACATCTGTAGTGCTGAAGGTTTCGTGCTGGTCCATGAGTTGGTGTTGTCCTCCGTGACCCCGGCAGTCACTCATCACCCTTCCTTGACCTGAGAATATTTGGCTAAGGTTGTCATTTATTTTGGCCAATTAGTAAATATTTCTTTGTGGAATTTTCACAGTTGAATGTTTTATTGGAAAAAATTTGCTGAATTCAGCCTTCTAGTATTTACATATCGGCAAGACTTTGCTGCCTCTGCCATGTGCCAGATTGCCGGACCTCCCCGTTCCTTTCACAATAATACAAACACAGGGCATTAGCGGCAGTCTGTCACCTCAGTTTTGCCAATTGAACCAATAGATTGTAGCACACTTTTATGTAAAACATATCTTTGCTTCCCTTTTTTTGCTGTTTCCATCCCTGGGTAAAGGAACTTTGTTTCATATGCAAATGAGGCACCAAGGGGTCATTTACAAACATCTATACTGAACGCCGCTTTTTGGTGTATATCTGTTGCCGATTGCGGCACAAAGACTTTTCCTCGGTCTAAAAATGGGGGAGTGGCATGGGCGGGGAATGGGGCATAGAAAATGGTCTAAATCTACGCCAGCAAGGGAGCACCTCTACATAAATTCGGCACATCCACCACCAGCAAAAGGGGTATGAAAGGGGTTATCCAATGTTTAAAACATACCCTCAATTCCCGGGCTCCTCATATAGATTATACTTACCCTGCTCACCGGGAACCACGTTGCTCCTGGTCCCCGCACGGCTGCTGCTGCATCTCCCCGTCGAGCAGATCAAAACATCCGGCGACGGTGGGAGCAGCCAATAGCGGGACGCAACGGAGATGAGCCTTCCTACCCTTGCGGGTGACGCTAGGGAGGCTGGTCCCTGTCGCGGCCTGCTATTGGCTGCTCCCCCCGTCGCCCGGATGTTTTGATCTTCGCCACAGGGAGATGCATCCGTAACCGTTCAGGGATCAGGAGCATCGGAGTAAGTATAATCTATATGAGGGGGCCAGGGATGGGGGGGGGGCATGTTTTAAACATTGGATAACCCCTTTAAGACCGGCTTCTAAAATGACCGTCTTAATAAATGACCCCCCAGTTGTCCAGATGGACATTATGCATCTTTTAAAGAGCCTATAACCGACCCCAGCTCCTCTGAGGGCCAGGCGAGATGGCTATGCAAGAATCTGGTCCTACCAATCAAGAAGGAGAGGGAGGGGCTGGCAGAGGAAGCAGGAGGCGCCAGGGTGCACGGAGCAGTGAGGGACCTCCCACAGTGCTCTTAAATGCTTGTTAGCACCTTTCCTCCAGAATGAAGGAACGGATTGCTAAATGAAAGGCATCGTATTCAGCTGAGCTAGCCCTCTGAGACCGTGCGCCTGGTTTATCAGCAAGCCCTTTAAGTGAGCTACGGTCTAATGTAATTAGTAAAATGTAATAATTTAATAGGTAAAATCGAGGTGATGGACTCCGTTTAAAGAAGCATCATAGTAGTGGGAATATATGTCTAGTGATAATAATGTTATATTTCCTTTTCTCTTCTTGTCTGATTCATTTTCTTTCCTGTTTGGAATTGGCTCAGCTACTCGTTCCTCAGTTCTTCACGGAGAAGCTTCTTGACTGGGTATTTTATGGCTATCTATATGCTTACAACCCCCCTAATATCTGCTCCTCTTACCTTCCTCCTCTACTCAAATAAATGCAGTAACTAATTTGCCTTGGGCTCTTGTGGGTCTTATGCTTGGACCCAGCTTTGGTTGATGATGGTCCAGTACTGAAAGGGGGATGATCTGGTAACTTCACTGGTTCTGCATCTGTCTTTATTTTCTGCTTCTCTGTATATCCAATGAAGCCATCAGATGGTTACTGCAGCATGAGATGAGTGTATTGATTCTGGTAGAGGCAGTGACTTGGTTGTATGGACAGCTTACTAAAAAGAACCAGATGGCATAAACATTACACAGTCCCCAAAAAAATCTGTTCCATTGTATCACAGATAGAAACTAACAACAGACTGGTTGGCTTGCTTTATCTGGTAAAGGTGCTGCCCACTGTGCCCTTATCCACCATTCATTTCACTCTAGTTGGTTAATTTACCATAGAAACTAAAAGGTAAGATGTCTACAGGGGTTGGGTCCATAGTCAGGTAGATAAGAAAATGATGTAGTTCTTTTCAAGCATTGGCAGAATTCTGTGGACTTCGATAATGATTGCTCCTGACATTGGGAAGCTCTTACTGTCTCTTACATGCATGGCCCATGTTCCATCAGGTTTCTTTTTCCTGTGTAAGCTGATGTAAGGTAGTGCTGTAAGGAATGTATGGTCTTGGTAACTTAATAAAATAACATTATGCTGGGTCTGGGGATGCTCCTCATGCGCTGTACAGTTCCACTGACCACATGGCTCTTGGTAGAGGTCCATTAGTTTTTTTGTCATCCTTCGCAGCAGAGTGACTTCCACCAATATGTACCGTATGCTTCAGAGATAGAAGATAAGCTGGCAAGTGCTAAAAATTGACTTAACCTTAGTACTAGACTGTGGGTATCTGAGCATATATCAGATGTGGAGTGATTTCCCCAATTTCATACTCTCCCACAGGCACAGCCCAAATGGAACACTAACTTCTGGGTGGGTTTTCCATACATCTCACCCATTCTTGACCTTGGACAAGCCAAATTTGTGGGGATTGTGTTACAATGGTTTTTCACTAGTGCCATTGTACTGTGTGCTCAGGAGTCTGCCTCTTGTGGATTTGAATTTGGTCTATTATTTCTATGGCGGTTCATGTTGCATGTGTCCTGGCCTTGGCTACTTGTGGATGTCAATTGTGCCAATGTGATTTATATGTCTTCTCAGTTCAGTATTGCATGAGCTAATGTTCCTTGGTCTTGTGTGTGCATCTGTTTGACTAATGAGTTCAGTAAGTCTGCTGTATATTTCCTAAGTTGCTACCTTCCTTTGGATTTCCTGAGTTGTGTGTCCTGCCCCTGGTTGTGCAACTTTGATTCTGTTGGATCTTTGCACATTCTGTCTGTGTCTGGATTCTGTAAAGGAGTTTCTGATCCGTTTGTCTGTTTGTCCACTTGGCTGTTCCTGATCTGTTAGTTTGCCTGTTTATGGTCTGAATTTTGTCCTTGTCCCGATGGTCTTGTCCCTTAGTCTGTCCCATGGATTTTGCCTGTGTATGTCTGAATTCTGTCTATGATCTTGCCTGTGCTTCCAGTGCCTTACATTAGTGGTTCTGACCGAGTGTATCAGCTGCCAATTACATTGGGACTGTTCCAAAAAGTGGTGGCCTGATGGCTCCCCTGCAGCAAAGACTAGATCCCTGTATAGGGGTTAAAGGGTGAATGCCAGGGGACTGCCAGGATAACACCCTCAGGTCTAGCCCAACGTCAAACCAGTTGTGCAGAGCCAATGAAACCCCCTGGCCTTTCCTTTTCACTAGTGCCATTGTACCGTGTGCTATCATGTGAGTTTGAATTTGGGCCATTTTATTTTTGCGGTTCATGTTGCCACTATTCTATGTGTCCAGTATTGTGGGTGTAAATTGTGCATTCAATGTGCTTTCCTCAGTATTGCATGACTTAATGTTCCGTGGTCTTGTGTGCATCTGTTAGCCTTATATATTTTCTGGGTTGCTACTTTGCTGTGGATTTCTTGAGTTATGTGTCCTGTTTCTGGCTGTGCAACATTGATTCTTTTCTTTGCACGTTCTATCTGTGTCTGGATTCAGTGCAGGAGCTTCTGATGCATTTGTCTATTTGTCCGCTTGGCCTATTCCTGATTTGTTTGTTTGCCTGCTCATGGTCTGAATTCTGTTCTTGTTCCGTTGGTTTTGTCCCTGAGTCTGTTCCATGAATTTTGCCAGTTCATGTCTGAATTATGTAATAGTTCCAGTGGTCATGGTCCTGTGTCTGTTCCATGGATTTTGCCTGTAAGTGTCTGAATTCTGTCCTAGTTGTGTTTGCCATGTTCTTGAGTCTGTTCTGTCTTGCCAGGTTGCTGTATCTGGACCTGGTATGTTTGACCTGTTCCCTGGAGTTCTGTGGATGTTCCATCTTGCTATGTTTCTGCTCATGTTTCTGCTATGTCTGAACTGTGTCATGAAGTCTGTTCTGTGGATTTTTCATGTCCTTTGCCTGTTTGTCAGCAGTCCGTATTTTGCCTTGAATTCACTTGTGTTTTGCCTGTCGGTTGTTGCCTGGTTCTGTATGTTATCTTGCCTGTGCTTCCAATGCCTTGCACTGGTGGTTCTGACCTGGTGTGTCAACTTCCAACTACACTGGGACTATTCTCGAAAGGTAGTAGCCTGGGGGCTCCCCTGCAGCATAGATCAGATTCCTGTGTAGGGTTTAAGGGTGAAAACCAGGGGACCACCAGGATAACGTCCTCAGGTCAAGCCCAACATCAAACTGATTAGTTGGCACAACTATTGTCTGTAACAGATTGTCTCTGAAAATTCAGGACTGTTGGCTTCTATGCTATTGACTTCTAACAGCACAGCCTTTATGTGACATTAAGATATTATGGTCATAGGGAATAGAGTAATGGAAATTTCTACCATGGTGAACACAGTAAAGGAACACTTACCTTAGAAATTAAAAACAAGTAAAAATAGGATAACGCTCACTGTTTGCCTGCAGCATCTTCTGCATTTTCCTGAAGCAAACCGTCTCTAAGGACTTTATCTACTAATGATATCTTTAGTCTTTAGATTGTGGTCGATTGAGAAAACAAGTATAGTAAAGGAAATAGATCTTAATTATTTTTTGTCCTACTGAAGACATGGCAAAGGGAGAAGCTCCTGCTGCAACCAGTCGTCTTGGAGCCTGACATAGGACAGTAAGGCAGAGGAGCGTGGGCATGGCTGACCTCCTAAGACACAGAAAGAAGGTTTCTTTATATGTTTCTCAGTTTTATATATAAATAAAATAGGATCAAAGAAATGTAGGAGATTAAGGAAGTTGTGGAGTATTTATTTTATTACTTTGAACATTTTGTTTTAACGTGTTCCTTTACAGAGGTTCGGATAATCTGATGTTCTCATCGGCTCACCTCACAATGCTTTCAAATGTGTGATAGCCAGGAAACCCTGGGTGCTTGATGCATCAACTTCATAACATGCAAGGGACATAAATCTAATTCAATTGCTATTGACTATCCTTTGTTTTTTAATTAATCGTCTAATTAATCACTAATACAAGACAGTAAAGACCATGACAAAGAAATACAGACATAGTGCACCTTGACCTTGGCATCCTGACCAGACTGTTTGTCCTTTTTATTTAGAGTATTTCGAATAAATGGGAGTCAGGACAGGTTCCTATTGGAACCCCAGGGTCACACCATCACCAGACAAGGGTATAAAATCATGGAGGTGAGCCCCACTAGTTTGCTAATGTATCCATTAGAGAACATTAGTCTCAGTGCTGGTTGGCCCTATTCAATATGTGGTGTAACCTGCACAGAGCTTCAACTTTCCTCAAACACCACAGTGAAGAAGAGAAAATGGCTATGTTATGTAATCCTTCTTGTATAGAGGACAGTAAGTGGGTGCTGAGATCATCTGTCCCATTATTGGGGTTATAGTGATGGAACCCATACCAGGAGGGTATTTTGAGTCTTGTCATGAGGTCCCTGTCCTGTGTGTACTTCCCGCAGTATATTTCACTCTAAATTTGGTAGACTTTTTAACTTCGGTTGTTTTCCTCTTTTTTTTCCTTTCTCCTCAGACAGCAGATACGAATACAGATCTACCGTATCCTCCTCCACAGAAAAGTGCCAACGTGTATATGATTCCCCAAGGTATTAAGCCTGTTCTGCAGAGAACGGCCATAGAGGTGAGTCTACATGTGCATGATATAGATTTGTCTACGTACCATCACTGGGCAGTTGTAATCAAGTATTGAAGACCTTTCAATAAGATTTCACTCTTTGCAGTATATTTAAAGGATACATCGTCTGGTGTGTTCTTGGGGTTATCACCTGGACTACCAGATGTCACTGGGCCTGCAGACTCAGAGCAGGAGTCTTATCCTAATGCTCCACAGGTTTCTGCCACTTGCTAATTACAGTGCCTTTTTTATTTTAGATTTCGGGGTGGGCAGTACTTATGGGGTCATTTATCAAGACCAGCATGTTAGACGGCAGTCTTAATTCCCCTGCACTGGCACAGCCTCAAAATAACTTAGGCGCATCCACCGCCAGCCCAAACAACCTAAAATCATCACCAGCTCCCAAAAACTGGCATAGAACATGATAAATGAGACAGACCTGCCAGCCCGCCTCTTCCCATGCAATGGCCCTTTTTTTTTTAGAACTGGCGTCTGTGGCGTGGAAGGGGAAGAATTTGCAGATTTTGCCGCAAAGCACCTTTGTGACAAAATCTGCGCCAAATGGCCCCATAATTTGTAATCAGCCAAACACATTCAATAGCTGTCAATTGAAAGCTTGTTTGACAGCTATTCCCCCCAACTACCCGATATACAGGCACACTTGGTTCGGCAGACCATGTAAAGTATGTATTGCCAATAAGGAGACGGGAGTAAGGACCTGGACCAGACGTGTTGGTGACTTAACTCCCCTGAGAACTAAAGGATCGAGAATTTTTATATTTAACCCCAACATCTGCCATGGGGAAAAAGTCTTGGGTATCTTGATACACATTAGATGGTCATCTGGTGTTGACCTACCCGTCCAATTCAGGTAACCTTAAAGTAATGAGTATGGCCAACTTTACGAATAGTCCTCGAAGCTAAAAATAGAAATTTGACCTAATGCCACGTATTTATAAGATTTATGAGCAGATGAGGGAAAAAACTATCAAAATGACCTTCTGACCACGTTATTGAATGGGGCTTTATTAGGGAATACACTTGCCTAACTTATTATATAGGGTCACATTTAGACGTGTTCTATTTTGGCAACTGATTTACTTTAAAGGGGTTATCCCATGATTAATGAAAAGAAATAAAAATAAAAATCACACATCAAAAAGTACATGAAAATCTCTTTCTAACAAAACTTGAACCAGCCCTGTACCTCACATGGATCCAGAGGTCTCCCCACTTGCTCTGCTAAATTGGTTTCAGGATGGCAGCTCAGGGAGCATCCCCTTTCTGCTGCAGATCTCTCCCTATGACAGCTCAGGGGTGGATCTTTTCTTCTGCAGCTCTCTCCCTATCACAGCTCAGAGGGAGTGTCCTTTCTGCCTCAGCTTTCTCCCTGTAACTGTCACAGTTTCTAACAGTACATCTGGCTGGTGGCAGTTGAAGGATGGAACAGAGCATGTGTGACCACCTAGGCAAAGTGGATAGTAAACCAAGGAGAAGAACAAACAGCAGGTGGCGCTATACAGACACATTTTTAATGAATAACTCTGTAGCTATATTACATTTTTTATTACAAAAATATTCAGAATCAGGTGCTGCTTTTAAAAGTGGAATAGTTTTCATGGGATAACCCCTTTAAGGCAATGGCTTATTTACAATAAGTTTGATATGGGGTCCTTGGTGAGAGGAGACCCAGTTCTGATTGGTCTCATCTATTTCTATTGGATAAGGACTCTCCTATACAGAAGAAATGCAATATTAGCCAATAAGGGGGTCCAAGTGTCATGAGAAGGGTGCGGGAGAGGACTCAAACACCTGATACTTCTGTTCTGGGTGGCAAAACTAAGTCATATATTAGGGACCCCATTTGGGGCCATTCTCAACCATGTAGACCACAGCTCCATCTTGTGTTTTAATATGTTTGCATTTGACCAGTGACTAAGTAACTTGTCTCCCCGATGGGTGCATGTGGAAAACATATCAATGTCTATAATTATGTGTATAGGTACGTGTGTTGTGTTTCATTACAGAACCTAATGTATTGATGCCATAGTGTTCTTGTTCCTTCAGCTTGTTACTTTATATGAGACATTTAACAGCTTTTTCCCCTCACTTTCCCGGTGGTTAAAATGATGAGCTGATAGGCGTTATTAAGTAAACCTTTTAAACATGAGATTTCGACCATTCTGACGGCAGGTTCTGGCATGGGGTCTGAGAAACCTTAAGAGCTACCAGCTGGCCAGCGTGACATCCCCCAGCCTCATTGTGGAGTGTGGCGATGAAATGATCCAGTCTTGCGTTATTAAAAACGTCAAAAAGAATCCCAACTTTGAAGTGTGCGTCCTCTTCATGGAAGTGGTAAGAGCCTTAATACAGTAAACAGATTTTCCTCCCCGACCCTTGTGTCATAAGAAAGGCCCAGGTGCTTGTAAAACGCTCTTGGCTTGGATTCAGCTACTTTTATAAGCCGATATTCCAGAGGTGCAAGAGAGCTAGCATGTGTTTCTTATATCACGAGGCTGAATGAAAGCTGTCTATCAGCAGCTGGAAACCAGCACTGGGAATATAAGAGGACTCGTGCAAAGAGATACAACCTTTTGGACAATGATCACTAGACCAAGACTGGGCAAGGAACCCTTCGCTTGGCTAATTTGCATATTTTCCCAGGGAGCATTGCCTGTAAGGCTCCCTACACCAGCGGGTTCTTCACAAGGAGAATCAGTACCTTCCAAGAGCTAGACGGAGAAAAAAGAAATAATGGATTGGAGAAACTGAATGGTATTGTGTAGGTCTACAGAGAAGTTGGTTATGGGATCTCAATGCCTAGAAGTTCCTCAATTGATGGATGATAGTTGACAAGTACTAATCTTATGCTTGGTTTCTTTACATCAGCATTGAAGGTTCTCATTGTAATGGACATCAAAACCACTCGTGTTTAGTTCTGCAGCTCCCCGTGATAGATAATATGTTATGATGAATTTTTTTTTTTTACATAGTTATCATCCCTAAACCTTATGATGAGGTTACTTTAAATACAGTGGTCCTCAACATACTACATTAATTGGTTTGGGACAACTATTGTGTGTTGAAAGTATTCTATGTTGATACCATGACTCTATGGGAAACTGGTAATTGGTTCCGAAGGCCTCAACATGTCAAAGTAGGAAAAAAAGGAAGATTAAGTAAAAGCAGTATTAGATGTTGGTATGTTCTGATTGGGTGGGATGTCTATGTGTTGCTCATCTGGTTGCATTCTCTGGGGATTGCAGTGCTGGCTTCCCTGAAGGCTGCAGTGCCGCAGGCATGCTCAACCTGCGGCCTTCCAGCTGTTGCAAAACTACAACTCCCATCATTCCCTGACAGCCTACAGCTATCATCCTACAGAAGGGCATTGTGGAAGTTGTAGTTTCACAACAGCTGGAGGGCCGCAGGTTGAGCATCCCTGCTCTACAGGTTTCTTATAGTAAGGTGTGTGGTTAATACTGGGTTCCTGGGTGCCCTAATCTCCAGCAGATGAGGACTAATTGTTCCTACTATCTACTCCCCTGACAGTTCTTCTGCAGAATAGCTTCGGGACAGCTTGCATTGGGTGGCAGGATGCAAGCATTGTCAGATGTTTAGAGCAAAGTGCTCAAAGCATCCTCTGAGTGCAGGACACTGCGGTTCTGTTCCTGCAGCAGCTACAGTTTGTCATGGTCTGAGACAGCTGTATGTGGGGCAGGTAAAAAAGAGGACAACATCACGGTTGTAGGCACCTACACTATGAAGCACAGAGTACAAGGTGAACAAAGCAGGTGTCTCGGGGTGCCAAAGGCACACTCGGTCTCCCATCAGCCACAGACCTGCTTCTTAGCTTCGGGAGCGAGGATCTGTGTTTGGCCTCGTTCCCAGGGCGGCTTTGCTAGCTGGGAGGCTCCCTGCTCCTAGGTCTGCCTTGAGCGCCGAGCTGATCACTCGGTGCTCGACTTGTCTGTCTGTCGTTCATGTGACGCTGGCCACGTCACATGACCCTCTGACCCCACTATAAATACAGGCAGCCTGCTGACCACAGGTTGCCTGTTAATTCTAGGTTCCTGGCTATTTGTTGGACTAATGATTACTCACCTGATCCTGTTCCCTGACGATCCTTTGCGTGCTCCTCCTGTACTGCGCATCCCTCCTGGTATTGTGACCTCGGCTCCCACCTGACTACTCTTTGCGGACTCCTCTGGTACTTCTCTACTCTCCTGGTATTTGACCCCAGGTTCTCCTGACCATTCTTTGCTTAACACTTTGTACTGCGTAGCTCTCTTGCTTCTGACCCGGTCCATTCACGTTCCGCTATTTGTCTTGTCTGTCTTCCCAGCACGTATACTAAGTTAGGGACTGCCATCTAGTTGTCCCCTGTCATCAAGACTTGCGAGGCAAGTAGGCAGGGCCAGGGGTGAGGGTGGAGCGCAGTGGTCACTATCCTCCCCCCTGTGTGTGGACGTGACCGTCACAGAAGGCTTCCTATCCGGGCACAGGACACTGAAGCTTCGCTCCTGCATGCACAAATTGGTGGGCAGCCATATGTGAACAGGGAACACAGGTTCAGTGACTAGGCTTCTGATCCATGAAGCCAGGTGCATGAAGCTGTCAGGAAACCGTTGAAAGCCTACTAAAGTTGTGAAGGCCCAGCAATGGCCATCATAATATGAAAACTTTCCATCCTTAAGCCACTGAAAGTCACGGGACTACTGTAGTTGATTTTGCTAAATACCTGAGTGTCCCTCCCATTGTGCCTCAGAAGGGAGCATACATGTCATCCTCTGCTTGCTGTGATCCCATTTTGAGAAATACACTTCACATGAGCTGCCAAAAGGCAGGCTCAGACTGGCCCACAGGGGAACCGGTGAATTCCCCAGTGTGCCCCTGAGCAAGGTAGGCCCCTAGTCCCCCACCTACAGCACAAATGGCACATGATACAGTAGACCAACTGCACTACATATAGAGAGGCAGCATACAGCACTTCAACCAGCCTATATTCATATAAAACTGGGGAGATTATTTAGCAGACTACCCAGTTTACTATTATTGATGCATCAGGTGGCTGAGGTGACTTCTAGGGACAGAGGAAGGCCAGCTTTCTTAGCCCAAAGACCTGCCTTCTCAAAGTCACTGCAGGAACCTCCATAACCAAACCATAATTTTGTAGCATCCTGCTGCTGTCTTCCGCTATATGAACAGGTATTATTTGCAGGTAGCTGTGTAGTCACCTTTTTTTACTGGTGGACCATAGGCACCCCAGTCCGACACTGGCAGAAGGAAATAGGCAACTACATTGAGCAAATTTCTGTCTAACTAGCTTGTATTTCTGTAATTTAGAAGGTGATGTTGTATTGCAGAAGATATGCTCTGTAAAAATCTGTGATAACTGGGAATGTTCTCCAAAATGTATACAAAAGTCAATGAACAGTTATGTACTTTTGTTGTTTAGAGACTGCCGAGAGAAGATCTCTACTGTCCTCCCATCGTTGTCAAGGTGATTGATAATCGGCAGTTTGGAAGGAAGCCTGTAGTAGGACAGTGTACCATCAATTCGTTGGAAGAATTTCACTATGACCACAGCGTGGAGGAAGCAGATATGGATGAAGAAATGCCAGGTAGGAGATGCAGAAGACCCATTTTCATGCAGTCATGCTTCTTGTTCTAATTTGTCATGTTGTTCATATGATTAACATCATCTATGGAAATTCCAGTGCTGATGACCTTGACCGTTGACATATCAGTAGGGTTGAGCGAACCCGAACTGTAAAGTTCGGTGTTCGGGTAATATTAATATACCATCGGATCGGAATTTTCTCCAATCCGATGGTATATTTTAACTTGAAGCATCCCCATCACCATGGGAACGCCTCTATGTTAGAATATACCATCGGATTTGAGTTAGATCGTGAAAACTCAGATCCGACAGTATATTCTAACACAGAGGCATTCCCATAGTGATGGGGACGCTTCAAGTTAGAATATACTGAGAACTGTGGATATAACGGCCCCCTGCTGCCTGGCAGCACCTGATCTCTTACAGGGGGCTCTGATCCGCACAATTAATTAACATTAATTGTGCGGATCACAACCCCTGTAAGAGATCAGGTGCTGCCAGGCAGCAGGGGGCCAGACCCCACTCCCTCCCCAGTATTAAAATCATTGGTGGCCAGTGCGGCCCCCCATCCCCTCTCTATTAAAATCATTGGTGGCTAGTGCGGCCCCCCCACCCCCTATTAAAATCATTGGTGGCTAGTGTGGCCGCCCCACCCCCACCCACCCCCTATTAAAATCATTGGTGTCCAGTGCGGCCTCCCCTCCCCCCCTTAATTAAAATCATTGGTTAACAACCCCCCCCCATCATTGGTGGCAGTGGAGCGGCAGTTCCGATCGGAGTCCCAGTTTACTGCTACTGCAGTCCTGGCTGCCATGGTTACTTAGCACTTTTAGCAGCATTATACTTACATGTGCTGTCTGTGGCCGGCTGGCGCTCCTCCTACTGGTAAGTGAAAGGTCTGTGTGGAGCATTGCTTATAGCACAGACCTGTCACTTACCAGTAGGAGGAGCGCCCGGCCGGCCACAGACAGCGCATGTAAGTATAATGCTGCTAAAAGTGCTAAGTAACCATGGCAGCCAGGACTGCAGTAGCGTCCTGGCTGCCATGGTAACCGATCGGAGCCCCAGCGATTAAACTGGGACTCCGATCGGAACTGCCGCTCCGCTGCCACCAATGATGGGGGGGAGGGGGGTTGTTAACCAATGATTTTAATTAGGGGGGGGGGAGAGTGGAGGTCGCACTGGACACCAATTATTTTAATAGGGGGGGGGCGCACTAACCACCAATGATTTTAATAGGGGGGTGAGGGGGGCCGCACTGGCCACCAATGATTTTAATACTGGGGAGGGAGGGAGGGGGGGGGCTACACTGGCCACCAATGATTTTAATACTGGGGAGGGAGGGTGTGGCCCCTGCTGCCTGGCAGCACCCGATCTCTTACAGGGGGCTGTGATCCACACAATTAAGCCCTCAGGTGCGGCACCTGAGTGGTTAATTGTGCGGATCACAGCCCCCTGTAAGAGATTGGGTGCTGCCAGGCAGCAGGGGGCAGTTATGTACACAGTTCTTAGTATATTCTAACTTAAAGCGTCCCTATCACCATGGGAACGCCTCTGTGTTAGAATATACTGTCGGATCTGAGTTTTCACGATTGTGAAAACTCAGATCTGAAAAAGCTAATACTATTATTTTCTGGTATAACCATGTTATAACGGAAAATAATAAAGTGAAGTTCGGGTCCCCATTTGGGTTCGGGTCCAAGTTCGGATCAAGTTCAGGTCCCGAACTCCCCGAACATCTAGGTGTTCGCTCAACTCTACATATCAGCCCTCTGGGATAGAGAATAATAGCACATGGATAGTTTTGGTCTTCAGGTTGTCATTGATTGTGAAGTAGCCCAATCAACCATCTAGCAAACTGTGCATTGAGCTCCTGAAGAACTGGTACAGAGGATGAGAGTGGTAGTGGCCCTGATCAGATGTTGTGTCACGGAGTACTCCCTCAGGCTATTGCCCCTCGGCCGTTCAGTGGAGTGAATAAGTGATGTAAAGAAACCAGGTAGAGATTATAGAACAAAGAACATCTTTCTTTACTGAGTACAAATACCAGCGCATCCAGCAGCAGTTCATACAAAGTGCAATCTCTCCTCCCAGATAATGGCGTATGATGGCTTACAATGTGGCAGAAGATGACACTTAAAAGTTGCCTAGCTGACAATGTCTCTCTCCTGAATCCCTTTCCTATGGCTGTACTCTGGCAACTATGGCTGTAGGTGTTCACTGTGTGATCCAGGCTTCTAGCTATGCCTGTCCTGAATTGTGGTGATAGTGTCTTAACGTGTTTCCCTTCACCTTGCAGGCGAGTCTGTACCAACCAATGTCAACTGTACCCTATCTGCTGGTACAAACTAATGCAGTTACCCCAGGTCTGGGATACTGCATTTAGTTTTAAGATATTGTAACTTGATGCCCTGTAGCCTGAATAAACATTTAATATCTGTTGTTGTCATCCAGAGGTTAGAGGATAATGACACTGACACTTGGGGTACAGGATAATGACACTGACACTTGGGGTACAGGATAATGACACTGATACTTGGAGTGCAGGATAATGACGCTGACACTTGGGGTACAGGATAATGACACTGACACTTGGGGGACAGGATAATGACGCTGACACTTGGGGTACAGGATAATGACACTGACACTTGGGGTACAGGATAATGACACTGACACTTGGGGTACAGGAAAATGACACTGACACTTGGGGTACAGGATATTGACACTAACACTTGGGGTACAGGATAATGCCACAATGACACTTGGGGTACAGGATAATGACAATGACTTACAGGATAGTGACACTGACACTTGGGATACAGGATAATAACACTGACACTTGGGGTACAGGATAATGACACTGACACTTGGGGTACAGGATAATGACACTGACACTTGGGGTACAGGATAGTGACACTGATACTTGGGGTACAGGATAATGACACTGACACTTGGGGTACAGGATAATGACACTGACACTTGGGGTACAGGATAATGACACTTTGGGTACAGGATGATGACGCTGACACTCGGGGTACAGGATAATGACACTGACACTTGGGGTACAGGATAATGACATGCTGACACTTGGGGTACAGGATAATGACACTGACACTTGGGGTACAGAATGATGACACTGACACTTGGGGTACAGGATAATGACGCTGACACTTGGGGTACAGGATAATGACACTGACACTTGGGGTACAGGATGATGACACTGACACTTGGGGTACAGGATAATGACACTGACACTTGGGGTACAGGATAGTGACACTGAGACTTGGGGTACAGGATAGTGAAACTGACACTTGGGGTACAGGATAGTGACCCTGACATTTGGGGTACAGGATGATGACATTGACACTTGGGGTACAGGATAATGACACTGACACTTGGGGTACAGGATAATGACACTGACACTTGGGGTACAGGATAATGACACTGACACTTGGGGTACAGGATAATGACACTGACACTTGGGGTACAGGATAATGACACTGACACTTGGGGTACAGGATAGTGACACTGACACTTGGGGTACAGGATAGTGACACTGACATTTGGGGTACAGGATAATGACAGACACTTGGGGTACAGGATAATGACACTGACACTTGGGGTACAGGATAATGACACTGACACTTGGGGTACAGGATAATGACACTGACACTTGGGGTACAGGATAATGACACTGACACTTGGGGTACAGGATAATGACACTGACACTTGGGGTGCAGGATAATGACACTATCACTTGGGGTACAGGATAATAACACTGACACTTGGGGTACAGGATAATGACACTGACACTTGGGGTACAGGATAATGACGCTGACACTTGGGGTACAGGATAATGACACTGACACTTGGGGTACAGGATGATGACACTGACACTTGGGGTACAGGATAGTGAAACTGACACTTGGGGTACAGGATAGTGACCCTGACATTTTGGGTACAGGATAATGACACTGACACTTGGGGTACAGGCTAATGACACTGACACTTGGGGTACAGGATGATGACACTGACACTTGGGGTACAGGATGATGACACTGACACTTGGGGTACCGGATAATGAGACTGACACTTGGGGTACCGGATAATGAGACTGACACTTGGGGTACAGGATGATGACACTGACACTTGGGGTACAGGATATTGACACTGACACTTGGGGTACAGGATAATGACACTTGGGGTACAGGATAATGACACTGACACTTGGGGTACAGGATAATGACATGCTGACACTTGGGGTACAGGATAATAATACACTGACACTTGGGGTGCAGTATATTGGTGTACAGACAGTGTAAGTGGTGGGGCTGTAGAACGGTGAGGTCTCTGGTATTTGGCTGATGAAATGCTTGTGGGTTTATGGGATGCATTTTGCAGTTTTATGGAGCGCAGTCTGGTCTGTAAGTCAATTATAGAAATCAGTTTTATTCCTTCTCTTGCAAATTTAAATTTCCAAATAAATTCCTTGCTTCTCGTAACTTTTGGCTGATACTACTTTAGATGTGTGGGATCCTCTTATATATCGTGTTCATAAAGAATAACATTCAGCTAATGATCTGGGTTCTGATCTGATGACTGGATATCATTTTTGGCCAGTTGTAGCTTTTTCAGGGTATCCGGTGCGGTAACCTGCAGAGAAGCCACGTACAGAGGAACACGTTGTGGTCTTACCGTAACCAATATCCCCCAAACTAAGGGCACCTTAAAAGGGTTGTCTCATCTCTAGGATATGCCCTATTGTCTTTAGGTGCGGGTCACACGGCTGGGATTTAAAGGGAACCTGTTGAAATGCAATTAATTTCCATTTCAGTTTGTTTTCTTCCTACATTGAGGTATCCACAACCACATAACTACTCATCTGTTTTTTTTTTTTTTTTTTTTTATAGACCCTGTAAAGGGCTCCTGTCAGCAGGATGAGTCTTATCAAACCATACATGCGACCTGGTAGGGTGGATCCTGCTGAATAAAGTGATACCTACCTTACAAAAATTGTTTGTGGCATTCCCAAGAAAAAAAACTTTTATTCTTGATAGAAACAAGGGCTTCGGTGCACTGAAAGGCGTGGCCAGCTCTGGAAAGCTGAGGTGCACCAAGGAGCTAAGTCCCTTCCCTGCCCTTATTTGCATTAAAAAAAGTAAATTATTTTTTCCTGGGAATGTCACAACTTAGAAGCTGAGCAGCGGCTGTAGCCACCACGTACTGAGATAAAGTCGATCTCAGACATTTAACCCTTCAGATTGTTTTCTAAGTGGTCTTTTCCTGGGTGTGCTACACTGCTGTGAACTGAACGGCTTTCCCACGCAGAGAGCCATTCGGTTATTATCAGATTCAGGCCTTCTGAAGCCTCTGAGGCCTGTCCCCATGAGACTCTGCGGCAGGGCTTGATAGGAACGGATGATTGTGCCATAGACTGTAATGGTAAAACACTGCAGTCTGTGAGAGAAGTGATCTAATGATCACATGTTAAAGTCCCCTAGGTAAATGTTAAAAGAAAAGTGAAAACAGTTTTTAAAAATATAAAAAATAAAAAGATATAAAAATTCAAATCAGCCACCTTTTCCTGAATAAAAAAAGTTAAAAAATTATGATCGCTAGTATTTCCGCATCGCAAAACACCAGTTGTATTAAAATATATAAAGATTTGCAAAATGGAGGAAAAAAAATAAAAATGTTTTTTCGTGAATTCACCTCCATGGTTAAAATCAATTAGCTGTGCTGCAAAAATTCTCCATCTAGTTTGGGCTTTATTCATATATTTCCTGGAGCAATAACATAGGAATATCATAACACAAAATCATGCTCCAGATCTGTTACGTCAAGAGCAATACAGGGGGTCTACTACAGACATGTAGAAATTCTCTTTCATTTTCTTCTCGATCCAACCCAGCCCACCGTGAAAACTGCTAAGTTTACTGCTGAGGCTGGTGATGGCTCACGTCTCTTGCTATCAGGCTTAGACTCTATAGCAACAGAAATAAATTCAGAGCCCAGACCAGGCCATTAAATGAATTTTCACCCCAGACCACACCCCCAAAAAAATTCAGTCCCCTGACTTGATCTGTAAGTTAATTCAGACTGAAATCTAACCCTTAAGTTAATCCAGACTCCAGACAAGACCACTAAATCAATTCAGACCCTAGACCAAAATCCAAATAATTCAAGACCCAGACAAACCCTCAAATGACTTTAAACCCTTGACCAGCCCCTAAATTAATTCAGTCCCCACAACAGAAATCTAAATTAATTGTTCCCAGACCAGATGACTAAATACAATCAAACCCCAGACCAGACCACTAAATAAAAACAGACCTCAGACACCTAAATTAATTCAGATTTTGTACATGGACTAGCGCCTAAATTGAATTAATTTAAGTTTCTGGTCTGGAGAGTGAATTAGACTACAGACCACACAACTAAATAAAATCAGACCCTAGACCAGACACTTAAAGCCTACTTGAGCTTTCAAAAAAAGCTTGCCAAATGGCTATGCCTCTTTCTTCAGTCAAACTGTGAAGGGACAGGTCTTTTTGTTCGGTTTCTCTGAATGTTTTTTTCAGCCATATTATTCACTGTTTCAGCTGCACAGCTAGATGCATTTCACTCAGAAGCAGGGGGCATCTCCCTTCTGTGAAATCTGCCTGCACTGTACTAATGTGAGCTGCTTTCCCTTTCTTTCTACTATGTTTGTTTTCAGCACCGGAGCTCACAAAAGAGATACAGAGGGGCAATTCATGCTTACAGACACATAGGAGGCTCCTATAGTCTTCAAAACCTGTGTAGAATCAGTTATTTTTATCAGTTCTCTTATCAGGATCTCAACTAGCTCTGACTCGCCGCCATTTTCTGGGAGGCCTCTTCTGTGTCACTGTTACCAGGGACAGATTTTGCCTGACAACAGGCAGTGGACTGCAAATTAGATGGAAGGTGAGACCCCTAGTGGACATGACTTTACAGCTTTTTTTCAGGTGGTTGCAGGGAGATTTTTTAAATGAAGGGATTTAGAAATTTGCTATTTACACTATTCTCTATTAAATTAAATGAAATTGTGTGAAATTACTGTGATCCTTTAAATTAGTTCAGACTCTAGACCAGAACACTAAATAAATTCAGGGCCCAGACCAGACCAGACCCTTAAATGAATTCAGACCCCACATTCATATAATTAGATAAAAGTACGATAAATCATAGTATCCCTGTAAGATTGCAGGTGGTCCGATCTCAATCTTTCATGGTGGACTCTTGGAGACGCAGCAGGTAGTGAATATGTGATGGGGCAGCTGAGATCTTCTCATGTTTTAACCTCCAACGCGTCTCATACATGAAAAGTGAGATTTCAAACACAGTCTCTCTCGTCGCCACTGTTGTTGCTGATGGACTACAAGCTTTGGCACCGTGTTTTCTGAAGCCTTTGTCTTTACCTTGGTAGCGTGCCAACATTTACACGTCTGTAGGGCCCGTTTTCTTTATCCTGGCAGGCAGGTTTTTACTTTTTTATGTTATTTAATGTAACACTCAGCTCACCGCCTTCCCCACTGAGAGAATAATTGCTGTTTCTTTTGAATTCGAATAATACTGTGTTTTTAAAGAGATTTTTTTTTTTTTTACTTCTGGTTGGAAATATTACTAGAAGAGGGGTGTTATTCTTAGCCCGGCGTGGCTCGTCTCATTAACACGTCAGGACCCAGACTAACCAATAAGCCATGTGGA
Organism: Bufo bufo; assembly: GCF_905171765.1. NCBI lineage: Eukaryota > Metazoa > Chordata > Amphibia > Anura > Bufonidae > Bufo > Bufo bufo. Next base: position 827,385,413 of record NC_053390.1, on the reverse strand, counting down.
CAGAAAGGTGTGTCTGTACGGACAGGACATCCAGCAACACAGGGCTGCTATCACTGGCTGATTACCGTCTATGGTTGAATTATTTTTGTTTCTGCGGCTTTGAATTCCGAGCTTAGATTCCCGTTGAATGCAATTAAAAATTATAGAAATATTTCAGCCCCTCACCACATAAAAATCACCATTTAATTTGTCCATTTGCATCAATTTGTTCTAATAATTTTTTCTGGGAGTTAAAGGGGTTGTGCCAGTAATATAAATGTATCCTGCCCAACAGATATCGCTGTTATATCGCTTTCTCCAGATACCACCATGTATCAAAAGGGCCTTATTCAAAGTTATTCGCTGACTATTACACCCTATGATATTGAGTTGCTGTTGGTTACGTCCTGCATTGGAGCTTTGTAATGTAGGACGTGGGATGTGTCATTAGTAAGAACAAGGGGCGTGCTTAGTGTCACATGATCTGCTAATGTCAGGAGACATCTCACTGCCCTAAGGCATGATGGGGCACCAAACACATGTCAAACCAAGAAGTAGAATTAAAGCAAATGTAAAAATGTAAATTTGAAGAATAAGCTATCCAAGGAGGAATGGGAGCTAGAATAAAAAGTAGTTTATGGCACAAACCTTTAAAGATTATCATGACTGCTTCTTGTCATCCACTGTAGACACCTTTGATATGAAATTCATGCTTTTTTTTTTTTTACTTTACTCGCAGTATGTTAGCAGTTTCCCTGAGTTGCACGAAGTTTCAGGCTGCAATCTTCATTCCTTTATTCCAGCCCCCAATATACAATTTACAACCTGCTCCTAGTATTAGACTTTTCTCATATGGATGTGTTTCTTCCAGTAATACTTGATGGATCTGTGTTTCCAGGATGCTGCTGCCTTCACTAGTTTTCATGCATCATCAGTTGCATTCCTGGACTGATTATTCTATTACATCCCATGAAAAATCTCTTTTCCCTTGTGCTGACAGACACTGATGCTGAGAAGTGTGTGATTACCTCCTCCCATTTCTGCAGACACTGCTTTCTCTTTACTCACAACCTATGTGATATCACCCTTCTCCGCCTGTGCGTGCTCTTCTCCCTATCTACAGCCTGTGTGATTTGCCATCCCTGAAAACTTGGATGCTTGGAAAACTTAGAAAGCTCTGTGTCACCAATAGTGTCTAGTAGGTTTTAAATTAAAGAAATAGACCTTAGTGGCAAGTGATTCTATCCACAGGCAGCTCCAAATAGGTTTTTTCTCCTGGGTCTTTGGGGCTCACTATTGGTATGCTGTGGCGCTCACAGGAGTACTGAAGTCTCTTCAAACAGCTGATCGGCAGGGGTGCCTACAGTTGGACCCTCATTGATCAATTATTGATGAACTATCCTGAGTGTAGGTCATCAATATTGTACTCCCGGAAAACCATACTGAAATTGCAGTCCAATCTTTGGGAAACATGGTATAGAGCAGGAGGATCTGAGCAGATTGTGGGAGGAAATTCAGTATAATTTATCCAGTAAAACCTCTGCACATTTTGGGATTAGGAATCCAGTGGGCAGGCTTCCTACAGAAATAGCTGCCTGACACTGAGTAGGACCACCCACTATATATTTATTTTCTATAAAGTGTTAACAATGGACGACATACAGTCAGGTCCATAAATATTGGGACAAGGACACAATTGTAACATTTTTGGCTCTATACACCACCACAATGGATTTGAAATGAAACAAACAAGATGTGCTTTACCTGCAGACTGTCAGCTTTAATTTGAGGGTATTTACATCCAAATCAGGTGAACGGTGCAGGAATTACAGCAGTTTGCATATGTGCCTCCCACTTGTTAAGAGACCAAAAGTAATGGGACAATTGGCTTCTCAGCTGTTCCATGGCCAGGTGTGTGTTATTCCCTCATTATCCCAATTACAATGAGCAGATAAAAGGTCCAGAGGTCATTTCCAGTCTGCTATTTGCATTTGGAATCTGTTGCTGTCAACTCAAGATGAGATCCAAAGAGCTGTCACTATCAGTGAAGCCATCATTAGGCTGAAAAAACAAAACAAACCCATCAGAGAGATAGCAAAAACATTAGGCGTGGCCAAAACAACTGTTTGGAACATTCTTAAAAAGAAGGAACGCACCGGTGAGCTCATCAACACCAAAAGACCCGGAAAACCACTGAAAACAACTGTGGTGGATGACCGAAGAATTCTTTCCCTGGTGAAGAAAACACCCTTCACAACAGTTGGCCAGATCAAGAACACTCTCCAGGAGGTAGGTATATGTGTGTCAAAGTCAACAATCAAGAGAAGACTTCACCAGAGTGAATACAGAGGGTTCACCACAAGATGTAAACCATTGGTGAGCCTCAAAAACAGGAAGGCCAGATTAGAGTTTGCCAACCGACATCTAAAAAAGTCTTCACAGTTCTGGAACAACATCCTATGGACAGATGAGACCAAGATCAACTTGTACCACAGTGAAGGGAAGAGAAGAGTATGGAGAAGGAAAGGAACTGCTCATTATCCTAAGCATACCACCTCATCAGTGAAGCATGGTGATGGTAGTGTCATGGCGTGGGCATGTATGGCTGCCAATGGAACTGCTTCTCTTGTATTTATTCATGATGTGACTGCTGACAAAAGCAGCAGGATGAATTCTGAAGTGTTTCGGGCAATATTATCTGCTCATATTCAGCCAAATGCTTCAGAACTCATTGGACGGCGCTTCACAGTGCAGATGGACAATGACCCAAAACATACTGCAAAAGCAACCAAAGAGTATTTTAAGGGTAAAAAGAGAAATGTTATGCAATGGCGAAGTCAATCACTTGACCTGAATCCGATTGAGCATGCATTTCACTTGCTGAAGACAAAACTGAAGGGAAAATGCCCCAAGAACAAGCAGGAACTGAAGACAGTTGCAGTAGAGGCCTGGCAGAGCATCACCAGGGATGAAACCCAGCATCTGGTGATGTCTATGCATTCCAGACTTCAGGCTGTAATTGACTGCAAAGGATTTGCAACCAAGTATTAAAAAGTGAAAGTTTGATTTATAATTATTATTCTGTCCCATTACTTTTGGTCCCTTAACAAGTGGGAGGCACATATGCAAACTGTTGTAATTCCTGCACCGTTCACCTGATTTAGATGTAAATACCCTCAAATTAAAGCTGACAGTCTGCAGGTAAAGCACATCTTGTTTGTTTCATTTCAAATCCATTGTGGTGGTGTATAGAGCCAAAAATGTTAGAATTGTGTCGATGTCCCAATATTTATGTTACAATATTAATATTAATGTTGATATTTATGTAAATCACCTAGTTGAAGCACCAAGACAAGAGGTTTACCATAGTGCTAGGAGTATCACTAGTGCAACACCCCCTAGGCTCTCTTTACTCCCCCCCTCCCCTTTGAATGACAGGGCTAGACCTTGTGTAGCCCTGTGTTTTCAAGGCAGCGCCCAGGCTAGGTGAATCGTGTGTAAATTGGATGCTGCTATCTGAGGAGAACATAGAAACATAGAAACATAGAATGTGTCGGCAGATAAGAACCATTTGGCCCATCTAGTCTGCCCAATATACTGAATACTATGGATAGCCCCCGGCCCTATCTTATATGAAGGATGGCCTTATGCCTATCCCATGCATGCTTAAACCCCTTCACTGTATTTGCAGCTACCACTTCTGCAGGAAGGCTATTCCATGCATCCACTACTCTCTCAGTAAAGTAATACTTCCTTATATTACTTTTAAACCTTTGCCCCTCTAATTTAAAACTGTGTCCTCTTGTGGTAGTTTTTCTTCTTTTAAATATGCTCTCTTCCTTTACCGAGTTGATTCCCTTTATGTATTTAAAAGTTTCTATCATATCCCCTCTGTCTCTTCTTTCTTCCAAGCTATACATATTAAGGTCCTTTAACCTTTCCTGGTAAGTTTTATCCTGCAATCCATGTACTAGTTTAGTAGCTCTTCTCTGAACTCTCTCTAGAGTATCTATATCCTTCTGGAGATATGGCCTCCAGTACTGCGCACAATACTCCAAGTGAGGTCTCACCAGTGTTCTGTACAGCGGCATAAGCACTTCACTCTTTCTACTGCTTATACCTCTCCCTATACATCCAAGCATTCTGCTGGCATTTCGTGCTGCTCTATTACATTGTCTTCCCACCTTTAAGTCTTCTGAAATAATTACTCCTAAATCCCTTTCCTCAGATACTGAGGTCAGGACTGTGTCAAATATTCTATATTCTGCCCTTGGGTTTTTACGCCCCAGGTGCATTATCTTGCACTTATCCACATTAAATTTCAGTTGCCAGAGTTCTGACCATTCTTCTAGTTTTCCTAAATCCTTTTCCATTTGGCGTTTCCCTCCAGGAACATCAACCCTGTTACCTATCTTTGTGTCATCAGCAAAAAGACAAACCTTACCAGCGAGGCATTTTGCAATATCACTTATGAAGATATTAAACAAAATCGGTCCCAGTACAGATCCCTGTGGAACCCCACTGGTAACATGACCTTGTTTTGAATGTTCTCCATTGACTACAACCCTCTGTTGTCTGTCACTCAGCCACTGCCTAATCCACTCAACAATATGGGAGTCCATGCTCAATGACTGCAGTTTATTGATAAGTCTTCTATAAGGGACAGTGTCAAAAGCCTTACTAAAATCTAGATATGCGATGTCTACTGCACCTCCACCTCTATTATTTTATTCACCCAGTCAAAAAAATCTATAAGATTTGTTTGACATGATCTCCCTGAAGTAAACCCATGTTGTTTTTCATCTTGCAATCCATGGGATTTTAGATGTTCCACAATCCTATCCTTTAATAGGGTTTCCATTAATTTGCCTACTATTGATGTCAGACTCACTGGTCTATAGTTGCTCGATTCCTCCCTACTACCTTTCTTGTGAATGGGCACGACATTAGCCAAATGGGCACGAGAAGCAGCATAAGATCCATTGTGCATGCATGGAGTAAGCTCCTTGATGTGGTGCAGTGATCTTTCTAAACTGATCAGTCCTGCTGTGCAGGTGCGAAAGTCACTGTGCCTCGACACTGCTGTGAGGACACGGAGCTAGACCAGAAGTCTACTGAAAGGGAGATGGGAGCACAGGGGGCATTGCACTAATGGTGCTCCTAGCACTATGGCCAGCCCCCTGGTGATCCAAATAGGTAATTTACATAAATCTAAGAATTAATATATCTTTGCCATTAATAACCCCTTATAGAAAATAAATATATTGTGTTACTCAGCATGATCAACCCTACCAGGAAATATACTTGGTTTAATAGGGTTGATCATGCTGATAGAGTTTTTTTAAGCGGACTTCTCCCTTGTTTACCTCACTTACTGGTATTCTGTGATATCCAGTCTTCTGTAGTGTGGTATAACTCACATCTGTTCCTCATAATCAGACAATTAGTAAAAGCTTCTATATAAAAGTCTGCACTTTAATTTCATTAAAGGTGTGATTCCATCACCTATTAAATGGCAGGAGCAGCGATCCTACACCATACCGGTCCCATATGTGATTGCTCCGAGCACAGTCTGCTTCTCCCAGACATAAAAGCAATAAAGAATTATTTATAGTTTTGTAGTGTGGAAAATGAGTTTTGGAAGTTGGTTCTCCTTGAACTCCGGCATTGGGAAGCGATACTGATCTTGTCTGTCCGGTTGTGGTCTCAACATAGTGACATCATAAGAGCCGCTGATTGCAGCTTGTATTGCTTGTAAATGTGTTATGGAGTCTGAAGGTTTTTCTCCTGCATAGTTCTAAAGAGAATCTCTAGTCTTCATGCAAAAATGATTTTTCCAGCTCATTGCAAGAGCATAGCGACAGCCATAGTGTCTGCTATGTTGCCCAAAAGAAGCCTACTGAGATGCAGAATGGAGCTGCTTGAAGGCAGCAGCCAACAATAGAATTTCTGTAATTGTTAAAATTCTTTAGTCATATCACTGAGAAACATTCAAAGGTAGCCAAAAACTAACACACATCACTGAAGGTAAACCATGAAACATAACTTTCCACTGATGATTGAAAAAGTAGATTCCAAAAGATAGTGTAGCATGGAGAAAGCATAAAAGGACCCAAAAGGCAGCAAAAGTATCACATGTGGACGTAGGTGGAAAAACTTATATGGAGGGTCTGGGAGTATTCATAAGATAGGACCTGCTGGATACTTTCCCTATTGTACCCTAGTATGTTACCCTGAGAAGAATGGAGTGAGTGTACCAAGGAGGGTGGCCCAAGAAGGGTGGCCTCATGCAGGAACTTCTTAGTTGTCCTTAGTAAACTCTAAGATATAATCCTAAAAAGGAAATGGGGATCTTATGGTCAGGCATGGGTGGGATAGGATCAGACTATGTCACCACTAACATCCCCACAAAGAAAGAATAAAACAAATCCAAAATTCTGGTCTAACATATTAGAAATTTAAAAACTGGACAACTTCCATTGCTTCAGGTGTCCATGTCCTGACATTTTTCCCCAATTAAAATTGGTTTATCAGGTTGACATATGACCAAACTGTATCAGTGACCACCTTAGTAGTTTGCTAAGAGGCCACAGTGCAAAGGTCAGTGGGAGAAATCACCCACTGGCCCTTGTAGTACATACCGTAGGTGGGTTGGTTATATACAAAGTACAATATATTGCACCTAGCCAACTGGCCTTGTGCGAGGGGCTATGTATTCACCATGGCCAGATCAAGGGTCAGTAGGATGTAGGATGAATAAGTGATGCTATTGCTCCCAGGAATAAGTGTCCTACTCAGATGGAACCCACCATGAGGGACACTGATGTATCCTATTAGCCACTCAAACCTCTAGAAATATTCAGTCTTACCAATTTAGGCCACCAGAGATATTAGATATTAGCCCATAAACCTCTAAAACCACTATGGCCATTGCTAAGAATACAGTCATTGACTCCAGGTCTAATGTATGACGCCACTGTCCGTCCTTTGGCTGCTTCTAGTTATTCTGCTATTTTCAATATTACAGTTCATTCTACTGTCTAGAAAGTAGGTGGCCCATTACTGACTCGCTATAGAACTGTAGCTACACCCCTGACCGATCGTGTTATTTCCTTTGCAGACAATGTGATTATAACTCCGCGGGATGAAGTTCTCATTGATATCGATGACAGAGAACCTTTGATCCCGACTCAGGTAAGATTCTCATGTTAGTAATCAATGGTCAATCAAGTCGTATGTATCAATGGGAAATTAATGGGTGTAAGTTAAAAAATTAAAAAAACATTTTGGTTGACAACTTGATACCAGTTTTTTTCAATTAAAGAAGATTTTCATTTTTTTACTGCCAACCCTACCAAACATGTCAAAATAGGATACTTTGTAATGCAGAATTGTAGGGTTCCAGGGATTTTTACAGGAAGTGATGACGTTGTGTGCATTGCTCTGCCTATAGATGACTGTACAGAATGTAATCATAGACGTCCCACTCGGGGGCTGGCTCCACTCAAAACAACACTGGAGGGGTGGGAAGAATGCGTGACAAGGAGAGGAGCGTACGCAGCTGACACGCTGTGTACTGTTGCATCAAGGGAAATGTCGTTTTACCATCATGCTGAAACTAGAGAAACAACCCACAATCTGAAGTAGATTTTGTACTGTTAATAATATTAGTAACATGATGGAAAGTAGTTATACATTTTTTACATTTTATTTTTTTTCTTTAAATTGAATCTCCAGTCCTATATCATTTTTGTCTGGCCGGAGTACCTCAAACTTCATATTTTTTCCCCATTTACCTGTTTTTCATGTGAATACCTTTCCTTCCCCTGCGCTCAGCATCAGTGCATCCTGGCAGGAAATTTCTGGAAAGGTAAGGGTGGACGCATCATCATTTGTGCCCATCTGATCTAACGTGTCGGGGATCCCGCGAGGAACCCCCGGGATGTCAGGCAAGGCAGGACACGGGCAAAACATGCTACGGAACACAGAAACTTTAATGCAAGGTAACAGAAGCACATGACAATGAAAGACGTGCCTGCCGCATAGTACTGTACAGATCAGTTGGTGAAAATCGACTGTGCTACTGACCGTATGTACCCAGAAGGGGCGTGACTAAGCAGCTACCTGGACTTCACTATGGCTGCTGATGGTGGGGATAGACTTTGCCATTAAGGTAGCTGCCAGGTGCCACTCCAGAGCCACACCCGTACAGTAGCAACTGGTCAGGAGGACCTGGAGATACCTACAAAGGTATCTACAGAAGTACAGGCATGAACCGAATTACAGGCATGACAGAAACCAGGAATAGACAGGACAGAGCCAGAAGCAGTTACCTGCGCCGCAAGCAGTGGGAGCTAAACTGCCCCAGGCAGAGCTGCACACAGATAGCGATTCCCCCTCCGGGGAAGCCAGGGACCCCCTTCCGGAGGCGGACAAACAGACATGAACAGAAGCAGCGTAAACTGCCACAAACAAGAACAGAAACAGGCATAACAGAAACAGATGCAGATACGCTCTGCTAAGCGCTCGGACGCATATACAGCTCTGCTAAGCGCTCGGACGCATATACAGCTCTGCTAAGCTATGGACAGATACAGACATGAATAGGCAAAAACATTACATAGCAATCAAATGAAAACATCACTGCAGAACAAGGAATACCACACAGAAACTTGGACAGACATGAATGGCAGCAGGGACCCCAAGGGTCAGTAGCAAGGGGCGAACACATCATAACCAGGAACAGAATAAACAAGACTGACCGACAGATCATCTAAAACAGAACTGACCCAGAAACACACGGAAACCGTGGAGAGATACCCACCCAACGAGTGCACCTGTAAGTAACACACGCACAGAGCCACTCAGGGGGATTAACCCTTACAGGTCAGGGAACCAGAACACAGCACAAGGCTGCAGTACCGGGCGTTGCCCATGGCAACCAGGAAACACAGAACAGAGCAAGGCATTGCCCTTGGCAACCAGGATACACGGATACAAACACAGACACGGTCAAAGGGGTGCACACGTACACGGGCAGGTTCACACCAGATACCGCAGCAAGCATGCTGCCCCTAGCAACCAGCCTGCACAGGATTTTGGCCTGCAGCCAGTACGCCTGGGTACATGCAGCCAGCCTGCACGGCATCACAGGGCACGGTGAACTGCACCGTCACATTACCTCCCCCTCCGCCCTCCCTCCGGAGGACGACATGACGCCAACAGGACAGGCAGAACATGCTGACACCCTCTTCCGAAGGTAAAAACCCTGGAACAAGGCTAGGTACAAAGACCACAAAACTGAGATCCAGGGATAACAAAATTAGAAATACATGGCAAAGAAGGCAAGAACATAGCAGGACCAGGCATGGTAATTGTTCTGCATACTGTGACATCCCGGGGGTTCCTCGGGGTATCCTCGGCACGTTACACGGAAAATGGCAGTTGTGTCCTGTGATTGAACAAGAGTAGGACAGTCGAGAAATGTAATGACTGGAGATTCTGTAATAATCCTCTTTTCAACAGTGTTAAGCATAAACAGTTATTTTTCCAGGTTCCCCTGAAGCATATGTCTTCTGCTGTGATCCTCCTCACTGTGTGACTATATTAGATGTTCTCCTGCAAAAGCCGTAAAGTTTATCCTGTGGGTGATGTTCTTAATTTGTGTTATTTTGCACATTAAGCTTATAGAAGAACTTCACTGAGGACCTCACAATGAGTCCTTCATAACTTCAGTCCTTTAAGTTCCTATAGATCTCTGCAAATTCCACTTGTAGGCCACTACTTACCAGCAGTTACTACTTTCCGGGTTCTTGGTTTTTGTGGTCACTGTTTTATGTAATTTCCAAAACAGATGTCAGTGCCATCCAGGCTGTAGTGAGAAAAGTGCCAGGAAATGTATAATGTTTAGTAAAGGCCGTTTGCCCTCATGGCAACCTCTCTCCTCATTTGTGGACCTCCGAGATGCGTGGCTACAGGACCACTAAATAAAGAATCACTAAAAATAGAATAAATAAAACTGTGCAGATGCATTTATGTATGCTTATGTGCAATACCATACGGATGTTCTTACACCAACAAACGTATTGTAGGGTCACTTTATATCTAGTGTTAAATATGGATGGATCAGAACTCAGTACACACTGGGTAAGATCTATCAGTGCTGGTGCTGGACAAGGCAAGTATCTTTCAGAACTTCCTATTACTATTTGGTCATTTTACTTGGATCCCGCTCACATGCTTAACAACTATCCTGATTGTGGTAGGACAATCCCACACAATAGACCTCCGATGGTGTTTATGTAAACCTGAACATTTGGGGGCATTTCAAGGCATTCCCTTAAAAAGTCTTAACTTTTGCTTTTTACATTTTGGCAGGTATCTAATTAATAGGAATCACAACCAAATAAATAGATAAATTTGACATTCAAAATACAAGAGCAACTAGGATCTTCTTCAGACATAAGTGGCTTTCACACGCATCAATAATTTGTACATAAAAAAAAGTCAGGGTTAGGGTAAAAGGTGAGAAGTAACTGGTTGGCTGGAGGAGATGCCTTAGATGAAGCTTGGGGGTACTGTTTCTCATTATAGAGACACAATGGTACATGAAAGACTTGCTCTATGGGAAAATGTATGCAAATTAGCTTCTAGCAGCCAAGCCAAAGACACCCATCTGTAGACAGCATTGTTTTGGGGTTCTTGCCCCCTCATCAGTATAGAGCTGCATCTAAAGCAACTTATCCAGCAACCAATACCTTACTCTATACTGATGGGACTGAGGGACAAGAACACTGAAACGGCTGTCTACAGTTGGGTCTCACTGGTTTGGCTGCTTTTTTCCCCATAGAGCGTTGCCTAAAAATATGTCTCCATAAACCCCTGTATCTCTTCTTAAAAACAGTATCATATTGAGATACATCTAAGTCAGCTCATCCAGCCAACCAGTACCTTGATGTCTACAGTTGGGTGTCTCTGATTTGGCAGATTTTTCCCCAATGGAGCATTTTTTGATAAATAAGTCTTCATAACCTTCTGCGTCTCTTCAGTGAGAAACAGTACACCCTATGCTGTATCTAAGCAATCTCATTCAGCCAACCAATGCCCTTCTCTATACTGATGAAGGACAAGAACCCCGAAACATCTATTTACAGATGGGTGTCACTGGCTTGGCAAATATGATCTAATTTTCATGATTTTAGTTTTTCCCCGTGGAGCATTGCCTGAAAAAATAAGTCTCCATTCTGTGTCTCTTCAAACTGAACCCACCGTTTAGATGTTTGAGTGATGGATCTGGACTAAAGTGGGGCATTCAATTAAATGGATCATGTTATTATAAGATTATATGTTCTGCACCTCAGGTCTGAGTTCCACTTTTCATTACAGTGGTTGTCAGTCTAAAACTTTGACAGAAAAAAATGGGCCACCAAAGACTCCTTGCTCTGGTTTCATAGATGCTTTTTTATTACAAGGTGGTCGAGAACTAAACAAAAAGGGAGAGGTTCCCTGAAAGGTGTAAGAGGAGAAAGGGTGACCTCCCTGCAACGTGGCTTCCAGATTCTGTCATTGGAAGAAAGTATGTTTTTACTGAGCCCTTCCCAAATACTTTAAATTTGGAAAATTCTTCCAAAAACACAAGTAGTTTTAAGATTTTTGGTAAGAACAGATTTGGAAATAGCAGTCGAGCAGAGCTTCTTGTGCCTTGTGTACACAGTTAGTCACAGCACCTTCTGTTTTCATAAGTCAAATGGAATATTCTTAGATGATACCACAAAGACTTAAGTCCAATGTGATGCTGGATTAACTGCAGTCATTATGTAAAGGTTGTCTTTGTGGAGAGAACTAGTTTTACAAGGTCTTTTAGTGGCAATAAATGTTGATTTGTCCTGGCAATCTAGAATCTAGCCAAAAATACATAATGAAACAAAAAGAAAATGCCAAGAAGTTCTATTATTAGCCAAGAATACGACTGAGCCTTTTCCTTTAGGACATGCATCTCTAAGGCTTATTGGGATGAAGATCCCTGTAAGGATATGTTCGCACAATGGAAGTTTCTGCGCTGAAATCTTCATGAGATCCATCTTGCATTGATTTAATCTGAAATCCATCTGGCTGTTCAAACTTGCACATTTTTGAACGTTAATTTGAAATCCACATCAGTATATATGGCTTTTTTTTAATTAAAGCTATTTCTGTATGAAAACTGTGGTAGGTTACCAATCCACATGTAACTACAGAAGTATTGCAGTGAATGAAATGAGTGAATTTCTTAAAATTCATTTTGTTTCTGATTTGTATGAATCAGCAATGCGATTGCGTTCGAGTACAATCCGGGGAATGTACTCAAATGTACATTGAATTCTCTCTCTTCCTGAAAAAAATTATCCAGAATCGAAGAAGAGCCGAACATGTGGTTTACAAATACATACTAAGTATATGGGGTCCATAAACCATGGGCTTGACTCTCAGAAGGGGGGTAGGCAAAGCTGATGAAAGCTGAAGGGCCACAGCTTTCTAGCGATCATTCAGGTTCTCAGCACTTGGACCCGCACTAATGAAAACTTCTGATGTCTCTTCGACATGTCAAAAGTTAAAAAAGTTTAGGCACCCTTTAAACTACATCCTGCATAAAACAAGCTTTCTCACAGCTCCTTTGATAGAAAACTAAAAAAAAGTTTGAGCTCTAAAAATATGATGACACAGAAGCAAATTATTATACTAGTGATTATTATTGTGCGAAAGTAGAAAAACATAAAAACGATATAAATTAGATAACTTTGTAGTCATACTGACTACATACTGATAGTGTTCACATCTCATTTATACTGCAGGTTGTTAAAAGTGAATTTTAAAAAAATAAGACCCCAACATTTTTTCCATTCCACCCCCACAAAAAATTACTAAAATAAGCAAAAATTAGGCCATCATAAGGCTGCATTGGCATGAAAATAAACAACTTACGGCTCTTGGATGGCAGGGATGAAAAAACAACAACAAAAAAAGCCAAAAGATGCCATGCCTATAAGTGAATACACCATGGGTCATCATGGTAAGAAGTCGTAAATTTTTTTAAAAAGTTGCCATCTCGAACATGTAAAGGTTAGTGACTCCTCTGGGGAAGGTAGGGGGATGATGGGTTATTATTACTGTCCCATTCCGCCAAAAACATTACTTTTTCTTGGAAGACATCACCAGTCAACCACTGGAACACCGCATATACTGTATGTCCTCTCGACTCCAATCTGGGAGATAATACAATATTACTGAATGCCACTTTTTGCCAAGACCTTTCTAAAGAAGGAGAGAACGTAGTATTTTATGAATGATATGATCCCACATAATTATCTGACATGTAATTTTCATGGACAATATGGGAACTAGTTTTCCTTTATTTCCAGCCAAAGTATTCTGCAATGTTTCCCTATCTTACTTATGTTCGGGCTGTGTTCATAGATAGCTGAAGAGAGGAGTTGCCCTATCTGGACAACCTCCTCTAAAAAAACAAAGCAAAAAAAAAAATAAAACGGGCCCAACTATCAGCTATAAACCTTGGAGCCATCACTGAAACTCTTGGTAGTGGCTGCTCCTGCATTGGAAAAGTGGTCAACAAGCCACCCAAATAAATAGTCACACCCGGTCCTTATGAGCAGAGGTGGTCCCAGACAGGATAACTTCCTTTATGATGAATTTATGACCAAATATAGGACATAGTGTAGGAGGAATGCTAGAAAGCCATACAAACTCCATGCCAATAATGCCTCTGGTCAAATTTGAACCCAGGATCCTTGTGCTACATTTTCCAGAAATGTACAGAAACTTCAACATAATCATAGTAGATATCAAAATGGGGTCCTCACAATGCAGATAATTTGTGCCACCCCAAACATCATCACCATCCTATGTAGTTGAAAGATGTAATGTGATCCTACAGAGAGGTAAGCATGTGCAAGTTCTTTCCATTTGTGGTTAAGGGGTATTGGGTCAAACCCAACCTAGACCCTTCCTCCTGGATGATGTTAATTAAAGCAAGGCTTTCCCACTTCCAGAGGCCTAATAACAGAATCATATATCACCATTTTAATCAGAAGGAATGAACCTTTAATTTTTCTGATCAATGTTGCATTTCATTTCATCCAAGCAGAAGTACTATTGACTTTTTTTTTCCAAAAACCATGAACTTGGGTCAAATAATGACATCCTGTTCCAGACCCGTAAGTACACCATCCATAGTACATGTTTGAGAAGTGAACATCAAGTTCCCTCATTGGTTTTTCTGAGACCACACAACAACTGCCTGGGGGTCTGTATCATCTTCCCCTATAGCCGGGCGCAGTCAAGTGTAGAACAGAGAGATATTGAATTTTTTTTGGCTTAGACAGAGTAGGATTCATTAGCCAGGGCAAACACACGGTGACGGCACCAGTGTGGCGGCTTTGCTTTGCCCATAAAATTTAAACTTCCTGGCAGAAGAATTAGTAAAGCAGTGAAAAAGTCTAGTTGGTTTTCTTGGCCAAGTCATAGGGCGACCACATGCAATTATCACTCAAGAGAAGAAAGAGCAATAAACTCAGCTGCTGCAGACCATAAATCAGGAGGAAAAGGTTCCTTTGCCAGTTCTTCTCGGCAAATTCCTTCTTGTGTGATACTGGTTTCTATGCAGAGACCCCACAGGCAAAAAACCAGGAGGGAAGAGACTGAGGATATCCTATATCTCATCATGCATTCTGGTCTTACATGAAATATAATATAAAAATGTGCAATAATAATTAGAGTGGTTGTCTGGGGAGAATTAAAAAGGAATTGGCCTGAAATTGTTGAAACTAAAAAAAGAAGCATTTCTCACCTTCACCGATCACCTGCAGCTGCCATCTCGATGCTGGCTTGACACTCTGAAAATGCCAGAAAAGACCTGCTCAACCAAAGACTGGCCAGTTATTGGTTGACCCTTTATTTCCTGGCTTCTTCTGGCATGGAACAGAAAGTGTAGAGCAGCATGGACAGGAGCAGCATGAGAATGGAAGAGGCAGGAGACCGGTGGAGGTGAGTAATGCTTCTATTTAATTTTTAACAGTTTATGATCCTTTTATTTAAAAAAATTCTCCCTGACAAACCCCTTTAATGGGACATGATAGGTGTAGAATATCAAATAGTGTAGATCAGACACTCATAGAAAAGTATGCAGAATGTATTTGCCAGGATAAAAACTGTCAAAAAGAAAGCCCAACATAAAATTGTTCAACTAAGCCTAATCAGTTCTTATGAAACAAATATTGTCTGTATAATTATCTAGAAAATTTCATATTCAGATGATTTCTGGATCTTGAATTAAAGGAATCTATCTGTATTTTCATTAACAAGGAACCCATGGTATGTACTGGTTGTGTAGGTCGTCCTACTATGTGCACATATAATTCTAGATGACTCTATAGATCAATGCCATAAGGTAACGATTAGCTCTGGCAATAGAAGCCTGAATCAGTCACCGCTGTGCTGGGAACTTATTTCATGAGGTTTTGGATGTATAAATTGTTTTGTAGAAAGGATTGGCTAGAAGTGAATATTTTTGGGTTCCAGGAACCACACGTGCAATCACTATGACCCATAGGTGGTTCATAGAGCAAACATAGCTGGGACATCACAGAGACCGCCTGGAGGAGAAATATAGCTGACTCTGGTACAAAACTTCTGCTGGTGCCCCATGTGGTATAGTGTCATTTAGTATATACGGAACTATGCACTGCCTTATTAGAAGCACCATATAGTCTGCTGACACACTTAGGCAACAGTTTGACAACCGCCATACAGTGCAAAAATAATATCAAGAGTGTCCAAATAACAGCTCCGTACATAAAGTAATCTATCTGCAATCTAACCAATAATAGCTCTATGCACTTAATATTAAGAATGGTGGTGACTGCAAGCCTCGCGTTGGTCCTGGACTCCAGAATAATAGCTCTTAAGTACACTGCACTGCATCTTCAGCGGGTGACTACCCTGGGCTCCACAGTGCAACGCAGAGTCTAAGTAGTCACCGGCTGGCAGAAGCCTCTGTTGCTAGGCAGCAATTCAATAATAAAAGCAGATCATGCCCGACAGAGACCATTGAGTAATGGAAGGATTTGCCAGGTTTCACCGTAATTTCCGAAGCTTTGATGCACAGAATAGCAATAAATCCTAATCTTCCTGCTACATCTGATAGAATTAATTACAGAGGATCCGAGCTCCAACTAAGATTTGTGTGCAGCCTGACAATGCATCTTAGATGTATTTTTTTTTTCAAAATTGCTTAAATTCTGGATCCTGTGGTCCTGTTATATTCTGTCTCTTATCTCCTCTTTTCTCCCATCAGCTTCCTGTGATGTCATCCTTAATATTCGCCATGTAAATAACCCCTGTTGTATTGCTTTGTAGCTCATGGACGTTGTGAACGGCTCAGCCGTGATTAACATGTCGTCTTCTAGCTCCAGCCTCCATGTATGTATAACCTGTATGTAATATGTGCATGTATGATACCTGCATGTCACTGCGGAGACCCAGAGCTTCACCCCAGATCACCGAGCCTCCGAGAAAAGCATCCGGGGGGTAGAAGCAGAACAGAAAGACAAGTATACAGTACGAAGGACAGATACTGAGGATTACACCCAGTATACAGGAGAAGTGGTACTGTGCAGTGTCCGTGTATACAGAATAAGAGCAGATACTGAGGATTACACCCGGTATACAGGACAGGAGAAGTGGTACTGTGCAGTGTATATATATACAGAATAAGAGCAGATACTGAGGGTTACACCCAGTATACAGGACAGGAGAAGTGGTACTGTGCAGTGTATATATATACAGAATAAGAGCAGATACTGAGGGTTACACCCAGTATACAGGAGAAGTGGTACTGTGCAGTGCATATATACAGAATAAGAGCAGATACTGAGGATTACACCCAGTATACAGGACAGGAGAAGTGGTACTGTGCAGTGTATATATATACAGAATAAGAGCAGATACTGAGGGTTACACCCAGTATACAGGACAGGAGAAGTGGTACTGTGCAGTGTATATATATACAGAATAAGAGCAGATACTGAGGGTTACACCCAGTATACAGGAGAAGTGGTACTGTGCAGTGTATATATACAGAATAAGAGCAGATACTGAGGATTACACCCAGTATACAGGAGAATTGGTACTGTGCAGTGTCCATGTATATATACAGAATAAGAGCAGATACTGAGGATTACACTCAGTATACAGGAGAATTGGTACTGTGCAGTGTATATATATACAGAATAAGAGCAGATACTGAGGATTACACCCAGTATACAGGAGAGGAGAAGTGGTACTGTGCAGTGTATATATATACAGAATAAGAGCAGATACTGAAGATTACACCCAGTATACAGGAGAAGTGGTACTGTGCAGTGTCCATATATACAGAATAAGAGCAGATACTGAGAATTACACCCAGTATACAGGAGAAGTGGTACTGTGCAGTGTATATATACAGAATAAGAGCAGATACTGAGGAACTCTTTTTTAATTTTATACAAAAATACAAAAACGTTGCCATAAAATTTTCCAAACAAGGTATAAAGTATATACACTTACCCTACTGGCCCAGCTACATGCATACTATCTCATTCATACCTACTAAAAAAAAAATGGAGAAAATGAAACTTAGCCTAACGTAAACATCCGATCCGGCTGAGCCCCGACTATATACAAATTTATACAAATTAATCAGAACAGAAACTAAATTACAACTTCTTACAATAAAAAATAATAAACATAAAATAATCATAACAGAAATATCAAATAACTATAATAATTTTTTTTTTTTATTTAAATTTTTTTTTAATTTTTTTTTTTTTTTTTTCACACATATATGAGAAAACAAACCTATACTAACCCTACCAATCTATCTATCTATCCCATCACCTTCACCCAGGGCCAACCTCCGCCTCTTGTCCCTCCATGAGGCCAGCCCTTCCACCACCACCCACACCCAGCCCCTCGTCTCATGTCCTCCTATGTCCGCATAGTCCAGGGCTGGATGCAGGTCTCCCCACACAAAAATATGAACCCCCCCCACCCCATCCCACCCAACCTAACTACACCCCACTTACCCTATCATACAATATATACATCTTATAACAACCATATCAATCTATACAAACCAATATTAAAATCCACCCGAAGGCCCAAGTTCAGTCATTTGCAAACCTTTCTTCAAAAACTCATCTTAAATACAAAACAAAAACCTAATGTGAAAGCCTCAGCCCAACACCAGGAAAAGTGCTACTGAGGCTAAGGCACATCAAAGGTGAAGCCTCTCCAGAGGTAAGAGACCCCATCCGTACCCACCTTCTCGCACTCAAGAGAGCGAACCTTCGCCAGGTCACTTAGAATGTTCCTACACACCTCTTCCACAGGGAGGACTTTCTGCTGGGTTGAAACTAAACACCGTGCGTTCCATGTGAAGTACCTGATCACTATGCTAACTATAAAAGCTGTGCATGGGTCCCTTCTTCCCAAACCTTTGAATGCTCCATAAGCCCATTCCGCATAGGAGAGGTTGGCTAGCCTAGGCCAGCCAATGGATGCACCCACCCGTTTGTATACCTCTGTATTAAAGGGACACTGAAGCAGGAAGTGCTCCATACTTTCCAGTATGTCGCCACACTCCTCCCGGGGACAACCCCTTTCATCAGAGTTCCTGTACTTCAAGTTGTCCCTTACATACAGCTTCCCGTGAAAGCAGCGCCAAGCCAAGTCCCAAAACTTCAAGGGGATCCTTGCCGAATTTAACAACTGTAACCCCTTGTCTAGATCCCGGCTTGGGCAATCCTTAAGGGCCAGGGGCTTCCAGAAGTGGGTCAACAAGACCCTCTCGTCAAGGGATCTCCTTGACTGGGTCTTGATTTCCCTCACTCCCAAACCCCACTGGCGGATCACCTTCAGAATCGGGGTGACATAAGCCGGAAGATATCCGTGAGGTGTACGCAAATCCTTCACTTGCCCTCCTGTCTCCCACTCCTGGAAGAAAGGCCGAAACCAACCCCTGCAAGAGACTACCCACGGAGGAGCCCTCTCTTTCCAGAGGTTTGCCAGGTTGATCTTAACAAAGGTGTTCACAAGGAACACCACTGGGTTGACCATACCCAACCCCCCTAATCTCCTCGTACGGTATGTCACCTCTCTCTTGACTAGGTTCAGCCTATTCCCCTATAACAGTTGAAAGAACAGACTGTAAACCCGAGTCCAGAGAGGTTCTGGCAAGACACATACACTGGCCAAATAGATAAGCAAAGGGAGAAGGTAAGTCTTGATCAGGTTCACCCTTTCCCTGAGGGTCAAAGACCAACCCTTCCACTGGTCAACCTTCTGAGCGGCGATCGTGAGCCTGCTGTCCCAATTTTGGGTGGGATAATCCCCATGGCCGAATTGAACGCCTAGGACTTTGGCTGACGACTGGGGCTCTGGGAGGGTGTCCGGGAGACCGAAAGATGGATCACCCCCTCCCAGCCAGAGACTCTCACACTTATCCCGGTTAATCATGGACCCGGAGACTTCCGAGTAGCGTTCTACCTCCGACATCACGTATTCCGCCTCCCCTCCCGAGGACACGAAAACAGTGACGTCATCGGCATACGCCACCACCCTCAGAGTGGCTTCTGGCTCCTCCAGACTCATCCTGACTCCCGCTAACGGTCCCCGATCAATCCTCCTAATAAAAGGATCAATCGCAAACACGTATAAGAGCGGGCTCAATGGACAACCCTGGCGGACTCCAGACCCGACCTCAAAAGGGCTGCCAGACCAACCGTTCACCAGCGGGAAACTCTCTGCCCCTGCATACAAGATCTTTAACCAATCGACAAACCCTCCCGGCAGGCCATATTTCAGAAGGACTGCCCAGAGGTACTCGTGGTTAACCCGATCAAAAGCCTTTGCCTGATCTAAAGCCAGCATGTACCCCTTCCAGTTACCCGCCCTACTCTGCTCCACTGCCTCTCGGACACCGAGCACAGCACTAAACGTGCTTCGGCCTGGAACTGAGCAATGTTGGGTCTCCGAAAGGAGCCGGGGCGCAAACTGCACCAACCGTTTAAACAGTATCTTGGCCAGGATCTTTCTGTCCGTATTGAGAAGCGCTATGGGACGCCAATTCTCAATACGGCTCGGATCTTTACCCTTTGATATAAGGATCAGAGCTGACCTCCTCATTGACTTCGGCAGAGCACCTGAGGAAAGGCACTCATTAAATATCTTAGTCAAGAGGGGAACCAAGGAGTCCTTAAAGGTCTTATAAAACTCGGATGTTAAGCCATCCGGGCCTGGCGACTTCTTTAGGGCAAGCCCTTCGATCGCCAGGCTGACTTCCTCTTCTCTGATTTCTTCTATCAAAACGCCAAGAGAGAGGTCTACTCTTGACTCAGGGATGGTTTCAGCCAGGAAAGCCGAAATCCTGTCCCGATTCAGATCCTTCTTCCTCAAGAGGCACGAGTAGAAGGACTTGACGATTTCCAAGATCCCTGATCTGGACCTATCCAGAGATCCCGTACCATCGACCAGTCCCGTCACCAACTTACTTTTCACTGACATCTTACAGTTTCTGTAAGGGTCAGGCGAGCGGTACTTCCCGAAATCCCTCTCAAAAACCAAAGATGTGTGCCTATCGTACTGGCACCTCTTAAGCAAAGATTTCACCCTGGAGATATCCTCTCGGCTACCTCCAGTCGAGACCAGTTGTTCGAGTTTCCTCCTCAGACCCTGATACAAGCGGTACCTGTCCAGGGACCTGAGGCTCGAGAGCTGGCGGAAGAATTTTGCCACCCGATCTTTGAATATCTCCCACCACTCAGACTTAGTGTCACAAAGATCCAGCAACTCTACCTGACTCTGAAGGAAGTCCTTAAAGGATTGTCTCACCTCTGCTTCCTCCAGGAGGGCCGAATTTAGCTTCCAATAGCCTCTTCCCATTTGGGGGGATTCTGCAACATTCAAAGAGAACATAATCATACAGTGATCGGAGAATTCCACCTCTACCACCTCTAAAGGTGAAAAGGTAGTCTCCTCCTTTAAATAAAACCTGTCTATTCTAGACCTAATCTGACTACCTCTATAATAAGTGAAACCACCGTGGCCTGGGGTGTGCCTAATGTGGACATCCACCAGGCGAGCCTCGCTAGCTATGCTATTCAGGGATACACTATCATAAGCCAGCCGGTTTCTGGCGCCTCCCCGGTCTTGGGACCTTGTGACTGTATTAAAGTCCCCGCCAAAGACCACCTGCCGACTCGTAAAAAGGAAAGGTTTGATCCCCATAAAGAGACGCTTCCGATCCCACCTGGTTTGGGGACCATAGATGTTTATCAGGCGAAGCTCTTGACCCTTCATGAGGACATCTAAAATCAAACACCTCCCCATTTCTAACTCAATCACTCGTCGGCTTTCTACTGCTGCGGTAAAAAGAACCGCCACTCCGCTATACGGCTCAGCCGCAAGAGACCAATATGATGGACCACACCTCCACTCCTTTTTTGCTTTATACACAGCCGCCAAATCTGGCAGCCTGGTCTCTTGCAAAAATAAAATGTCAGCTTCAACCCGGCTGAGAAAATCAAAGGCTGCAAACCTAGCCGCATCCGATTTAATACTGGCGACATTAATGGTCGCCAGCGTCAACGGAGTGAGTGCCGCCATACAGAGTGATTAAGTTAGACGGCCTTCTTCCTTCCCTTCCCCTTCTTGTTCTTCTTCTTACCCCTCTTGGGGCTACCCCCTAAGGTGGCACGATCTCTTTTGAGAGAGACAGTGGTGTCCATCTCATTAGTCACCACCGCCTCCCCCTTCGCACCACCCTTGTCATTCCCATTCCCAGTGTCTGGACCCGCCCCACCTCCCGAGGACCTTGCATCCTCACCGGAGGGAGGCGCGGGCCCTTCCAGAGGCTCCTTCTCTTGCCCCTCCGGCCCCCCACCTTGAACCTCCTCCCCGGAAGAAGAGGAGGCGGAGATCTCATCCAAGGTGAGGTACCGGTTGGAAAGATCCAGGGGAAGAGAGTCAGGATTAGAGAGGTCCAGGGGGGAGCTGGCTTTGCCTTCCACAGGCACTCTAGTCGGGCTAGATCTTTTTTTGGTCAGACGTTTCCTTCTTATTCTTTTAGACTCTGTCTCACTCCCCTCTGTTGCACTCTCGTAGCAAGAGGACAGAGTCACCTCGGAACGGTCTAGTCTCCTGAGTTCCTCATTCCCCTCGATATCCCCCAGGGTCTCAGCTCTAGGAGAGGCATTCTCCTGGGAGGGCTCAGGCATCACCCCAGGACGGGGTTCCACCTGCCCCCTCTCCATTTGACGCCTCTCCCTCCGTCTCTGCTGGGACGGGCCGTCTTTTCTCTTCATCGACCCCACTGCCCTGTCGCCTTCGCCAGCACTCGCCTCGGCGGTGGGGGCCTCCCGGCTCGCCTCCGCGCGTGCACGAGCCACGTTGGCGACAGAGCGAGGGCAACGACTGAACGGGTGCCCTAGCTCACCACACAGGTTGCATCTAATCTGCCCACAAGATGCAGCTAGATGGCCTTCACCCCCGCACAACGCGCACCTCTGCACTTGGCAGCTGGCGCTGAAGTGCGAAGGGCTGCCGCACTTGTAACACAGCTTAGGCTGCCCCCTGTAGAACACCATGATCCTATCCCGACCAAGGAAAGCAGATGATGGTATGTGGGAAACCGACCCCCCTGAATGTTTCAACTTAATCTGAAACGTCCAGGCACCCGACCAGATGCCAAACTCATCCAGGTTCTTGCTAGGAAGACCCTGGACGTCCCCGTACCTGCTCAACCAGGTCAAGATGTCAACACAAGAAAGTGACTCGTTACGGGTGAGAACGGTCACCTTCTTGAACTCATTCTGGCGGGTTATCGCTTGCACAAAAAACCCCTGCCAGTCCGGCTGGTCTTTTGCCAGTTCATACCCAGACCAAAAAAGTTCAAGACCCTCTGGCCAGGCAAAACTGACATCAAACTCCCGGGTGCCATACGGATGTATCAGGGCAAAGATGTCACATGCCCTGATGCCCATCCGAAAGAGAAGCTCTGCCACCCTCTTTCTGGTAGGGCACGCTTCATTGCCTCTCCACTTCAGACAGACAACATTCCGCCTGGTTGACCCGGGGCCGGTTGTGGGTGAGGACCAGGTGGTCTCGCCCCCGCCTTGCTCTCGGAAGGCACGCAGGCCATGCCTGTCTATCCAGAAGGATAGATCCACCTGCTGCCCCCCTACTGTAATGGAATTCTCCCCTCTCCTAAGAGCCTCTAGAAGTTGCCGCTGCAAGTTACCGTCACCAGACATTGGTAATGGGGAGGACAATGGGGACCGCCCCTCCCCCCCTGCGCCGGCAACCACACCAGCATAACTTCTGCCAGGCGTAACCGACGCAGGAGGGGCAGCCGGACCGGGCCCACCCCCATCCCCCCCAGACCTATCTACAGCAGGTGCCACTCCAGACCCCTCTGAAGGGGCTACATGAGGCGCACCGGCCACTTGTACAGTGGGCGGCCGACCTCCAACACTCACTCCTCCATCAGGGCCCAGGGCAACACCAACACCACTAACAAAAACTGTATTTACACAAGTGACCACTTCTTCAGTGGCCACTACCGCACTCTCCCCTCCCCCCACACACACTGCTGGGCCAGAGGGGACCGAGGTCACATTATTTGTTTTGTCCAGCATCTCCTTGCTGGACACATCTTTAACAGTCTTTCCTGATTTTTCAGTCTTTCCTGATTTTTCGGGCCGGCGGGCTGTAGAACCACTGGTCCCAGCCACGCCGGCCTTATCCACTTGACGGACAGTGCAGGAGGGAGGGGCGGTGCGCACCACACTCTCATCAGGACCGCCCCCTCCCTCTCTGCCTACACACACACTGCTCTGAGCTCTTTTCTGGACATCCGAAGCCCCACCCCCTCCACCCCTGACCACTCCCACTGCGCCTCCACTCCCTGCCGCCACGACAATACCAGCGGAAGGGACTGAAGCGGAGCAGACCGGGGCAGAGGAGACCGGAACCCCGGCAAGGACTTGGGCATACAAACTCAGAGGGGCGGAGGCAGCCACCTCGCACCCTCCCCCTGCAACTCCGGATCGGGACACCGCTGTACCCGCGGTCCCACCCCCTCCACCCACAGCCGTCCCCACCACCCCCGCCCCCCTGTCCCCCACCGCCATGCCAAAACCGGCAGGGGGGGCTGCAGGGCGCACGGGAGCGGCGAAGCAGACCGGGGCAGAGGAGGCAGACCCCAGGACAGGGATCCCGGCAACAACCTCTGCAAGGGGGGCAGTGGCAGCCACACCGCCCCGCCGCACCTCCACCCGGCACTTGTCCAGTGCCCCAGCAGAGGCGGGCGGAGCCATCCGACCACCAACCATGTCCCCCTCGCCGCCCGCCCCGGGAGCCTTCCTGTCTGGCCCCTCCAGCTTTTCCTCACCGCCCCTGTTACCGCAAACAGGGACGGCGTCCTGCGCCATCTTTGCCACATCTGTCTCCCCACTCCTACGCACCGATCCCACAGCAGAGACCGGGCCAGGGAGGATGGTGGGGTTCGTGCCCTGAGCTGGCTTTTCAGCTGGCCCAGGGCACGCAGGGTGGGTCACATAGACATACCTCACCTCTGGCTTTAATGTCTTTGCCTTTCTCTTTTTTCCTATTGGCTCATCTTCAGGCAATTCGTCACCAAAGCAAATGTCCTCACGAATTTTGGGGGACTCCAGGTGGCGTATTTCGGCCATAAGCTGCCCCCCAACTCCGCTGTTCTCACTGAACTCGCCTTCTTCATCAGAACTAGTGGGGGGCAGGCATACCTGCTCTGCAGTGATGCCAGTTTCCGCAGGCTGCCCCCCCATGTCCGACTCTTCCTCCTCACTAGAGGAGTCATCTTCTTGCTGCTTTTTGTTTCCAGCCATTTCATTGAACCTTTCATCGTTCATGAGTTTTTCCTTGAAGGGACCACTGTTATCCAGAATGGCCCCCATTCTTTCCTGCAGCTCTTTAATCACTTCTTTTAAGACTTTTATTTTTTTTGATACTTCTGGCCTGTTTTTTCTGGCCGCTTTGTCCACCTTCCCCCTCTCAAGCTTTAGGTTCTCCCTCACCTTCTTGAGGGTCCTATTCGCTTCCTCGTACTCCCGGAGGTAGGCTGTGATCCGGGAGCTGTAAACGGCGATTAGTTCCCGGGGCTTCATGTTGCCCCAGTCAGCCTCAACCGGAACCGTCCCATCCCCAGGAGCACTCCGTGTACCTCTTGGAGGGCTACTGTCCGCCCTCCTGGAACTGCCAGCGATGGACACGGCTTCACCTCCGGGGGCTGCAGGGGCCACTGCACCACGACTCCTGCTGGATCTTCTGACCCCCGAGGCGGAAGATGGAACTGAGGCCGGTAGCTCACCTCCCCTACCTCCCGCCGGCCTACCCCGGGAAGTAGGATCCTGGGTCTTCAGTCGCTTCATTGCCCAGGACCCCACCACCTCCCTGGGGAGAGAGGCAGGGCCTGGGCTGGGATAGATGGAAAAATCCCTGGAAGCGGCTGGACAATCAGCAGGAGCTCCTCCAAACACGACCACACCCGTCCACTGGCTCCTGCACACACGACCACACCCGTCCACTGGCTCCTGCACACTGATGATTACACCCAGTATACAGGAGAATTGGTACTGTGCAGTGTATGTATATATACAGAATAAGAGCAGATACTGAGGATTACACTCAGTATACAGGAGAATTGGTACTGTGCAATGTATATATATACAGAATAAGAGCAGATACTGAGGATTACACCCAGTATACAGGACAGGAGAAGTGGTACTGTGCAGTGTCCATATATACAGAATAAGAGCAGATACTGAGGAACTCTTTTTTATTTTATACAAAAATACAAAAACGTTGCCATAAAATTTTCCAAACAAGGTATAAAGTATATACACTTACCCTACTGGCCCAGCTACATGCATACTATCTCATTCATACCTACTAAAAAAAGGAGAAAATGAAACCTAGCCTAACGTAAACATCCGATCCGGCTGAGCCCCCACTATATACAAATTTATACAAATTGCTCAGAACAGAAAATAAATTACAACTTCACAATAAAAAATAATAAACATAAAATAATCATAATAGAAATATCAAATAACTATAATAAAAAAAAAAAATTTTTTTATTATTTATTTATTTTAATTTATTTTTATTTTTTTCTTATATATATATATATATATATTTATATATTATTATATATATATATATATATATATATATATATATATTTTTTTTTTTTTTAAATTACACACATATATGAGAAAACAAACCTATACTAACCCTACCAATCTATCTATCCCATCACCTTCACCCAGGGCCAACCTCCACCTCTTGTCCCTCCATGAGGCCAGCCCTTCCACCACCACCCACACCCAGCCCCTCGCCTCATGTCCTCCTATGTCCGCATAGTCCAGGGCTGGATGCAGGTCTCCCCACACAAAAATATGAACCCCCCCACCCCATCCCACCCAACCTAACTACACCCCACTTACCCTATCATACAATATATACATCTTATAACAACCATATCAATCTATACAAACCAATATTAAAATCCACCCGAAGGCCCAAGTTCAGTCATTTGCAAACCTTTCTTCAAAAACTCATCTTAAATACAAAACAAAAACCTAATGTGAAAGCCTCAGCCCAACACCAGGAAAAGTGCTACTGAGGCTAAGGCACATCAAAGGTGAAGCCTCTCCAGAGGTAAGAGACCCCATCCGTACCCACCTTCTCGCACTCAAGAGAGCGAACCTTCGCCAGGTCACCTAGAAGGTTCCTACACACCTCTTCCACAGGGAGGACTTTCTGCTGGGTTGAAACTAAACACCGTGCGTTCCATGTGAAGTACCTGATCACTATGCTAACTATAAAAGCTGTGCATGGGTCCCTTCTTCCCAAACCTTTGAATGCTCCATAAGCCCATTCCGCATAGGAGAGGTTGGCTAGCCTAGGCCAGCCAATAAATGCACCCACCCGTTTGTATACCTCTGTATTAAAGGGACACTGAAGCAGGAAGTGCTCCATACTTTCCAGTATGTCGCCACACTCCTCCCGGGGACAACCCCTTTCATCAGAGTTCCTGTACTTCAAGTTGTCCCTTACATATAGCTTCCCGTGAAAGCAGCGCCAAGCCAAGTCCCAAAACTTCAAGGGGATCCTTGCCGAATTTAACAACTGTAACCCCTTGTCTAGATCCCGGCTTGGGCAATCCTTAAGGGCCAGGGGCTTCCAGAAGTGGGTCAACAAGACCCTCTCGTCAAGGGATCTCCTTGACTGGGTCTTGATTTCCCTCACTCCCAAACCCCACTGGCGGATCACCTTCAGAATCGGGGTGACATAAGCCGGAAGATATCCGTGAGGTGTACGCAAATCCTTCACTTGCCCTCCTGTCTCCCACTCCTGGAAGAAAGGCCGAAACCAACCCCTGCAAGAGACTACCCACGGAGGAGCCCTCTCTTTCCAGAGGTTTGCCAGGTTGATCTTAACAAAGGTGTTCACAAGGAACACCACTGGGTTGACCATACCCAACCCCCCTAATCTCCTCGTACGGTATGTCACCTCTCTCTTGACTAGGTTCAGCCTATTCCCCCATAACAGTTGAAAGAACAGACTGTAAACCCGAGTCCAGAGAGGTTCTGGCAAGACACATACACTGGCCAAATAGATAAGCAAAGGGAGAAGGTAAGTCTTGATCAGGTTCACCCTTTCCCTGAGGGTCAAAGACCAACCCTTCCACTGGTCAACCTTCTGAGCGGCGATCGTGAGCCTGCTGTCCCAATTTTGGGTGGGATAATCCCCATGGCCGAATTGAACGCCTAGGACTTTGGCTGACGACTGGGGCTCTGGGAGGGTGTCCGGGAGACCGAAAGATGGATCACCCCCTCCCAGCCAGAGACTCTCACACTTATCCCGGTTAATCATGGACCCGGAGACTTCCGAGTAGCGTTCTACCTCCGACATCACGTATTCCGCCTCCCCTCCCGAGGACACGAAAACAGTGACGTCATCGGCATACGCCACCACACTCAGAGTGGCTTCTGGCTCCTCCAGACTCATTCTGACTCCCGCTAACGGTCCCCGATCAATCCTCCTAATAAAAGAATCAATCGCAAACACGTATAAGAGCGGGCTCAATGGACAACCCTGGCGGACTCCAGACCCGACCTCAAAAGGGCTGCTAGACCAACCGTTCACCAGCGGGAAACTCTCTGCCCCTGCATACAAGATCTTTAACCAATCGACAAACCCTCCCGGCAGGCCATATTTCAGAAGGACTGCCCAGAGGTACTCGTGGTTAACCCGATCAAAAGCCTTTGCCTGATCTAAAGCCAGCATGTACCCCTTCCAGTTACCCGCCCTACTCTGCTCCACTGCCTCTCGGACACCGAGCACAGCACTAAACGTGCTTCGGCCTGGAACTGAGCAATGTTGGGTCTCCGAAAGGAGCTGAGGCGCAAACTGCACCAACCGTTTAAACAGTATCTTGGCCAGGATCTTTCTGTCCGTATTGAGAAGCACTATGGGACGCCAATTCTCAATACGGCTCGGATCTTTACCCTTTGATATAAGGATCAGAGCTGACCTCCTCATTGACTTCGGCAGAGTACCTGAGGAAAGGCACTCATTGAATACCTTAGTCAAGAGGGGAACCAAGGAGTCCTTAAAGGTCTTATAAAACTCGGATGTTAAGCCATCCGGGCCTGGCGACTTCTTTAGGGCAAGCCCTTCGATCGCCAGGCTGACTTCCTCTTCTCTGATTTCTTCTATCAAAACGCCAAGAGAGAGGTCTACTCTTGACTCAGGGATGGTTTCAGCCAGGAAAGCCGAAATCCTGTCCCGATTCAGATCCTTCTTCCTCAAGAGGCACGAGTAGAAGGACTTGACGATTTCCAAGATCCCTGATCTGGACCTATCCAGAGATCCCGTACCATCGACCAGTCCCGTCACCAACTTACTTTTCACTGACATCTTACAGTTTCTGTAAGGGTCAGGCGAGCGGTACTTCCCGAAATCCCTCTCAAAAACCAAAGATGTGTGCCTATCGTACTGGCACCTCTTAAGCAAAGATTTCACCCTGGAGATATCCTCTCGGCTACCTCCAGTCGAGACCAGTTGTTCGAGTTTCCTCCTCAGACCCTGATACAAGCGGTACCTGTCCAGGGACCTGAGGCTCGAGAGCTGGCGGAAGAATTTTGCCACCCGATCTTTGAATATCTCCCACCACTCAGACTTAGTGTCACGAAGATCCAGCAACTCTACCTGACTCTGAAGGAAGTCCTTAAAGGATTGTCTCACCTCTGCTTCCTCCAGGAGGGCCGAATTTAGCTTCCAATAGCCTCTTCCCATTTGGGGGGATTCTGCAACATTCAAAGAGAACATAATTAGACAGTGATCAGAGAATTCCACCTCTACCACCTCTAAAGGTGAAAAAGTATTCTCCTCCTTTAAATAAAACCTGTCTATTCTAGACCTAATCTGACTACCTCTATAATAAGTGAAACCACCGTGGCCTGGGGTGTGCCTAATGTGGACATCCACCAGGCGAGCCTCGCTAGCTATGCTATTCAGGGATACACTATCATAAGCCAGCCGGTTTCTGGCGCCTCCCCGGTCTTGGGACCTTGTGACTGTATTAAAGTCACCGCCAAAGACCACCTGCCGACTCGTAAAAAGGAAAGGTTTGATCCTCATAAAGAGACGCTTCCGATCCCACCTGGTTTGGGGACCATAGATGTTTATCAGGCGAAGCTCTTGACCCTTCATGAGGACATCTAAAATCAAACACCTCCCCATTTCTAACTCAATCACTCGTCGGCTTTCTACTGCTGCGGTAAAAAGAACCGCCACTCCGCTATACGGCTCAGCCGCAAGAGACCAATATGATGGACCACACCTCCACTCCTTTTTTGCTTTATACACAGCTGCCAAATCTGGCAGCCTGGTCTCTTGCAAAAATAAAATGTCAGCTTCAACCCGGCTGAGAAAATCAAAGGCTGCAAACCTAGCCGCATCCGATTTAATACTGGCGACATTAATGGTCGCCAGCGTCAACGGAGTGAGTGCCGCCATACAGAGTGATTAAGTTAGACGGCCTTCTTCCTTCCCTTCCCCTTCTTGTTCTTCTTCTTACCCCTCTTGGGGCTACCCCCTAAGGTGGCACGATCTCTTTTGAGAGAGACAGTGGTGTCCATCTCATTAGTCACCACCGCCTCCCCCTTCGCACCACCCTTGTCATTCCCATTCCCAGTGTCTGGACCCGCCCCACCTCCCGAGGACCTTGCATCCTCACCGGAGGGAGGCGCGGGCCCTTCCAGAGGCTCCTTCTCTTGCCCCTCCGGCTCCCCACCTTGAACCTCCTCCCCGGAAGAAGAGGAGGCGGAGATCTCATCCAAGGTGAGGTACCGGTTGGAAAGATCCAGGGGAAGAGAGTCAGGATTAGAGAGGTCCAGGGGGGAGCTGGCTTTGCCTTCCACAGGCACTCTAGTCGGGCTAGATCTTTTTTTGGTCAGACGTTTCCTTCTTATTCTTTTAGACTCACTCCCCTCTGTTGCACTCTCGTAGCAAGAGGACAGAGTCACCTCGGAACGGTCTAGTCTCCTGAGTTCCTCATTCCCCTCGATATCCCCCAGGGTCTCAGCTCTAGGAGAGGCATTCTCTTGGGAGGGCACAGGCATCACCCCAGGACGGGGTTCCACCTGCCCCCTCTCCATTTGACGCCTCTCACTCCGTCTCTGCTGGGACGGGCCGTCTTTTCTCTTTATCGACCCCACTGCCCTGTCGCCTTTGCCAGCACTCGCCTCGGCGGTGGGGGCCTCCCGGCTCGCCTCCGCGCGTGCACGAGCCATGTTGGCGACAGAGCGAGGGCAACGACTGAACGGGTGCCCTAGCTCACCACACAGGTTGCATCTAATCTGTCCACAAGATGCAGCTAGATGGCCTTCACCCCCGCACAACGCGCACCTCTGCACTTGGCAGCTGGCGCTGAAGTGCGAAGGGCTGCCGCACTTGTAACACAGCTTAGGCTGCCCCCTGTAGAACACCATGATCCTATCCCGACCAAGGAAAGCAGATGATGGTATGTGGGAAACCGACCCCCCTGAATGTTTCAACTTAATCTGAAACGTCAAGGCACCCGACCAGATGCTAAACTCATCCAGGTTCTTGCTAGGAAGACCCTGGACGTCCCCGTACCTGCTCAACCAGGTCAAGATGTCAACACAAGAAAGTGACTCGTTACGGGTGAGAACAGTCACCTTCTTGACCTCATTCTGGCGGGTTATCGCTTGCACAAAAAAACCCTGCCAGTCCGGCTGGTCTTTTGCCAGTTCATACCCAGACCAGAAAAGTTCAAGACCATCTGGCCGGGCAAAACTGACATCAAACTCCCGGGTGCCATACGGATGTATCAGGGCAAAGATGTCACATGCCCTGATGCCCATCCGAAAGAGAAGCTCTGCCACCCTCTTCCGGGGGCTGCAGGGGCTGCTCCACCACGACTCCTGCTGGATCTTCTGACCCCCGAGGCGGAAGATGGAACTGAGGCCGGTAGCTCACCTCCCCTACCTCCCGCCGGCCTACCCCGGGAAGCAGGATCCTGGGTCTTCAGTCGCTTCATGGCCCAGGACCCTACCAGCTCCCTGGGGAGAGAGAGGCAGGGCCTGGGCTGGGAAAGGTGGAAAAATCCCTGGAAGTGGCTGGACAATCAGCAGGAGCTCCTCCAAACACGACCACACCCGTCCACTGGCTCCTGCACACTGAGGATTAGACCCAGTAAACAGGACAGGAGAAGTGGTACTGTGCAGTGTCCATATATACAGAATAAGAGCAGATACTGAAGATTAAACCCAGTATACAGGAGAAGTGGTACTGTACAGTGTATATATATACAGAATAAGAGCAGATACTGAGGATTACACCCAGTGTACAGGAGAAGTGGAACTGTGCAGTGTGTACATTAGTCCCGGTGCAGTTTCCGTATTTCGGCCTATGTACCATAGGTAATGTATATTTGGGGTGCCTTAGTCTGGGGCAGCATACATCTGGTATTACACTCAGGGCCGTCTAGTTAGAGGTGACAGATGCCACTTTAATCTATGTTAGGCACCAATTTCTGCACTTTTCTTTGAAGTGCCTTTATAGATGTCAATGGGAACAGCTTTAATGGGTAATAAATGGCTTCAGGGCTCAGTGTTCCCACGAGTAACGTCACAGCTCTCCATCTCTGCTTATAAAACCTGCCAGAACTGAGCAGAGTAGTAAAATCAGCTACAGACCAGTTTAACTCTTCATCATCCAGTTATAAAACAACATGATGGGGGATGTAGTTCTCTGTCCTTCTCTGAGGCTGAACCAGACAGGAGAGACTCAGATACAGTAGACAGTATCACACATGGTAGGCTCAGATACCCAGGACCTATCACTCTTGATACGCTTGTACAATTGACAGTAGGACATATGGCAGGCTTATGGCAGTGGTGATGTATATCTGTTCCTTCACTGAGGCTCCTCAACATTGAAATTACAGCAGTGAGACAAGACATAAGGTTATGTACATCGAGGGAGTAGCGGACGTCGCTAAGATCTGCAGACAATGTAATTTTCAAGCATCTAGCTCCAATCTGTGGCATGTGGGAGCATCTAGCTCCAATCTTGTGGGATGACTGTGTGATGCCTCCTGTTCATTGACCTGCCAGTTATATTCAGTAGGATGTAATGAAGACCCTCAGTGAGGCAGTAGGATGTAATGAAGACCCTCAATGAGGCAGTAGGATGTAATGAAGGCCCTCAGTGAGGCAGTAGGATGTAATGAAGACCCTCAGTGAGGCAGTAGGATGTAATGAAGACCCTCAGTGAGGCAGTAGGATGTAATGAAGACCCTCAGTGAGGCAGTAGGATGTAATAAAGATCCTCAGTGAGGCAGTAGGATATAATGAAGACCCTCAGTGATGCAGTAGGATATAATGAAGACCCTCAGTGAGGCAGTATGATATAATGAAGCCCCTCAGTGAGGCAGTAGGATGTAATGAAGACCCTTAGTGCGGTAGTAGGGTATAATGAAGACCCTCAGTGAGGCAGTAGGGTGTAATGAAGACCCTCAGTGAGGCAGTAGGGTGTAATGAAGACTCTCAGTGAGGCAGTAGGATGTAATGAAGACCCTCAGTGAGGCAGTAGGATGTAATGAAGACCCGCAGTGAGGCAGTAGAATGTAATGAAGACCCTCAGTGAGGCAGTAGGATGTAATAAAGACCCTCAGTGAGGCAGTAGGATGTAATGAAGACCCTCAGTGAGGCATTAGGATGTAATAAAGAGACCCTCAGAGAGGCATTAGGATGTAATGAAGACCCTCAGTGAGGCATTAGGATGTAATGAAGACCCTCAGTGAGGCATTAGGATGTAATGAAGACCCTCAGTGAGGCATTAGGGTGTAATGAAGACCCTCAGTGAGGCAGTAGGGTATAATGAAGAACCACAGTGAGGCAGTAGGATGTAATGAAGACCCTGAGTGAGGCAGTAGGATGTAATGAAGACCATGAGTGAGGCAGTAGGATGTAATGAAGACCCTCAGTGAGGCAGTAGGATGTAATGAAAACCCTCAGTGAGGCAGTAGGATGTAATGAAGACCCTCAGTGAGGCAGTAGGGTATAATGAAGAACCTCAGTGAGGCAGTAGGGTATAATGAAGGCCCCTAAGTGAGGCAGTAGGGTATAACGAAGACCCTCAGTGAGGCAGTAGGATGTAATGAAGACCCTCAGTGAGGCAGTAGGATGTAATGAAGACCCTCAGTGAGGCAGTAGGATATAATGAAGACCCTCAGTGAGGCAGTAGGATGTAATGAAGACCCTCAGTGAGGCAGTAGGATGTAATGAAGACCCTCAGTGAGGCAGTTGGATGTAATGAAGACCCTCAGTGAGGCAGTAGGATGTAATGAAGACCCTCAGTGAGGCATTAGGATGTAATGAAGACCCTCAGTGAGGCATTAGGATGTAATGAAGACCCTCAGTGAGGCAGTAGGATGTAATAAAGACCCTCAGTGAGGCGGTAGGATGTAATGAAGACCCTCAGTGAGGCAGTAGGATGTAATGAAGGCCCTCAGTGAGGCAGTAGGATATAATAAAGACCCTCAGTGAGGCCGTAAGATATAATGAAGACCCTCAATGAGGCAGTAGGGTATAATGAAAACCCTCAGTGAGGCAGTAGGATGTAATGAAGACCATCAGTGAGGCAGTAGGGTGTAAAGAAGACCCTCAGTGAGGCAGTAGGGTATAATGAAGACCCTCAGTGAGGCAGTAGGATGTAATGAAGACCCTGAGTGAGGCAGTAGGATGTAATGAAGACCCTCAGTGAGGCAGTAGGATGTAATGAAAACCCTCAGTGAGGCAGTAGGATGTAATGAAGACCCTCAGTGAGGCATTAGGATGTAATGAAGACCCTCAGTGAGGCAGTAGGATGTAATGAAGACCCTCAGTGAGGCATTAGGGTGTAATGAAGACCCTCAGTGAGGCAGTAGGGTATAATGAAGACCCACAGTGAGGCAGTAGGATGTAATGAAGACCCTGAGTGAGGCAGTAGGATGTAATGAAGACCATGAGTGAGGCAGTAGGATGTAATGAAGACCCTCAGTGAGGCAGTAGGATGTAATGAAAACCCTCAGTGAGGCAGTATGATGTAATGAAGACCCTCAGTGAGGCATTAGGATGTAATGAAGACCCTCAGTGAGGCAGTAGGATGTAATGAAGACCCTCAGTGAGGCAGTAGGATGTAATGAAGGCCCTCAGTGAGGCAGTAGGGTATAATGAAGAACCTCAGTGAGGCAGTAGGGTATAATGAAGGCCCCTAAGTGAGGCAGTAGGGTATAATGAAGACCCTCAGTGAGGCAGTAGGATGTAATGAAGACCCTCAGTGAGGCAGTAGGATGTAATGAAGACCCTCAGTGAGGCAGTAGGATATAATGAAGACCCTCAGTGAGGCAGTAGGATGTAATGAAGACCCTCAGTGAGGCAGTAGGATGTAATGAAGACCCTCAGTGAGGCAGTTGGATGTAATGAAGACCCTCAGTGAGGCAGTAGGATGTAATGAAGACCCTCAGTGAGGCATTAGGATGTAATGAAGACCCTCAGTGAGGCATTAGGATGTAATGAAGACCCTCAGTGAGGCAGTAGGATGTAATAAAGACCCTCAGTGAGGCGGTAGGATGTAATGAAGACCCTCAGTGAGGCAGTAGGATGTAATGAAGGCCCTCAGTGAGGCAGTAGGATATAATGAAGACCCTCAGTGAGGCCGTAAGATATAATGAAGACCCTCAATGAGGCAGTAGGGTATAATGAAAACCCTCAGTGAGGCAGTAGGATGTAATGAAGACCCTCAGTGAGGCAGTAGGGTGTAAAGAAGACCCTCAGTGAGGCAGTAGGGTATAATGAAAACCCTCAGTGAGGCAGTAGGATGTAATGAAGACCCTCAGTGAGGCAGTAGGGTGTAAAGAAGACCCTCAGTGAGGCAGTAGGGTATAATGAAGACCCTCAGTGAGGCAGTAGGATGTAATGAAGACCCTGAGTGAGGCAGTAGGATGTAATGAAGACCCTCAGTGAGGCAGTAGGATGTAATGAAAACCCACAGTGAGGCAGTAGGATGTAATGAAGACCCTCAGTGAGGCATTAGGATGTAATGAAGACCCTCAGTGAGGCAGTAGGATGTAATGAAGACCCTCAGTGAGGCAGTAGGGTGTAATGAAGACCCTCTGCGAGGCAGTAGGGTATAATGAAGACCCTCAGTGAGGCAGTAGGATGTAATGAAGACCCTCAGTGAGGCAGTAGGATGTAATGAAGACTCTCAGTGAGGCAGTAGGATGTAATGAAGACCCTCAGTGAGGCAGTAGGGTGTAATGAAGACCCTCAGTGAGGCAGTAGGGTGTAATGAAGACCCTCAGTGAGGCAGTAGGATGTAATGAAGACCCTCAGTGAGGCAGTAGGATGTAATGAAGACCCTCAGTGAGGCATTAGGATGTAATGAAGACCCTCAGCGAGGCATTAGGATGTAATGAAGACCCTCAGTGAGGCAGTAGGATGTAATAAAGACCCTCAGTGAGGCGGTAGGATGTAATGAAGACCCTCAGTGAGGCAGTAGGGTATAATGAAAACCCTCAGTGAGGCAGTAGGATGTAATGAAGACCCTCAGTGAGGCAGTAGGGTGTAAAGAAGACCCTCAGTGAGGCAGTAGGGTATAATGAAGACCCTCAGTGAGGCAGTAGGATGTAATGAAGACCCTGAGTGAGGCAGTAGGATGTAATGAAGACCCTCAGTGAGGCAGTAGGATGTAATGAAAACCCTCAGTGAGGCTGTAGGATGTAACGAAGACCCTCCTTGAGGCAGTAGGGTATAATGAAGAACCTCAGTGAGGCAGTAGGGTATAATGAAGACCCCCAGTGATGCAGTAGGGTATAATGAAGCCCCTAAGTGAGGCAGTAGGATGTAATGAAGACCCTTAGTGAGGCAGTAGGATGTAATGAATACCCTCAGTGAGGCATTAGGATGTAATGAAGACCCACAGTGAGGCAGTAGGATGTAATGAAGACCCTCAGTGAGGCATTAGGATGTAATGAAGACCCTCAGTGAGGCATTAGGATGTAATGAAGACCCTCAGTGAGGCATTAGGATGTAATGAAGACCCTCAGTGAGGCAGTAGGATGTAATGAAGACCCTCAGTGAGGCAGTAGGATGTAATGAAGACCCTCTGTGAGGCAGTATGATGTAATGAAGACCCTCAGTGAGGCAGTAGGATGTAATGAAGACCCTCAGTGAGGCATTAGGATGTAATGAAGACCCTCAGTGAGGCATTAGGATGTGATAAAGACCCTCAGTGAGGCATTAGGATGTGATAAAGACCCTCAGTGAGGCAGTAGGATGTAATGAAGACCCTCAGTGAGGCAGTAGGATGTAATGAAGACCCTCAGTGAGGCATTAGGATGTAATGAAGACCCTCAGTGAGGCATTAGGATGTGATAAAGACCCTCAGTGAGGCATTAGGATGTGATAAAGACCCTCAGTGAGGCAGTAGGATGTAATGAAGACCCTCAGTGAGGCAGTAGGATGTAATGAAGGCCCTTAGTGAGGCAGTAGGATGTAATGAAGACTCTCAGTGAGGCAGTAGGATGTAATGAAGACCCTCAGTGAGACAGTAGGGTAAAACGAAGACCCTCAGTGAGGCAGTAGGATGTAATGAAGACTCTCAGTGAGGCAGTAGGATGTAATGAAGACTCTCAGTGAGGCAGTAGGATGTAATGAAGACTCTCAGTGAGGCAGTAGGATGTAATGAAGACCCTCAGTGAGGCAGTAGGATGTAATGAAGGCCCTCAGTGAGGCAGTAGGATGTAATGAAGACTCTCAGTGAGGCAGTAGGGTGTAATGAAGACCCTCAGTGAGGCAGTAGGGTGTAATGAAGACCCTCAGTGAGGCAGTAGGATGTAATGAAGACCCTCAGTGAGGCAGTAGGATGTAATGAAGACCCTCTGTGAGGCAGTATGATGTAATGAAGACCCTCAGTGAGGCAGTAGGATGTAATGAAGACCCTCAGTGAGGCATTAGGATGTAATGAAGACCCTCAGTGAGGCATTAGGATGTGATGAAGACCCTCAGTGAGGCATTAGGATGTAATGAAGACCCTCAGTGAGGCATTAGGATGTAATGAAGACCCTCAGTGAGGCATTAGGATGTAATGAAGACCCTCAGTGAGGCAGTAGGATGTAATGAAGGCCCTCAGTGAGGCAGTAGGATGTAATGAAGACTCTCAGTGAGGCAGTGGGATGTAATGAAGACCCTCAGTGAGACAGTAGGGTAAAACGAAGACCCTCAGTGAGGCAGTAGGATGTAATGAAGACTCTCAGTGAGGCAGTAGGATGTAATGAAGACTCTCAGTGAGGCAGTAGGATGTAATGAAGACTCTCAGTGAGGCAGTAGGATGTAATGAAGACCCTCAGTGAGACAGTAGGGTGTAATGAAGACCCTCAGTGAGGCAGTAGGATGTAATGAAGACCCTCAGTGAGGCAGTAGGATGTAATGAAGACTCTCAGTGAGGCAGTAGGATGTAATGAAGACCCTCAGTGAGGCAGTAGGGTGTAATGAAGACCCTCAGTGAGGCAGTAGGATGTAATGAAGACCCTCAGTGAGGCAGTAGGGTGTAATGAAGACCCTCAGTGAGGCAGTAAGGATCTCACACAGTAGCCTTGGCTTTCTCACTGGGTTTAGATTGATTGCAGCAGAATCACACGAGGTCCAGTAATTATCAGTGAAGACGAGTGCAGACAGATGATGTCATCAGGCCTGATAATGCGGGTTAGATATATCAGTTCAGCAGCACAGTATCACCCAGGATTGGATACACTGGTTCAGCAGCACAGTATCAGGTTAAGCAGCTCTGTATAACAGAAGATACATCTTTTTAGCTGCACAGCATCGCAAGGCTTAGATACTTTGGTTCAGAAGCAGAGTATCATGAGTATTAGATGTGTCAGTTGAGCAGCTCAGTATCCCAAGGATTATATGCATTGGTTCAGTAGTACAGTATCACACAGGATTAGATACATCAGTTCAGTGGCACAGTATAACACAGAATTAGATACATCAGTTCAGTGGCACAGTATCACACAGGATTAGATACATCAGTTCAGTGGCACAGTATCACACAGGATTAGATACATCTAATGCTATCACTCAGGATTATATATATATAGATTCAGAAGCATGGTATACCATAGGATTAGATACATCTGTTCAGTAGCCTGGCATCACAAAGGATTAGATACATCTGTTCATCAGCATGGTATCACACAATATTAGATACACAGGTTCAGTAGTATGGTATCGCATAGGATTAGGTACATCAGTTTAACAGCATGGTACCACAAAGGATTAGATACATCAGTTCAGCAGTATTCTAGCACTCAGGATTAGATATATAGGTTCAGTAGCATGGTATCACATAGGATTAGATACATCTGTTCAGTAGCATGGTATCACATAGGATTAGATATATAAGTTCAGTAGTATGGTACCACATAGGATTAGATACATCTGTTCAGCAGTAAGCTAACACTCAGGATTAGATATATAAATTCAGTAGCATGGTACCACATAGGATTAGATACATCAGTTCAGTAGTATGCTAGCACTCAGGATTAGATACATCTGTTCAGTAGCATGGTATCACATAGGATTAGATACATCAGTTCAGTAGTATGCTAGCACTCAGGATTAGATACATCTGTTCAGTAGCATGGTATCACATAGGATTAGATACATAGGTTCAGTAGCATGGTATCACATAGGATTAGATACATCTGTTCAGTAGCACGGTATCACATAGGATTAGATACATTCAGCAGCACGGTATCACATAGGATTAGATACATCAGCAGCACGGTATCACATAGGATTAGATACATTTCAGCAGCACGGTATCACATAGGATTAGATACATAGGTTCAGTAGCATGGTATCACATAGGATTAGATACATCTGTTCAGTAGCATGGTATCACATAGGATTAGATACATCTGTTCAGTAGCATGGTATCACATAGGATTAGATACATTCAGCAGCACGGGATCACATAGGATTAGATTACATTCAGCAGCACGGTACCACACATGATACGTGGGCACAGACTATTTGACAGATCACGCTGGAGAC
Organism: Bufo bufo; assembly: GCF_905171765.1. Lineage (NCBI taxonomy): Eukaryota > Metazoa > Chordata > Amphibia > Anura > Bufonidae > Bufo > Bufo bufo. Next base: position 827,345,664 of record NC_053390.1, on the reverse strand, counting down.
TTTGGTCCCGTCCACATCTTCCGCTCTTTGTATTCTGCATGAATTGATGCATTATTCACAGGGGAAGGGCAAGAAGATTTTGCAGATTTCCTTCTAACTCTTCCATGTTAGTGCTGAGGGGGTCGGGTATGCTGCATGTATGGGAGTCAGGGGACAGGACTCATCATCTAACCAGCTTTCCTTGTCTTACGGCTGCAGAAGGTCCTGTGGGTAAGTTGCACATGTGGGGACTGAGGGGTCGGGGGCTGGCGGATGATGAATGTAATTTAGGTGAAGTCCTCGACTGCCTGCTCTCAGAAATCCAATAATCCTCCATTAGATTTTCTCCATGAGGTCAGGTGTGCTGGAATTCTGCGGATTACTCACATAGACATCGTTATTTTGAAGGGAACCTGTGCAGAAAATGTAAAATTACTGCCCGACGAAAAAGCTGTGGAGCCTGTGCTACATTAGAACGTGAAATGGGATTCATCTCAGCAGCTCAACCAAAGTCACAGCCCAAGGTGTTCACCACCAATGGTGGTCAAAGGGGTTCCATGTATTTGCTGCTGCAGTAGATGATGGCATCTGTCTGTGGCTGCAGTCACATCTCCATTTTGGAAAATCCGGCAGCCTGATCCGGTGCAAATGCGGCTGGACAATAAACCCATTGCATGCAACGATTTTTATCCAGCTGACATTCGGCATTTATGCCGGAAATCAAAACTGATCACTGCGGGTCTAATTGCAGTCAATGGGGATCTGGTGGTGAAGTAGAGCATCCAGCAGATCTCCAAATGGAGATGTGAACGAAGTCTATAATACATAGCACCACTCTGTACAGGTGTGGACATACCTATGTAGGACAACTCCTTGCAGGTGTGGACATACCTATGTAGGACCGCTCCATGCAGGTGTGGACATACCTATGTAGGACCGCTCCATGCAGGGGTGGAGATACCTACATAGGACCACTCCATGCAGGTGTGGAGATATCTACATAGGACCACTCCATGCAGGTGTGGACATACCTATGTAGGACCGCTCCATGCAGGGGTGGAGATACCTACATAGGACCACTCCATGCAGGTGTGGACATACCTACGTAGGACCACTCCATGCAGGTGTGGACATACCTACGTAGGACGACTCCATGCAGGTGTAGACATACCTACGTAGGACCACTCCATGCAGGGGTGGAGATACCTACGTAGGACCACTCCATGCAGGGGTGGAGATACCTACATAGGACACTCCATGCAGGGGTGGGCAGTAACCTACATAGGACCCACTCCATGCAGGTGTGGACATACCTACGTAGGACCACTCCATGCAGGTGTAGACATACTACGTAGGACCACTCCATGCAGGGGTGGAGATACCTACGTAGGACCACTCCATGCAGGGGTGGAGATACCTACGTAGGACCACTCCATGCAGGGGTGGAGATACCTACATAGGACCACTCCATGCAGGTGTGGACATACCTACGTAGGACAACTCCTTGCAGGTGTGGATATACCTACGTAGGACCACTTCATACAGATGTAGACATGTAGACATACCTACATAGGACTGCTCCATGCAGATGTGGACATACAGTACAGACCAAAAGTTTGGACACACCTTCTCATTCAAAGAGTTTTCTTTATTTTCATGACTATGAAAATTGTAGATTCACACTGAAGGCATCAAAACTATGAATTAACACATGTGGAATTATATACATAACAAACGAATGTGAGGCAGAAGCACAGCTCCCGCACAGCCCGTCTCCCCTTTTCAAATAGAAGACGGGTGGCCCTTAGCAACGCTCATTTCAGAGAGCGCTGCTATTGGCCATTTCAGCCACAGTTTTCTACTAAAATTTTAAGTTTTGGCTAAATAAACTATATTCTAAAAATGTTACCTATCACTTGCCCTACACTTTAGCAAAAAAAAATATTAAATGGCAGTTACACTTTAAGATTTAAGGGGGATCTGTGGATGACACACTGTTATGGGGGATCTGTGGATGACACATTGTTATGGGGGATCTGTGGATGACACTGTTATGGGGATCTGTGGATGACACTGCTATGGGGGATCTGTGGATAACAATGTTATGGGGGATCTGTGGATGGCACTGCTGTGGGGGATCTGTGGATGACACTGTTATGGGGGATCTATGGATGGCACTGTTATGGGGGATCTGTGGATGACACTGTTATGGGGGGATCTGTGGATGACACTGTTATGGGGGATCTGTGGATGGCACTGCTATGGGGGATCTGTGGATGACACTGTTATGGGGGATCTGTGGATGGCACTGTTATGGGGGATCTGTGGATGACACTGTTATGGGGGATCTGTGGATGGTGCTGTTATAGGGGATCTGTGGATGACACTGTTATGGGGGATCTGTGGATGGCACTGTTATGGGGGATCTGTGGATGGCACTGTTATGGGGGATCTGTGGATGACACTGTTATGGGGGATCTGTGGATGACACTGTTATGGGGGATCTGTGGATGACACTGTTATGGAGGGGGATCTGTGGATGGCACTGTTATAGGGGATCTGTGGATGGCACTGCTATGGGGGATCTGTGGATGACACTGTTATGGGGGATCTGTGAATGGCACTGTTATGGGGGATCTGGGGATGACACTGTTATGGGGGATCTGTGGATGGCACTGTTATGGGGGATCTGTGGATGGCACTGTTATGGGGGATCTGTGGATGACACTGTTATGGGGGATCTGTGGATGGCACTGTTATGGAGGGGGATCTGTGGATGACACATACCGTATATAGCATCCTATGCTATGTGTCATCCACAGATCCCCCTCCATAACAGTGTCATCCACAGATCCTCTTCCCCATAACAGTGCACAGATCCCCCTTTATAACAGTATCATCCACAGATCCCCCCCATAAGTGTCATACACAGACCCCCCCCATAACAGTGTCCTCCACGGATCCCCCTCCCTATAACAGTGCCGTCATCCATAGATCCCCGTACCCGCCGCTCACAGTAGTATACATTTATAAACTGTAATCGGTATCCTGCAGACAGGAACACTGTCAGGGACACTAAGCATTTTTAGCTATATATATTCATGCACAGGTCTTCTAATGTGTATTAAAAACATATAAGTATAACCCCTGTCCACCTTATAAATACAGCAAAATCATGTTTGATAACCTGATAGAATCGCTCTCCTTTGCGCCCAAGGCGCGGCGTTTCAGCTCCACTTGTGCCCACCCAGCCCCAACCGCCGTTTTCAAGCGCCACCCAGCTCATCAATATTCACTTCGCTGGGCGGCTTCTGCAGCAAGACATGTAGTGGCTGTGATCACAATATAACAAAGCCGGCGCCAGTGCGCAGCTGAAGCCACCTCAGAGATGTTTATGGGACGCAGGCGCAGTATCATTGTGGCCACTGGGAGTGCCGGGCAAGGTATCCCGCGCATGCCCAGAGGCTGCAAATGAAACCGATGCCCATAGCTTTCTATTGGGCATGCGTCGGGGACAGCAGAAGCCGCCCAGCGAAGTGAATATTGATGAGCTGGGTGGCGCTTGAAAACGCTGACACAAAAAAAAAATATATGGCTCGGGACCGGGCAGGCCCCCCCGGGGTCCGGGCGGCCGGGCCCCTTACTGGGGTATCGGCTTTACCACCCTGATGGTGGCCCTGAGCAAGCCACACGCCGCTCGCTTCCATAGACAAGTGAATGTGGGATTTGGGAAACGGAGCTGCCTTGGGCCCCAAGGAGCAACTGGGCACGGGGCAGCTGCCCCTTTTGCCCTGCGGCAAAGACGGCCCTGCGTACAACTCTGTACAGGTGTGGACATACCTGCATAGGACCGCTCCGTGCAGGTGTGGACATACAGTACAGACCAAAAGTTTGGACACACCTCATTCAAAGAGTTTTCTTTATTTTCATGACTATGAAGGCATCAAAACTATGAATTAACACATGTGGAATTATATACATAACAAACAAGTGTGAAACAGCTTAAAATATGTCATATTCTAGGTTCTTCAAAGTAGCCACCTTTTGCTTTGATTACTGCTTTGTACACTCTTGGCATTCTCTTGATGAGCTTCAAGAGGTAGTCCCCTGAAATGGTCTTCCAACAGTCTTGAAGGAGTTCCCAGAGATGCTTAGCACTTGTTGGCCCTTTTGCCTTCACTCTGCGGTCCAGCTCACCCCAAACCATCTCAATTGGGTTCAGGTCCGGTGACTGTGGAGGCCAGGTCATCTGGCGCAGCACCCCATCACTCTCCTTCATGGTCAAATAGCCCTGACTTTCAAAGTTTTCCCAATTTTTCGGCTGACTGACTGACCTTAATTTCTTAAAGTAATGATGGCCACTCGTTTTTCTTTACTTAGCTGCTTTTTTTTTGCCATAATACAAATTCTAACAGTCTATTCAGTAGGACTATCAGCTGTGTATACACCTGACTTCTCCTTAACTCAACTGATGGTTCCAACCCCATTTATAAGGCAAGAAATCCCACTTATTAAACCTGACAGGGCACACTTGTGAAGTTAAAACCATTTCAGGGGACTACCTCTTGAAGCTCATCAAGAGAATGCCAAGAGTGTGCAAAGCAGTAATCAAAGCAAAAGGTGGCTACTTTGAAGAACCTAGAATATGACATATTTTCAGTTGTTTCACACTTGTTTGTTATGTATATAATTCCACATGTGTTAATTCATAGTTTTGATGCCTTCAGTGTGAATCTACAATTTTCATAGTCATGAAAATAAAGAAAACTCTTTGAATGAGAAGGTGTGTCCAAACTTTTGGTCTGTACTGTACCTACCCCGGACATCTCTGTACAGGTGTAGACATACCTACATAAGACGGCTCTGTGCAGGTGTAGACATACCTACCCCGGACAACTCTGTACAGGTGTGGACATACCTGCATAGGACCGCTCCGTGCAGGTATGGACATACCTACATACGACATATGACATGATGATCACATTACTGCAGAGTGCAGACACGCACATAGTAGCCCCAAAACTGGGTAACCCCCTGTAAATGAGAGCACATGCACACAGCAATGCCCTGCTCAAGGTGTTTGTACAGTAGTGCTCAGAGGTTGCATTTCTACAGAAAATACCTCCATACATACATGTTCAAATGGAACATACTGCCATTTTTTGTGGGATTCATATGGAAACTGGCAAAAAAATTTTTTATAGGCCCGAAAGAGCTCCTGTTATGCAGGGATTCCAGGTCTGGCTAAAGATTCCCACTGCAGGAGAAATATAGTGTTGATGCCGACCATTCATATAACACATGGAGAGGTCAGAGCCGCCAGAGTTGTAGCCATCTTAATGTAGTCCATAAGCCCCAGCAAGGCAAATGTACAGGAGTCCTGTTCATGATTAAATCCGCTGTAAAAATACCTACTAGGTGTGAGCGAATTGATTCTACCAGTTCACAATTTGTCCTGAATTTCCCCAAAAAGTTTGGATTGAGACAAAGCCGAATTTTATTTTTATATTTCATTTTAGGCGAACTGGGGAGAGAGAGCCCAGTATGCTACTTTGTGTTATATATGTGTTTTCTGGGGGGTACTCTTTCTCATTATGGAGAGTGCCTAGTATGTGTGCCTAGTATTGTAGGCCAGGCAATGTCCATCTGGGTTTCTGGGAAAGATATTCAAATTAGCTTTCCCAAGCCTATCTGATGCCAGCAGATGTTAGACATGATAAGGGCTCATGACCACGACCGTTGTTGTTTTGCGGTCTGTTTTTCACTAATCCGTTGTGCCGTATCTGAGGTTTTTTTCTCTCTGATTTAAGTCCTCTTCCGTTCCGTTATTACGCAAAACATATCCGTATGGTCTCCGTATTTGATCAGTTTTGCGAATCGTATACAGAAACAGTAACTTATTAATTACCAAACACATGAGCAATATTGGGTGGGCATAGCATTTCTACAGTATGGATTTGCAAAATACGGATGACATATGGATGTGTTTCGTATTTTTTGGGGACCCATTGACTTGAATGGGGCCTCGGATCGTGATTTGTGGACAGTAATAGGACATGCGCTACTAACGCCATGCGGACAAACGGAAACGAAATGCGCACAGAGTAACTTCTGTATTTTCTACAGCCCCATTGAAGTAAATGGTTCCGCATATGGTCCTAAAAAAAAAACGGAATGGAAGCGGAAAGAAAATACGTTTGTGTGCATGAGCCCTAACTTGTATATATTTTTTTCCAGAATACAAAAGGAATGTTGTTTAGCCTACAATAGTCATTATGTATATTAACTGGTCTCCATAATAGAAATAGTACCCACCCACAGGATCACCCCAAGGCCTTGCCACTAGAAAAAGTTGTTTCTATCTGCTTTTCTTTGATAAGGGGCTTTTGTCCTGAAAGAGCTAGTTGCAGATGTGAGGCTGGCTTAGCTATTTTCACAGCTCTGCTACCTAAACCGATTTAAAAGGTGGAAGGATATACTGTAGTTGTGAAATGCTCAGCTGTTTTGGAAAGAAAGCTGGTTTATAAATGTTTTGATTTCTCTTTTCATGTCTCATTATTTGTCTGAATTTTTTTTAAAATATTTGGGCTTGTTAGAAAAAGGGGTTGTGTTCAGGATTGGTTATCAATATCAGATTGGTGGGGACACCCCTTCCGATCAGCTGTGTAAAGAGAATGCAGTGCTTATACGAGTGCAGTGTTCTCCTCACTATTTACTGGCTAGATGTGCAGCATTGAGCAGGTGTAACTATAGCTCTGCTGTCCCCATTCAGTTCAAAGCAGATGATCATTTAAGAATGAGCAATTACATTAATTTCAGATGAACCAGGGAGAGACCCCCAAAGTGAACTAAGGCCTCTTTCACACTTGCGTTGTCCGGATCCGGCGTGTACTCCACTTGCCGGAATTACACTCCGGATCCGGAAAAACGCAAGTGTACTGAAAGCATTTGAAGACGGAACCGTCTTCCAAATGCTTTCAGTGTTACTATGGCACCCAGGACGCTATTAAAGTCCTGGTTGCCATAGTAGGAGCGGGGAGCGGGGGAGCGGTATACTTACAGTCCGTGCGGCTCCCGGGGCGCTCCAGAATGACGTCAGAGCGCCCCAAGCGCATGGATCACGTGATCCATGTGATCACGTCATCCATGCGCATGGGGCGCTCTGACGTCATTCTGGAGCGCCCCGGGAGCCGCACGGACTGTAAGTATACCGCTCCCCCGCTCCCCGCTACACTTACCATGGCTGTCAGGACTTTAGCGTCCCGGCAGCCATGGTAACCACTCTGAAAAAGCTAAATGTCGGCTCCGGCAATGCGCCGAAACGACGTTTAGCTTAAGGCCGGATCCGGATCAATGCCTTCCAATGGGCATTAATTCCGGATCCGGCCTTGCGGCAAGTGTTCCGGATTTTTGGCCGGAGCAAAAAGCGCAGCATGCTGCGGTATTTTCTCCGGCCAACAAACGTTCCGTACCGGAACTGAAGACATCCTGATGCATCCTGAACGGATTACTCTCCATTCAGAATGCATTAGGATAATCCTGATCAGGATTCTTCCGGCATAGAGCCCCGACGACGGAACTCTATGCCGGAAGACAATAACGCAGGTGTGAAAGAGCCCTAAAGGTGAGACAAAAGAACTAGAACATCCCACCAAGCTTACACTTCTCTCAATGAAACCTTCAAGCTAGTTCTTTTTCTAGAAGAACAAGAGAACCAGAAACAAGAGACATTTGCATTTGGTTGACTGGCCTTGTGGGATACTCTCCAGGGTGCTCTTTATCATTAGGGGGACCAAAAAAATATGCACGAGTATTGTATGCCAGGTTACAGTACTCTTAGTTTCTAGGAATAATATATGCAGATTTGCATATCTTAATTATCTCTCTCTGTGTCAATTTCAATGAAATTAATCTTAAAAGGATTTCTAATACCTACATATAGCTTTTAGCACCAAAATAAGACCTTTAGGGGGAGATTTATCAAACTGGTGTAAAGTAAAACTGGCTTAGTTGCCCATAGAGTGCTGAAAAATGAAAGGTTGAATCTGATTGGTTGCTATGGGCAACTTAACTAGTTTTGATATATTTCCTCCATAATCTTTACAGGTACACATGAGCAAAGTTGTCAATCATTATGCAGCCCCATCCATGTCCAGCTGCTAAGCATTGTAAATATTAAGGAAAACTCACTTCACCAATATGGTGGGCCACTTAGGACAACCTAATCCATTTATTTTATTTTTCTATACAATCCTCAAGCGGTCAAGTAACATGGTTGTAAATAGAATTTATGGTCTTCTGGAGGATTATTTAATAGTAACTAAAACCTGCATGAGATCATAAAGAAGGCTTTTAAAAAACATCCCGCAACCCCAAAAATTCAGCACTAAATGCTACTTTTCACCTGCATCTGTCTCAACATCTCCAGAACCATACACTTTAGTCTTTACCCGAGTAACTTGTATGTGTGGACAGCCCAGGGTCTATTGAAGGACTCCAGGGTTGTTTAGACGTATTGCCTGTTGTTTGAGCATACGTTTCTGTGTAGTATTAATACTGAATAGATGACGTAGACATACAAAAATTTAAAAAAAGACCAAATTTTAAAATGTAAGATAAAATTTTGTTAAATAATATCAGAAGAAATAAAAATCCACAAACAAATTTTTACATAAATAAAAAGCACTAACCTTTACATACATGTAGATTACACGTAGGTGCGCGAGGGGTGTATGGAACAGTTGAAGAGCTGAGAACACCCCATACACGATTGGTACCGGCAGTGTTATACAGATGACACCCAACTGCAGCACCCAGGACGGGCGATAACCCTGATGCTGGCTAACCCCTCAGATGATAGACATGGCAGTTAGACAGACATGTTAAGCAGACTGATTGGAGGTTTAAGCCCACTAAGAAGCTAAAAATGTACAAAAACATAAAAAAAAAATTAAACATCAAAAACTAATTTCTCCATTTATCATATTAAAAACGTTATAAAAAATATATAATTGGTATCGCCATGTATAAAAATATTCAACGTATTAACAAAATCACACTATGTTGCATAGCACCTTTTTTTGGGTCACCTTACATTTGAAGAATGTAAAAAAGGGTACCAATAAAAAATAAATTAAACAAGCCTGCATACAGGTCCATTGATGGAAATGCAAAGCATTTTTTTTTTTAAATTGTAAAATAAAAAGAAACCTATGATTTGTGATTGTACTGAACAGAATAAGGTTATGGTTTACCACACAGTAAAAGCAAAACCCCAAAATAATGGTGGGAATGTTTTTATTTTCCCCCAATTCCATCCCACAAATATATATATTTTTTTACATTTTTCCAAACATTAAATCAAACATTAAATGGTGCTATGCACAAAAAGCAAGTCCTCATACAGTAAAGTCATGTCAATGGAAAAATAAAAAAATTATGACTATGGGAAGGCGGGGTTAAAAAAAATAAAAAAAAATAATTAAAACATCATTGCCAAAATTGGCTTGGTCTTCGAATAGGTTACAGAGATTTTCCACAGGATATGCCATAAATGTCCTCTAGTGGTTGGAAACCCAACTATGAAGAGCTGGTCCCCCTTCTAACTCTATTTGGCAAGTGGACACGTATAGAAGGAGCGATGTTTCCAGTTTTACTACAATATTGCCATTTTTAATTATTCGTGGAAATCTTCATTGCATACTTAAATAGAAATGTGCGCCTGTATTCTTAATATGGCATTTAAATAATAAAAAACTGAATGTAGTCTCCCAAGTTTTTCCATCTGATGGGAACATAGATTAAATTTTCCACTGTTGGTCCGTCCGTCCTTGCTTAGCTGAGGTGTGAACCTCTTTAGATGCCAGCACAGCGGGGACATGTGAAATTTATTACAAGAGGGGTCACATTCCGGTAACAATCTATCAGGCCATCTAATATGGGGAATAAAATCACACGTCTTCTGCCAAACATTGGGTGGGTCCACATGACCTTGACTTTCCCTGCATTTGTCATTGGGAAGAATGAAACATCTACGTTGGCAGTTAGCGGCCGAGTATCGTGTTGAATGAGAACATTTTAGGTGTTTCTTAGGGTATTACTCTTATATTAAATATTTATTGTCTTTTTTTATTTTTTATGTAGTTTCAATAAGCAAATATTTTAACTAAGTCTTGCACTCAGTTCTTTGATTGTCCCCATAGGATTAGGTTGATCAAAGCTAATTGCTGATTGATTGATTTGAACATTGGTGCTATGTTGACAATTTTTGAAAATCCTCAAGGAAAGTTTGATTGTGCTATCAGGAGGTTGAGTATCTCTGTGTTAAGATTAGCTGGGATGTCTATCGAAAATATTTTGAGTGACTGATTTCTATTCTTTGTGTGTAACAGGAGGAAGAATTCATTGACTGGTGGAGCAAATTCTACGCATCAATTGGGGAAAAAGACAAGTGCGGGGCTTACTTGAAGAGAGGCTTCGACACTCTTCAGGTAAGTGAATTTCCAAATAGAAGACACCTAGGCACTATGGGGGTCCTTTACTAACTGATATTTGCCTATTTTTGTTGTATTCCTGGCACAGATTGTCTTAGGCATAGAAAATGGTCTAAACGTAAGCCAGCAAGGAATCTTGTGTAGATTTAGACCGGCGGTGGATGCGCCAAAGATATGTAGAGGCCGGCATCTAAAACGCTAGGCTTAATAAATAACCCCTTATGTGTTAGACAGTGTGATCCTGGAGTATTTGCTTACCAATCTACTAATCTGTTTTTTAGAGGGGATCAACCTAGCACATGATGAGGGTGTTCAAAATGGTCAATAACTATATCCAAGGTTAGCACATTACATTCAAGTTTTTGCTCCCCTAAATTGTAGCAGAAGGATAATCTATGAGAAAAATCTGTATTTCCTTCCTCCGCATGTGTGGCAACCTCTGTTCTGAAAACTTCAACCCCAACATTAATTAGTCAGGTCCCTTCAGTTGAAAGCATTTGGCAGAACCAATCAATCAGTCAGTCAATCAATATTCCATGAATGTGTTTAGTAGTGGCAATAATATCCACTTAAAAACAACAGAACAAAACTTGACCATCAAATTTTCATCTTCTGAGGTCTTGATTGTTGGAGTCTGAGGAATATATACAATATTAGGAGATTATGCAAAGAGACGAGAAGAGCTGGTTATGCACTTGAAGGCTAGAGACCTTTTCCAAGATAATGTTTGCAGTCTTTGTCACCTGCCTCACTCTTTGTATTAATATGGCCTAAATATGGAATTAAAAAGAATAGTTTAAAAAAAAAAAAAAAAAGAAAAATGAATGGAAAAAGCAGTTTAGTTGACTGGCTGCGATGTCATATTATCAGCTATTTCTTGAATGTAAAATTCAAGTGAACTACATGTAGATGTTACAAATAAGATGTGGATCCACTGTGCCTACCAAATAGATCTGGCTTGGGACTACTCCTAAGGACATTATTCTTGCAGCTATCTAGTCTTCACTCTTTAACCCCTGTACAGGGATCTGGACTCCACCAGAGGGAAACCACCGGGCTGCTAACTGCTGGAGTAGTCTGTTTAGTAGACTGCTGACCCACTGGGGTCAGGACAGACTAAAGCAAAACTGTAGTCAGGGACAGGGCGAGGTCAGGGCAAGCAGAGTTTGTAGAATCCGATAAAGAGTCGAAATCTGCTCAAGAAATATTGGTTAGTGTATGCTATGCCTTGATGCAAACAACTTTCAGAAGGCATCAGAAGATAGGTTATAGAGATGGATGAAGCTGGAAAAAATTTGTATATACAAATCTGCAGACAAATTTATTGTACAGAAAATTCAGAACTGTTGCTACTCTCCAAGAGCACAATGGATAATCTCAAGAGTGGTAAGAAAGAACCCTAAGGCTAGTTTCGTACTGCCGCATAGCCTTTTGGCAGGCTGTTTCGGCATGGAATGCTGAGAATCGTCCGGACACAAACCGCTGCGCGCAGCGGTATTTGGCTGAGTCTCAGCATATTTTCCAGGTTTTGACCAGATCTCTGCTGGACCCCAGGCAAGGATGGATCCGGCAACCCGAACAGAATACCAGATCTGTAAACGCTAGTGCGAAACTAACCTTAGGGTAACAACATCTATTTGAAATACACACACCAGTTCCAAACCTCATCCTAATTGTGAAGCATGGTTGAGGGAGCATCAGAGCCTGGACGCCTTATCATCATTGAAGGAACAATTAATTCTGAAGAGATGATGGGTAATGTAACAAGAAAAAAATAAATAAAAATCTGGTAATTATTTTTTTGCTATGTCTTCTTCTTTATTGAGGTGGCGTGTCATGACCTGAAGAGCACTGTGTATGTGAGGTATCCCTGAAAGATATATTTCACTGAAATACATTTGAAGGGAGGAATGGTCCCAAATTCCCCCTCAACATCAGACGACATTTTATTGGTAACCAATGCTGATAATTCCAAAGGGTTCACTTACTTTTTTACAGCTGTAAGTAGAAGCATGTGTACAATGTTTCTTTCAGTACACATTTTTGGAGGCTTCTAAGTGTGTATCTCTTTAATATTCCATCTGTTCTATTGTCTTGACCTTCGTGGTGTTAATCTTGTGAAGAATTCCTACCAAGCAAAATGATGCTGAAGAGATCACACCATAAATTAGAAAAAGCTGGAGTGGTTTGGTCCTGCCATGATTTGTTTTGGCGCCCAGGGCAGCTGTTGGAATATGCAATTTAATAATTACATTATGGCTACTGACGGAGAACTGTCACCGGCACAGTCCATCCCGTTCTCTGGAAAGGCGGCTACATTTTCTTGGCTTTGAATAGACAAAAAAAATAAGAGTTACAGCTCCTTCACGCATCAACAAAACGGAGGCTTGAAGAGTGTAATTTGTAACACGGGGCAGGAGCCAAAATCCAGAGCATTAATATCAAATCAGAAAATAAAACTGTCTTTCATACAAGACCAGAAAGAGTCCTCCACAGTCTCCCCCGTCCTCCTATTCCTTCTAATACTGAATATACAGAAGGGTCCAAGACTTAAACACAGCCATGACATACATCCACTGGAGATTTCATTTCATTTTATTTTATTTACATTTGAAAAAAAATAATATCTCTGGTGTTGTGTGAATGCCAAGTGAAAACAAAGTCAAAATGAATAATACATGTGGAAAAGTGACCATCTCTACTTAGAATGCAAAACAGTAGAAATCACCAATGAGTTCTGCAAATTTTATAAAATATAAAAATTTACTTCTTCATCAAGGTAATGGTTAAAATCAAAACTTTGTTAAATGGCCTAAAGGAACTTAAAAACATATCAATCATCTTAGAAATGACTGAAATTAACCCATTACTAGAGATTTTTAAGCTTAATAGAAGTATATAATTTTGTCTGAATCCCCACCCAATGATGCCACCATAGTTCAAAAGTAATTCATTTTCAGGATCTTTTTCCTGCACCTTTGTTTTCATGCTGCCAGGGCTTGCTGTGGGAGGGATTACCACTGCCACAGTTCCCATGATTCCTCTCCCCTTTTACTTTGTCTCTATTTACATCTGCCTTCATTCCACTGCATTACAAGGTATTAGTTAGTGCTGAAATTACTGGGCATTTTTGAGCTTAAAGGAGTTGGCTAACTTTGGTTAACCTCCCTTCTGGGTAGAACTGCAAAGGAAACCATACTTACCTGCATCCCAGCGCTGGGTCCCAGCTCCTTCACTCCCCAGCTGCTTCTCTTGGCTCCCCCGCTGTCAACATCCGATTTGACACTGCTTTGACCTGCTCCCCTTGTAAGTGACCAATTGACATGACATAGGGGGCATGACACTACTGTGGTCAGCAATTAACTATAGTGGCGTTAAACCAGACGTTGACAGCAGGGGAACCTGAGCGAGGCAGCCAGGGAGAGAAGCTGCTGGGACCCAGTGGCAGGGAGCAGGTAAGAGTACTTCCCTTTCCACGTTTGCCGATGAGGGGAGTTTTGCCAGAATCCACCTCCAAAGGTGGACAACCCTTTTAAGGACCAACCAGAAAAATGTTTCATATTGTTTTAGTCTTGGTGTTAATCGTGAACATTTTTCATGGAAGAACAAAAGGAACTCCCTACCCCCTTGGCTTTGCTGAGTGTGCATATGGTCTTCATGAGAAGATGAAAGTAAACTACTTCAAGGAAACTTTAGCAGTGACTTACTCCACTTTCCATAGTGAGAACACATGAGGTAGGTATATGTAACGGACCGTTTCAGCAGACAAGGGGTTAAAATCCGTTTAGGCGATGTGCCCCTTTCTGAGAGACAGGCACAGCTACTGCAGGACACCAACCTCCCGAACTGGATACAAAATAGCACTCCAAACTGGAACCTCACGAATAGCTGCTAGCAGACGAACAGGAATCAGCTTACACTCCTGGCAATCAGTCTCTAACAGCATACAGCGGATCCCCCCAATAACGAGACAAGGCTCCGTGTTGAGGGTCAAGCAGTGGTCTGAGGTCCTGGCACACCCAGCCTGGTTTTTATTACAGTTGTTTGCAAATACAGGTCCGCCCACAGGGAGGTATAAAACAACCAAGCCCATCTGGTGTACACGCCCCTAGGGGACCAGAATGAAGACTGTGACATAGGACAGATACAACATATCCCCACAATGCATCATGGTTTCCTCCTCTCTGTCCCGGAGACAACCTGAGGAGCAATCCAATTATCTCTCAGGACAAAGGGAGATCGCCAATACACATGTGAGGACAACAGAACAGACATCACCATTAGGGATGAGCGAACCCGAACTGTATAGTTCGGGTTCGTACCGAATTTTCGTAAAAGTCTGTGTTCGGGTTCGGTGTTCGGCGCTTTCTTGGCGCTTTTTGAAAGGCTGCAAAGCAGCCAATCAACAAGCGTCATACTACTTGCCCCAAGAGGCCATCACAGCCTTGCCTACTATTGGCATGGCTGTGATTGGCCAGTGCAGCATGTGACCCAGCCTCTATATAAGCTTGGGTCACGTAGCGCTGCACGTCACTCTGCTGATTGAAGCATAGGGAGAGGTTGCAGCTGCGACGTTAGGGCGAGATTAGGCAGTGATTATCTCCTCCAAAAGACTTCATTCTGTGATCGATCTGCAGCTGTGGATCATTGAAGTGCTAATATTGACTTGCTCACTTTTTTGAGGCTGCCCAGAGCGTTTTTAGATCACTTTTTTTCTGGGGTGATCGGCGGCCATTTCGTGACTTGTGGTGCGACAGCACAAGCTATCACCAAGTGTATTTAACCATCAATAGTGTGGTTATTTTGTGCTATATCCTACATCAGCTGCAGGCTGAGCCTGTGTCACCGAAGTGCATTTAACCATCAACAGTCTGGTTATTTTTTGGCCATATACTACATCAGCTGCAGGCTGAGCCTGTGTCACCCAAGTGCATTTAACCATCAACAGTCTGATTATTTTTTGGCCATATACTACATCTGGTGCAGGCTGAGCCTGTGTCACCCAAGTGCATTTAACCATCAACAGTGTGGTTATTTTTTGGCCATATACTACATCAGGGGCAAGTTGAGCCTGTCACCCAGCGCCTAAAAAATAGACCTGACATTTCTATTCAACCAAATCTGTACTGTTTTAGCTGGTCAAGTTATTTGTAGTGACCGTAAAAGCACACTTTTTGTTCTGGGTTGAAAAACTATTCCCAAATTTGCCATTCTCAAAATAACTAGTTTCTGGTATATGAGGCCTACTTGAAATCTATCCCAAAAAGGATATCTTACATTGAAGGTACTGATAGTGTCATTCAGAAAAACCTAAGACACACGCTACCGTGCAGATAGAAGTCTGATTCTGAGATTAAACCTTAACCTGTCACACAGTGCAAAAAAAAACAGGTCTCACATTTCTATTCAAGCAAATCTGTACTGTTTTAGCTGGTCAAGTTATTTGTAGCGACCGTAAAAGCACTTTTTTTTTCTGGTTTGAAAAACTATTCCCAAATTTGCCATTCTCAAAATAACTAGTTTCTGGTATTTGAGGCCTACTTGAAATCTATCCCAAAAAGGATATCTTACATTGAAGGTACTGATAGTGTCATTCAGAAAAACCTAAGACACACGCTACCGTGCAGATAGAAGTCTGATTCTGAGATTAAACCTTAACCTGTCACACAGTGCAAAAAAAAAACAGGTCTCACATTTCTATTCAAGCAAATCTGTACTGTTTTAGCTGGTCAAGTTATTTGTAGCGACCGTAAAAGCACTTTTTTTTTCTGGTTGAAAAACTATTCCCAAATTTGCCATTCTCAAAATAACTAGTTTCTGGTATTTGAGGCCTACTTGAAATCTATCCCAAAAAGGATATCTTACATTGAAGGTACTGATAGTGTCATTCAGAAAAACCTAAGACACATGCTACCGTGCAGATAGAAGTCTGATTCTGAGATTAAACCTTAACCTGTCACACAGTGCAAAAAAAAAACAGGTCTCACATTTCTATTCAAGCAAATCTGTACTGTTTTAGCTGGTCAAGTTATTTGTAGTGACCGTAAAAGCACATATTTTTTTCTGGGTTGAAAAACTATTCCCAAATTTGCCATTCTCAAAATTGTGGTGAACGGGAACAATGAGGAAAACATCTAATAAGGGATGCGGACGTGGACATGGTCGTGGTGGTGTTAGTGGACCCTCTGGTGCTGGGAGAGGACTTGGCCGTTCAGCCACAGCCACACGTCCTAGTGTACCAACTACCTCAGGTCCCAGTAGCCGCCAGAATTTACAGGGATATTTGGTGGGGCCCAATGCCGTTCTAAGGATGGTAAGGCCTGAGCAGGTACAGGCATTAGTCAATTGGGTGGCCGACAGTGCATCCAGCACGTTCACATTATCTCCCACCCAGTCTTCTGCAGAAAGCGCACAGATGGCGCATGAAAACCAAGCCCATCAGTCTGTCACATCACCCCCATGCATATCAGGGAAACTGTCTGAGCCTCAAGTTATGCAGCAGTCTCTTATGCTGTTTGAAGACTCTGCTGCCAGGGGTTGCCAAGGGCATCCACCTAGCTCTTCACCAGGGTGGTAAGAGATAGAATGCACTAACGCACAACACTTATGTTTCCTGATGATGAGGACATGGGGAATACCACCTCAGCATGTCTCTGATGATGACGAAACACAGGTGCCAACTGCTGCGTCTTTCTGCAGTGTGCAGACTGAACAGGAGGTCAGGGATCAAGTACTGGGTGAAAGACGATGCAGGGACGATGAGGTCTAGACCCCCCCACATGGAATGAAGGTCGTGCCATGACTTTCACGAGTTTGGGAGGAAGAGGCAGTGGTGAGACCGAGCCAACAGGTAGCAAAAGAGGGAGCAGTGGGCAAAATCAGAACACCCGCCGCCAAGAGACTCCGCCCTGCTACTGACCGCCGCCATCTGGACCGAGCACCCCAAAGGCAGCTTCAAGGAGTTCCCTGGCATGGCACTTTCTTCAAACAATGTGCTGACGACAGAGACCCGAGTGTTTGCACGCTGTGCCATCAGAGCCTGAAGCGAGGCATTAACGTTCTGAACCTTAGCACAACCTGCATGACCAGGCACCTGCATGCAAAGCATGAACTGCAGTGGAGTAAACACCTTAAAAACAAGGAAGTCACTCAGGCTCCCCTGCTACCTCTTCTGCTGCCGCCGCCTCGGCCTCTTCTGCTGCTGCCGCCGCCTCAGCCTCTTCTGCTGCTGCTGCCGCCGCCTCGGCCTCTTCCTCTGCCTCTGGAGGAACGTTGGCACCTGCCGCCCAGCAAACATGGGATGTACCACCAACACCACCACCTGCGTCACCAAGCATCTCAACCATGTCACACGGCAGCGTTCAGCTCTCCATCTCACAAACATTTGAGAGAAAGCGTAAATTCCCACCTAGCCACCCTCGATCCCTGGCCCTGAATGCCAGCATTTCTAAACTACTGGCCTATGAAATGCTGTCATTTAGGCTGGTGGACACACACAGCTTCAAACAGCTCATGTCGCTTGCTGTCCCACAGTATGTTGTTCCCAGCCGCCACTACTTCTCCAAGAGAGCCGTGCCTTCCCTGCACAAACAAGTGTCCGATAAAATCAAGTGTGCACTGCGCAACGCCATCTGTGGAAAGGTCCACCTAACCACAGATACGTGGACCAGTAAGCACGGCCAGGGACGCTATATCTCCCTAACTGCACACTGGGTAAATGTAGTGGCGGCTGGGCCCCAGGCGGAGAGCTGTTTGGCGCACGTCCTTCCGCCGCCAAGGATCGCAGGGCAACATTCTTTGCCTCCTGTCTCCTCCTCCTCCTACTCAGCTTCCTCCTCCTCTTCTTCCACCTGCTCATCCAGTCAGCCACACACCTTCACCACCAACTTCAGCACAGCCCGGGGTAAACGTCAGCAGGCCATTCTGAAACTCATATGTTTGGGGGACAGGCCCCACACCGCACAGGAGTTGTGGCGGGGTATAGAACAACAGACCGACGAGTGGTTGCTGCCGGTGAGCATCAAGCCCGGCCTGGTGGTGTGCGATAATGGGCGAAATCTCGTTGCAGCTCTGGGACTAGCCGGTTTGACGCACATCCCTTGCCTGGCGCATGTGCTGAATTTGGTGGTGCAGAAGTTCATTCGCAACTACCCCGACATGTCAGAGCGGCTGCATAAAGTGCGGGCCGTCTGTTCGCGCTTCCGGCGTTCACACCCTGCCGCTGCTCGCCTGTCTGCGCTACAGTGTAACTTCGGCCTTCCCGCTCACCGCCTCATATGCAACGTACCCACCAGGTGGAACTCCACCTTGCATATGCTGGACAGACTGTGCGAGCAGCAGCAGGCCATAGTGGAGTTTCAGCTGCAGCTCGCACGGGTCAGTCGCACTGTGGATCAGACACACTTCACCACCAATGACTGGGCCTCCATGCGAGACCTGTGTGCCCTGTTGCGCTGTTTCGAGTACTCAACCAACATGGCCAGTGGCAATGACGCCGTTATCAGCGTTACAATACCACTTCTATGTCTCCTTGAGAAAACACTTAGGGCGATGATGGAAGAGGAGGTGGCCCAGGAGGAAGAGGAGGAAGAGGGGTCATTTTTAGCACTTTCAGGCCAGTCTCTTCGAAGTGACTCAGAGGGAGGTTTTTTGCAACACCAGAGGCCAGGTACAAATGTGGCCAGACAGGGCCCACTACTGGAGGACGAGGAGGACGAGGATAAGGAGGAGGTGGAGGAGGATGAGGATGAAGCATGTTCACAGCGGGGTGGCACCCAAAGCAGCTCGGGCCCATCACTGGTGCGTGGCTGGGGGGAAACACAGGACGATGACGATACGCCTCCCACAGAGGACAGCTTGTCCTAACCTCTGGGCAGCCTGGCACACATGAGTGACTACATGCTGCAGTGCCTGCGCAACGACAGCAGAGTTGCCCACATTTTAACGTGTGCGGACTACTGGGTTGCCACCCTGCTGGATCCCCGGTACAAAGACAATGTGCCCACCTTACTTCCTACACTGGAGCGTGATAGGAAGATGCGCGAGTACAAGCGCACGTTGGTAGACGCGCTACTGAGAGCATTCCCAAATGTCACAGGGGAACCAGTGGAAGCCCAAGGCGAAGGCAGAGGAGGAGCAAGAGGTCGCCAACGCAGCTGTGTCACGGCCAGCTCCTCTGAGGGCAGGGTTAGCATGGCAGAGATGTGGAAAAGTTTTGTCACCACGCCACAGCTAACTGCACCACCACCTGATAGGGAACGTGTTAGCAGGAGGCAACATTTCACTAACATGGTGGAACAGTACCTGTGCACACCCCTCCACGTACTGACTGATGGTTCGGCCCCATTCAACTTCTGGGTCTCCAAATTGTCCACGTGGCCAGAGCTAGCCTCTTATGCCTTGGAGGTGCTGGCCTGCCCGGCGGCCAGCGTTTTGTCTGAACGTGTATTCAGCACGGCAGGGGGCGTCATTACAGACAAACGCAGCCGCCTGTCTACAGCCAATGTGGACAAGCTGACGTTCATAAAAATGAACCAGGCATGGATCCCACAGGACCTGTCCATCCATTGTGCAGATTAGATATTAACTACCTCCCCTTAACAATATATTATTCTACTCCAGGGCACTTCCTCATTCAATCCTATTTTTAATTTCATTTTACCATTATATTGCGGGGCAACCCAAAGTTGAATGAACCTCTCCTCTGTCTGGGTGCCGGGGCCTAAATGTGTGACAGTGGCCTGTTCCAGTGGTGGGTGACGTGAAGCCTGATTCTCTGCTATGACATGAAGACTTATTCTGTGCTGACATGAAGCCAGATTCTCTGTTACGCGACCTCTCTCCTCTGCCTGGGTGCCTGGGCCTAAATATGTGACAGTGGCCTGTTCCAGTGGTGGGTGACGTGAAGCCTGATTCTCTGCTATGACATGAAGACAGATTCTGCGCTGACATAAGGCCAGATTCTCTGTTACGGGACCGCTCTCCTCTGTCTGGGTGCCGGGGCCTAAATGTGTGACAGTGGCCTGTTCCAGTGGTGGGTGACGTGAAGCCTGATTCTCTGCTATGACATAAAGACAGATTCTGCGCTGACATAAGGCCAGATTCTCTGTTACGGGACCTCTCTCCTCTGCCTGGGTGCCTGGGCCTAAATGTGTGACAGTGGCCTGTTCCAGTGGTGTGTGACGTGAAGCCTGATTCTCTGCTATGACATGAAGACTGATTCTGCGCTGACATAAGGCCAGATTCTCTGTTACGGGACCGCTCTCCTCTGTCTGGGTGCCGGGGCCTAAATGTGTGACAGTGGCCTGTTCCAGTGGTGGGTGACGTGAAGCCTGATTCTCTGCTATGACATGAAGACAGATTCTGTGCTGACATAAGGCCAGATTCTCTGTTACGCGACCTCTCTCCTCTGCCTGGGTGCCTGGGCCTAAATGTGTGACAGTGGCCTGTTCCAGTGGTGGGTGACGTGAAGCCTGATTCTCTGCATTGACATGAAGACAGATTCTGTGCTGATATCAGGCCAGATTCTCTGTTACGGGACCTCTCTCCTCTGCCTGGGTGCCTGGGCCTAAATGTGTGACAGTGGCCTGTTCCAGTGGTGGGTGACGTGAAGCCAGATTCTCTGCTTTGACATGAAGACAGATTCTGTGCTGACATAAGGCAAGATTCTCTGTTACGCGACCTCTCTCCTCTGCCTGGGTGCCTGGGCCTAAATATGTGACAGTGACCTGTTCCAGTGGTGGGTGACGTGAAGCCTGATTCTCTGCTATGACATGAAGACAGATTCTGTGCTGACATAAGGCCAGATTCTCTGTTACGCGACCTCTCTCCTCTGCCTGGGTGCCTGGGCCTAAATGTGTGACAGTGGCCTGTTCCAGTGGTGGGTGACGTGAAGCCTGATTCTCTGCTATGACATGAAGACAGATTCTGTGCTGACATAAGGCCAAATTCTCTGTTACGCGACCTCTCTCCTCTGCCTGGGTGCCTGGGCCTAAATGTGTGACAGTGGCCTGTTCCAGTGGTGGGTGACGTGAAGCCTGATTCCGCTGCTATGACATGAAGACCAGATGTCTGGTGCGTGACATAAGGCAAGATTCGTCGGGTACGCGACCGCTCTCCTCGGCCTGGTGCCGGGGCCGAAATAGGTGACAGTTGGCCTGTTCCGTGGTGGGTGTGCGTGAGCCTGATTGTCATGCTGCTATGACATGAGACTGATTCTGCGCTGACATAAGGCCAGATTCTCTGTGTCGGGACCGCTCTCCTCTGTCTGGTGCCGGGGGCCTAAATGTGTGACATGCCTGTTCCAGTGGTGGGGTGACTGTGATGCCTGATTCTCTGCTATGACATGAAGACAGATTCTGTGCGGACATAAGAGCCAGATTCTCGGTTACGCGACCTCTCTGCCTCTGCCTGGGTGCCTGGGCCTAAATGTGTGACAGTGGCCTGTTGCCAGTGGTGGGTGACGTGAAGCCTGATTCTCTGCTATGACATAAAGACAGATTCTGTGCGGACATAAGGCAAGATTCTCTGTTACGCGACCTCTCTCCTCTGCCTGGGTGCCTGGCCTAAATGTGTGACAGTGGCCTGTTCCAGTGGTGGTGACGTGAAGCCTGATTCTCACAATGACATGAGGACAGATTCTGTGCTGATAACAGCCAGATTCTCTGTTACGGGACCTCTCTCCTCTGCCTGGTGCCTGGGCCTAAATGTGTGACAGTGGCCTGTTCCAGGGTGTGACGTGAAGCCTGATTCTCTGCTATGACATGAAGACAGATTCTGTGCTGACATCAGGCCAGATTCCTGTTACGGGACCTCTCTCCTCTGCCTGGGTGCCTGGGCCTAAAGGTGTGACAGTGCCTGTTCCAGTGGTGGGTGACGTGTAAGCTTGATTCTCTGCTATGACATAAGAACAGATTCTGCGCTGACATAAGGCCAGATTCTCTGTTACGGGACCGCTCTCCTCTGTCTGGGTGCCGGGGCCTAAATGTGTGACAGTGCCTGTTCCAGTGTGGGTGACGTGAAGCCTGATTCTCTGCTATGACATGAAGACAGATTCTGTGCTGACATGAAACCAGATTCTCTGCTATGGCATGAATAGACTGATTCTCTGCTGACATGAAGCCAGATTCTTTGCTATGGCATGAAGAGACTGATTCTCTGCTGACATAAGCCAGATTCTCTGCTATGGGGACCTCTGTCCAAATGATATTGGGTCATTTTTTTTTAATTTTTTTTAAATTCATTTCCCTATCCACATTTTTTGCAGGGGATTTTACCTACATGTTGCTGCCTTTGCACCCCGAGCTCTTTCCTGGGCTGTTTTAACAGCCTTTTTAGTGCCCAAAGTTCGGGCACTAAAAAAAAATCACCATTTAACACACAATGGAAAATGCAACAATAGAAACACACCCAGCCATATTCCTCCCAAGCTGACAGATTACACTTATTAAAAATTGTACAACTTTGTGAGTTACATTGGCCATACATATAACTTACATTAATTTAAAACAGTAGAACTTGGGGACAAACCTAACCAAAATTCACTTGAATAGTTCAGGGTTTTAAAAGTTAGTATGGGCCATAATCCTGAGGCAAGAGGCTGATATACAGCCTCTCCAAAACCCAGTGGCGAGGTTGGTTTCGCCACAGTATATATATGGAGGAAGTCGTGAGGAATAACTGTCGGCTGATCTAAAGCGCCACTTCTAGTTCTTAGTCAATAATAGTGTCTGCTGAGATCTACAGTATTGCAAAAGAACCAAATAATACTCATAATGCAATCGTATTTTTGATGGCAATCTCTAAGTTCTCCTGACTTTCTCCAGTCAGTGAATATGTAAGGGCAAAATGCTCCCGATGTAGATATCTTTCTGTCAAACTAAAACATGGAGGAATTCCTTGAAGCACTGCCTAAACCCTCATGTATGGTGGACCAGCTTCATGGAAATAGATTTGCCTAATTAACAATGGAGACACCAAGATTAGTGTGGGAACCTTCTGGGTGTCATTAACATAGTCGTCTGCTGACCACACAAAGTCAGAGCACAGTTTAATAGACCATTTGGACAAGTCACAACATTTGCACTGCTCTTGGCCTCTCATGCTCCGTTGGCCTTCCGTTCTGTAAATTACCGTTTGCAGGATAATCATTTTCTGGCTTGGCTACAAATCACTGTATAGAAAATGTGTGGAAAGGAAACAGCATAATGATCACAATGTTACATGCTAATAACTCACTGACGTTCTGCCCATGATTCCTCTTAACCATTAATGTTGGATTTTTCCCAGTTTGAGACTGCAATTAACATTGTGGGCAATGTTTATCTTTAAATGCGGTCTTAACAGGCTTAGAAAGGTGATGTGTTCTGCAGAGACTGCATTTCTTACCATAGGGTCTACAGACATAGTTTTGGAATAAATGCTACTACCTTCGTAGTTTTATGTAGCTGTGTAATTTTTTATTAATGACCGGGCTATAGCTGGAGTCCGACGATGTGCACCACACATTTCAAAGCTGCCCTCACATCCTTCAAGATGTCAGTGGAACAATCATTATTATTCTCCACTTACAGTCAGCAATTAGATCCATGACTGGACCCAGTAGTGTCAAAGTCCTGTTGACATAATTACACTACCTTACAGTATCTATATAAAAAAGATTAATGATACTACTGTCATACCGTGCCACCATAATAGAGCTATAAGTGCAAATGTAACAGACCAATAAAGTACCATATAATGCCTGAATTCAATACACATTACTATATACACTGTCCAATTCTGTAGTTACAGGGGTTTTCTGGGAGTTAGATATCGACGACCTATCCTCAATATCAGATCAATGGGGGGCCCTTGACCAAAAAGCCCTACCAATCAGCTGTTTCTGTAGTGGCTTGACAGTTGGGTGAACCAGAACATAAGTGGGGTACCACAGCTCAGCTGGCATTCAAGCAAATGAGAACTGAGCTATAGTATGTCAGTTCCAGCAACTACACCGTGGAGCCACTGTACTGTCGTGGCCAAAAGTTTTGAGAATGACACAAATATTAGTTTTCACAAAGTTTGGCTGCTAAACTGCTTTAGATCTTTGTTTCAGTTGTTTCTGTGATGTAGTGAAATATAATTACACGCACCTCATACGTTTCAAAGGCTTTATCGACAAATTACATGACATTTATGCAAAGAGTCAGTATTTGCAGTGTTGGCCCTTCTTTTTCAGGACCCCTGCAATCCGACTGGGCATGCTCTCAATCAACCTCTGGGCCAATTCCTGACTGATAGCATCCCATTCTTTCATAATCACTTCTTGGAGTTTGTCAGAATTAGTGGGTTTTTGTTTGTCCACCCGCCTCTTGAGGATTGACCACAAGTTCTCAATGGGATTATGATCTGGGAGTTTCCAGGCCTGGGACCCAAAATGTCAACGTTTTGGTCCCCGAGCCACTTAGTTATCACTTTTGCCTTATGGCACGGTGCTCCATCGTGCTGGAAAATGCATTGTTCTTCACCAAACTGTTGTTGGATTGTTGGAAGAAGTTGCTGTTGGAGGGTGTTTTGGTACCATTCTTTATTCATGGCTGTGTTTTTTGGGCAAAATTGTGAGTGAGAGCCCACTCCCTTGGATGAGAAGCAACCCCACACATGAATGGTCTCAGGATGCTTTACTGTAGGGCATGACACAGGACTGATGGTAGCGCTCACCTTTTCTTCTCCGGACAAGCCTTTTTCCAGATGCCCCAAACAATCGGAAAGAGGCTTCATCGGAGAATATGACTTTGCCCCAGTCCTCAGCAGTCCATTCACCATACTTTCTGCAGAAGATCAATCTGTCCCTGATGTTTTTTTTTGGAGAGAAGTGGCTTCTTTGCTGCCCTTCTTGACACCAGGCCATCTTCCAAAAGTCTTGGCTTCACTGTGCGTGCAGATGCGCTCACACCTGCCTGCTGCCATTCCTGAGCAAGCTCTGCACTGGTGGCACTCCGATCCCGCAGCTGAATCCTCTTTAGGAGACGATCCTGGCGCTTGCTGGACTTTCTTGGACGCCCTGAAGCCTTCTTAACAAGAATTGAACCTCTTTCCTTGAAGTTCTTGATGATCCTATAAATTGTTGATTGAGGTGCAATCTTAGTAGCCACAATATCCTTGCCTGTGAAGCCATTTTTATGCAACGCAATGATGGCTGCATGCGTTTCTTTGCAGGTCACCATGGTTAACAATGGAGGAACAATGATTTCAAGCATCACCCTCCTTTTAACATGTCAAGTCTGCCATTTTAACCCAATCAGCCTGACATAATGATCTCCAGCCTTGTGCTCGTCAACATTCTCACCTGAGTTAACAAGACGATTACTGAAATAATCTCAGTAGGTCCTTTAATGACAGCAATGAAATGCAGTGGAAAGTTTTTTTTGGGATTAAGTTAATTTTCATGGCAAAGAAGGACTATGCAATTCATCTGATCACTCTTCATAACATTTCCAATATTTATGTAATTCTCAAAACTTTTGGCCACGACTGTATAGTTTTCCGAGCTAGAGACTGCCTTAAACAGCTGATTAATGGGAGTGCCAGGTGTCAAACTCCCACCAATCTGATGTTCATGACATTTCCTGAAGATAGGCCATCAAAATCTAAGTCCTGGAAAAACCCTTTTGAAACATAATCATTGTATAGTAAGACCAGAAACTAAAGGTCCAGAATGTTTCCTAATTTGACAAACTAATGGACATAGAGGACCTAATGGATTGGCATTTGCAGGCTCAGGACTATTCAGGCTTAGGTAGGCTCTGAATCATCTGGTCACTTTTGGAAAGCTTAGGGTCACCTGCTCAGTCTTGGGTAAGCTCAGGGTGATGTAATCACTCTTGGATAAGCTCAGGGTTACCTGATTAGTCTTGGGTAGGCTTAGAGCCATTTGCTCACTTGCAGAAATGCGCAGGGTCATCTGGTCAGCCTTATGTAGGCTCAGAGTCATGTGTTAGGTGTTGCCTTAGGTAGAATATGTGCCTTCTAACCAGCGTCGGGTAGGCTGGAAGAGTCATTTGGACAGTCTCACGTATGCTTATGGTTATCTGTTCATGCATGTTCCTACAGAATCTTAAGGCTGATTTGCACGCTCCGACAAGAAGCTAATTATTGGGAAGGGACCATTCCTTCCCGACAATTAGCTGATCTTCCGTTAGAGGAGAAGCGCTGCATTTACTTGCTGATTATATCATTACTGCGAGTTCGTACGAACCTCAGCCTTTACACTGCCAGACTGCATGGGAAAAAATGGAACGCATCCGAATGACAAGAGGAATGGTAACGCATACTTGTAGGAATAACCATTGAAGCCCACAATGCAGAGTTTTAATAGAAGCAGCTCTTCCAGAATTGTTATTCCGTGACGTATACAATGAATTATGTACTAAAATAGACATGCCTGCTCTGCTTTCGAGGATGTTTCTAGAAGCTAGAGATCTGTTGAAGACAGCAGAGAAAATCGTATAATCTGCTGCTGCTAATTAGAAGAAAAGGATCCAATTCCAAAGTCACATGAAATCTGCTCCAAGTCATCTTTCCTGTATGGAGCACACTATAGTGAATAACTGCTACCATATATGCTGCATTCTTCAAAGGGGGAGGTGCTGGTTCTCCTTTGTAGACATTCATCTGGTGTAGGGAGTCTTATAGGCAGTGCTTTCTGGGAAAATGCATGCAAATCAGCTCTTCTACAGAAGAAAGAAAACTGACTCTCTTGTGCCACTTATAGCTAGCTACTGTGTAAGTCAACGTTCAACCAAAAACCTAGAACCCAGATGTCAGTCAGAGCAGGTAGCCACTGGTTTGTCCCTGGATTTCTCTGGTTTGGCCATAGTCATGTCTCAAGGTTGAATTACAGAGTAGCAACATGTAGGTGGCACAAGAAAGGCAGTTTTCCTCCTTCTGGAAGAAAGCTTATTTGCATAGAGAACGGAGGACTGCTCCTTTCTGTCTTTCCTTTACCGATCTGTAATATGTATATATTTGTAACATTGTAAATGTTTCATCCATCTGACAGGTGCTGGATAATGAGTTAGAGAACATAGAAGACTACGAGGGACTGTCGGACTTCTGTCGCACATTCAAACTGTACAGAGGCAGATCCCAAGATGAGGCTGAAGATCCATCAGTGATTGGAGAATTCAAGGTGAGCCATCAGGAATGAGAATGATGTTAACATTTATTGATGTTTGAAAAACATTTACACTACTCATGATGGGATTTCTAAAGACAACTCCAAGATAATAGGGCTCACTAAATTATTATATTTTTTTTTTATAATCATTTTGAATATTTAAAACATGTTAGAATCTGATGAAGATCCCTCTTACAGATAAGTCATAATAGTCCTTATCTTGCCAAGGGACCCAGTATCAAAAATCTAAATTGTCGATGACATCACAATCCTCCATGCAAATAAATTGTGATGCTTGTTGATCCTCACATTCTCTGCCTTTTCCAGGAGAGAGGAGTAGCCATTTATCCGTTCCTCTTTGCTAGCGTTTGTGCGATTATAAAGAGATTCATACATCCCTGCCCAGAAAAATTTGGGTTGGGTTAGATAAAAGGGCCCCCTTCTCATAGTCTCTTGTACTCATGTATGTAAGAGAAAGACGGTGTATATAGCAATGAATGATAGATACTGGCGCTCCCACTGGCAGTTTGAAAATAACAAAAGTAATGGGGGAGCTTAAAATATAACAGTGATAATGATAAATATGGCTTAAGAGATAAGGAACAATCTTACCATTCCGACGCAACCCTGGTTGGGATCAATCCCAACCAGGGATTTCTAGGGACATCGGTTCCCGGCACTGTCTACACCTAGCAATTACCAACGACCATACTTAAATACCAGCCTGGACGTGGTGCATCCTCTTTACTACGCTCGATTGATCCCAACCAGGGTTGCGTCGGAATGGTAAGACTGTTCCTTATCTCTTAAGCCATATTTATCATTATCATCATTTATTTGTGTGTGGCGCTATGTATGTACCTGTTCACTTCTGTTTGTCTACAAGGTTACATCAGTAAGGCTTAGATAGTTCTGCAGTTATGGATGGGGCTGTGGACATTCTGTGCTCTCCTTGTTCTGCCCCATCTTTCTAAAAATTAACATGGAGAAAACTTCAAGTTTTCCCCATGTCACTCTACACCCCTGTAAGAAGTTACAAAGAATCATCGTGGATGATAAGTACGTGTCACCGAGGTTCCTGGCCTCGTTGGAGTAAGAGCCGTTTTTTATGTGTCAGCAGCAGTTTCTGTTTGACACCTTGATACTTAGTATGGCTATAATAGCTGATCCGGGATGGCTCTTACTGGGAGTAGTCAAAGTGCTGGGTGGGTGACTACTCCCCATGTTCCAGGCAGGGTTTTTCAAGGCATAAAAACCAGCCAGCACTGCCAGGTGGAGAGGATTACCTCCGCCTGACAGTGGAGCTCAGGAGGTCTGTGTGCTGTGATCTGAGGGCTGTGTTGGGATCTGTGGCTTGAACTGGGCTGGAGGGCTTAGACCCCTGTGAAGGCAAACAGGCCGCCTAACGCCTGCCTGTGGACTTGACAAGGCAGAACTTCCAACAGGGTGTGAAGTAACACCCAGGAGTAAAGGTGACTGTTTTGTATATGAACTCTTCATGTGTGTGAACGATCACCAAGCAACTTGCGTTTTAGTTTTGCTTTCACGTGTGAATTAACACTGATGTTTTGAACCAAGAACTTGTACTTTGCCTCTGTGCTGCACCCACTAATCCTAACTACCAGAGTGAATCCCTCCCCCCACTAGAACTGTCAATCACAACTATGTGCTGTACACTGTTTCAAACCGCACATCTGAACCCATACCATCTCCTGCCACTTCCAACTCGTGTTTGCTCTTTCCTCAACCTTGAGTTAGCAAAATTGCTAGTGCATGTCCTTATAAGCTCCCTCCCTGGCTACTATAATATCCTCCTCTGTGGCCTTGGGGGTTGGGATTTACCTGCCTGATGGTGGTTCAGGATGCCCTTGATGGTGATGTGCAAGGCAGGATACCTTGGCAGCTGCAGAGGTTGGTGCAGTGTAGTGGTGCAAGAAATATTGAGGTCAAGTTTAACAGCAAATAATTCTTTAATGAAGACCCAAATTACATTAGTCACTATTTCAGCATGCTTTCCACAGATCTTACAGGTAACTAGCCTGAAGTAACAGTTAACAGGCACAGTTGTCTCTTTGGAGCAATTCACCTCACACTGCACTTACTCATTCTAACTCACTTTAGCATAAGCATGCAGGAATGTGGCTGTCTCGCTGTCTCTATGCAATGCAACCAAGGGGCAGCCCTAAACATTATACTAGTTGACATACTCATGATAAATGTTTCCACAAATGTCCTCAACGGGATGTAGATATTGTCCCTTTATGCAGGTAGCCAGTCTGCTGCTCAGTGGTGTCCAGGCAACGTACAGTGAGACTTCTCCCAGACACGTGACTATGGAGACTCAAAGGTCCGATTCAGGCAGCTTCTCTCCACAGAACTTCTACTCGCACAGCATCCTTTGCATTTGGCATGCTCCTGAAATATATTTTTTTCTCTTTCCTCTAGTTTGCTCCCCCCTGGCTGGTTTAATCTAGAGCTGGTTTCAGCTACTGTACATCTGCACTTATGTCTAGACTCTGCTTCTAGACTGTTCTAACTCACCACCTAGTGTTGACAATAAAGACCTGATGACTGCCTATTATACAGGAAAATGCTTAAATACACAGCAAAGTACATATTTGACCTTATGGTGGTATACATATGGGAAATGAATATCAAAATCCTTTTGCAGTCCACAACATATCCCCTCCATACATCTGCGACCTAATCTCCCGATAAAAAAAAAAAAAAAAAGTTTTGCACAACTCACCTTAGTTTTCATGATCCAGACACTCCTGTAATGTGAAGGAAAAGGCAGCATGGATGAATCCCCCGGATCTGGGGTCATGAGATGTATGGAGAGGACCGGTTGTGGACTGGAGATTACATATGGGGAGGTACTGTATTGGGAGATTAGTGACACATTTTCAATGGATCCAGCACCTTGGAATTTAGGTTCAACATAACTTTTATTTACATGATTAAAAGAACTCCCCGATGACACCATGGAGTTTTTTTAATCATGTTAATAAAAGTCAAGTTTTATTGTAAATTCCAAGGCGGATCCATTGAAAATTTGTCACTAATCTCTCGATACTTCCCCATATGTAATCTCCAGTCCACAACCTGTCCTATCCATACATCTCTGACCTAATCTCCTGATACCTTCCCCCATGTAACCTCCAGTCTATAGGCTGTCCTCTCCATACATCTCTGACCTCATCTCCTGATACCTACCCACATGTATTCTCCAGTTCACAACCTGTCCCCTCCATACATCTTTGACCAAATCTTCTGAGACTGTACCTCCCCACATGTAATCTCCAGTCCACAACCTGTCCCCTCCTACATCTTTGACCTAATCTTCTGATACCTCCCCACATTTAACCTTCAAGTTGTCCCCTCAATACATCTCTGACCTAATCTCCTGATACCTCACCACATGTAACCTCCAGTGTACAACCTGTCCCCTCCATACATCTCTGACTTAATCTCCTAATACATCTCCACATGTAATCTCCAGCCCATGACCTGTCCCCTCCATCCAACTCTGACATAATCTCCTGATACCTCCTCACATGTAAGCTTCTGTCTGCAACCTGTCCTTCCCCCAAACATTTCTCACATAAGCTCTCGATATCACTCCACACATAACCTCCATTCCTCACAAGTCCTTCTTCTTTGCTCTCCTCTGATTGACCAGCGGAATATGTGACCCAGAACTATGATCTGAGTTGACCCAATCTTTGTGGCTCTCTGGACCAACAGGACATTGCCAAAAATCTAGAAAAGCATAATTGAATGCCAGATGGTTGAGGTGGTGATTGAATTTGTACAGTTTTATATGCCTCCTCTTAGATATTCAGTGTGCTCCCCAGTACAGGACATACAGGGGTCGGAGACAGAAAGAAGATGCTGACTCCTGGCCAGTTGGAGCCATTCTTACATAACAATAATTATTTTAGTGACTCACTTATGGAAAATATTACTGAAGCCCTTCTGTTTTGATATGCTTAATTATGACTTCTCCATTATGTGGCCCCAGTTCCTTTGGTAATTGGAGCAAAAGCGATGATCATAATGTCAACCATTGTTTAATACAAAGCTTATCTGAGGATTATGAGATGAGAATAAGTGTGTGGATAAATCTGTAACACTCATTATTTAGAGGGAAAAATGTGACACAGCCAATGGAAAATAACACTTCAAACAGAAAGGAGACGATTGTGGTCCTGGCGTGATCAGGGGTCTGGAGCATAACTCGAAGGAGCACAGCAGTACACATGAGGACGATCACCACCATTAACCAGTCATCATCTTTTCCCAAATGCTCTCCACTGTAATTAGTTCAATAATCCATCCCTTTGGGTGAAAACCAGAAGTAAAACATGCAGGCTGTCTTCGGAAAAGTTATCTAACAGTTAGCACTCATGAAATCACCCACTTTAGGATCACCCAGCTATCATTACCCACAGAAAAGACCAGGAACAAAAAGATCAATATACGGATAACTCTACCAGCAGAATAGTGAGTGCAGCTCTGGAGTATAATATAGGATGTAACTCAGGATCAGTACAGGATAAGTAATATATGTACACAGTGACTGCACCAGCAGAATAGTGATTGCAGCTCTGGAGTATAATACAGGATGTGACTCAGGATCAGTACAGGATAAGTAATGTATGTACACAGTGACTGCACCAGCAGAATAGTGAGTGCAGCTCTGGGGTATAATACAGGATGTGACAAAGGATCAGTACAGGATAAGTAATGTATGTACACAGTGACTGCACCAGCAGAATAGTGAGTACAGCTCTGGAGTATAATACAGGATGTAACTCAGGATCAGTACAGGATAAGTAATGTATGTACACAGTGACTGCACCAGCAGAATAGTGAGTGCAGCTCTGGAGTATAATACAGGATGTATCTCAGGATCAGTACAGGATAAGTAATGTATGTACACAGTGACTGCACCAGCAGAATAGTGAGTGCAGCTCTGGAGTATAATACAGGATGTAACTCAGGATCAGTACAGGATAAGTAATGTATGTACACAGTGACTGCACCAGCAGAATAGTGAGTGCAGCTCTGGAGTATAATACAGGATGCAACTCAGGATCAGTACAGGATAAGTCATGTATGTACACAGTGACTGCACCAGCAGAATAGTGAGTGCAGCTCTGGAGTATAATACAGGATGTAACTCAGGATCAGTACAGGATAAGTAATATATGTACACAGTGACTGCACCCGCAGAATAGTGAGTGCAGCTCTGGAGTATAATACAGGATGTGACTCAGGATCAGTACAGGATAAGTAATGTAATGTACACAGTGACTGCACCAGCAGAATAGTGAGTGCAGCTCTGGAGTATAATACAGGATGTAACTCAGGATCAGTACAGGATAAGTAATGTATGTACACAGTGACTGCACCAGCAGAATAGTGAGTGCAGCTCTGGAGTATAATACAGGATGTAACTCAGGATCAGTACAGGATAAGTAATGTATGTACACAGTGACTGCACCAGCAGAATAGTGAGTGCAGCTCTGGAGTATAATACAGGATGTGACTCAGGATCAGTACAGGATAAGTAATGTATGTACACAGTGACTGCACCAGCAGAATAGTGAGTGCAGCTCTGGAGTATAATACAGGATGTAACTCAGGATCAGTACAGGATAAGTAATGTATGTACACAGTGACTGCACCAGCAGAATAGTGAGTGCAGCTCTGGAGTATAATACAGGATGTGACTCAGGATCAGTACAGGATAAGTAATGTAATGTATGTAGACAGTGACTCCACCAGTAGAACAGTGAGTATAATAAATGATGTAGCTGAGGATCAGTACAGGATAAATAATATAATGTATGTTCACATTCACAAGCTAATACTGGATTGTTGACAGCCAACTAATATACACATGGTATAGTCCATACAGGCATTAGCCTACTTGTTTTCAGTTACGGAATGTCATAACGCTTGTGCGAACCCACCCTAATACTGACATGACTACTTTTCATGGTGATCTGCATTATGTCATATCATTTGGTACTCCTGAAGCTGTTTCTTCTGGATGAACGTCAAGATTCATATTTATTAAGTTGATTAGGTAACTGGAAAGACACTTTACACATGGGAATGGTCTTCGAGCTGCACTCAAAATTTTCTAGCCACTAAAAGCTCCAGCTTGGCCACCTATGCAACTATGGTTGTTCTTGTATGTTATAGAGCCTACTATAGTATTTTACAGGGGTTCTGCACATTTTTTAAACTGATGATCTATCCTCTGGATAGATCATCAGCATCTGATTGGTGGGGGTCTGACACCTGGGACCCCCGCCGATCAGCTGTTTGAGAAGGCAGCCGTGCTCCAGCAGCGCCACGGCCTTCTCACTGTTTACCGCCGACCCAGTGATGTCACGACTAGTATCAACTTGCCTGGGCGGGGCTAAGCTCCATTTAAAGTGAACAGAGGGACAGATACTAGTAGGGACGTCACTGGGCCGGCGGTAAACAGTGAGAAGGCCGCGGCGCTGCTGGAGCACGGCTGCCTTCTCAAACAGCTGATCGGCGGGGGTCCCAGGTGTCGGACCCCCACCAATCAGATGCTGATGATCTATCCAGAGGATAAATCATCAGTTTAAAAAATGTGCAGAACCCCTGTAAAATACTAAATTATGGAGACAAAGATAAAATAAATAAAACTATTATATTTTGTTCTGTTTGACCTATAGGGATCTTTTAAGATCTACTCCCTTCCTGAGGATCCCTCAGTTTCCATGCCTCCTCGACAATTCCTTCAACTCCCAGCAAAAGGGTTACAAGAGTGCCTGGTCAGGGTCTATATTGTCCGTGCATTTGGCCTGCAACCCAAGGATGCTAATGGCAAGGTGAGCAACTGGAATCACACAAATTACAAAAATCCAAATACAAGGCAAGTAATAATTCTCCATTATCTCGGATGTAATTATTAATCCTCCCTTTAGTTTTGTACTTCTACCAGTTCTCACTCATGCATTATCAGGGGTGGACTGGGAACTAGTGTTGAGCGAGCATGCTCAGCCGAACACCAGTTCGGCTCCAGCATCGCTATGCTCGGCCGAATACCACGTGTGCTCGAGTGCATTTAAGCGTATTTAAATTTAATTTAGCTTCTATTTCTATGCAGAAGATCGCTGTACAGTGAGGGAATCCCCCAGTGTGAGTTTGCGGCTTAGGAGTCCCTGCTTTGACTCCATATATAGCTATGTCCATATATGGAGTCAGTACTTGGGGACACGCCAGTCTATTTAAATCTACTTTAGCCTGTATTTCAGAAAAGTTTCTGCCGGGATTCAAACTTTTGCATTAGAGGCAAGACACTTAACTACTCAGCTACAATATCAACACCAAAAGAGAGAACAGGCACAGCACGACTAACAAAATATGTAAACTTTATTATGGTTCCCGAAAAGGGAAAAATCCAATAAAATACAGTAACAGGAGGAGCACTGCCAGAGCCCTGCAAAATGACCTCCAGCAGGCCACAAATATGCATGTGTCTGCTCAAACGGTCAGAAACAGACTCCATGAGGGTGATATGAAGGCCCGACGTCCACAGGTGGCGGTTGTGCTTACAGCCCAACACCGTGCAGGAAGTTTGGCATTTGCCAGAGAACACCAAGATTGGCAAATTCGCCACTGGCGCCCTGTGCTCTACACAGATGAAAGCAGGTTCACACTGAGCACATGTGACAGACGTGACAGAGTCTGGAGACGCCATGGAGAACGTTCTGCTGCCTGCAACATCCTCCAGCATGACCGGTTTGGCATTGGGTCAGTAATGGTGTGGGGTGGCATTTCTTTGGAGGGTCGCACAGCCCTCCATGTGCTCGTCAGAGGTGGCCTGACTGCCATTAGGTACCGAGATGAGATCCTCAGACCCCTTGTGAGACCATATGCTGGTGCGGTTGGCCCTGGGTTCCTCCTAATGCAAGACAATGGTAGACCTCATGTGGCTGGAGTGTGTCAGCAGTTCCTCCAAGGCATTGATGCTATGGACTGGCCCGCCCGTTCCCCAGACCTGAATCCAATTGAGCACATCTGGGACATCATGTCTCGCTCTATCCACCAACGTCACGTTGCACCACAGACTGTCCAGGAGTTGGCAGATGCTTTAGTCCAGGTCTGGGAGGAGATCCCTCAGGAGACCGTCTCATATTTATTTTTATTTTTTTAAGTAACTGGCTATGCAGCTATTGTAGCTTAGTAAATAAACACCAATCGTAAGTAACTCACGGAGTGAGTATGCGTACTAGGCCATATACCGAGTATCAACACCAAAAGAGAGAACAGGCACAGCACGACTAACAAAATATGTAAACTTTATTATGGTAAACTTTATTATTGTGCACATACACCCCCCCTGAGGAAGCTTACGCAAAACGTGCGTTGGGGCTTATTGGATCACTATTCTGGTATTTATTTATGGCATTATTTATCTAGTATACTATTTATTGTCCATGTACATTGTACTTTATGCACTTTGCACTTTAATAAGTATGTACTGAATCTGGCTTCAATACTTTGTCCATGGTTGGCGAGGTCATGTATATATGTCCCCCACTGGGGTATTTATTTATCATTTAGTACCTCTTTGGCCTTATCCAACACTGGTTTAATGCTGTATCGTGTTTATTTGTGATCCCTCCACCCTGTGTGTCATCCACCATTGTTTTGTTTTGTATTGTCTGTTATTGTATTTTATTGGATTTTCCCCTTTTCGGGAACCATAATAAAGTTTACATATTTTGTTAGTCGTGCTGTGCCTGTTCTCTCTTTTGGTGTTGATACTCGGTATATGGCCTAGTACGCATACTCACTCCGTGAGTTACTTACGATTGGTGTTTATTTACTCAGCTACAATAGCTGCATAGCCAGTTACTTAAAAAAATAAAAATAAATATGAGACTTCTACTGCACTGTACTTCTACTGAGAGCTATACAGTAGAAGTCTCATATTTGTATTTTTTTTTTAAGTGACTGGCTATGCAGCTATATAGTGTAGTGGTTAAAGTTCTGGGCTGTGATGCAGAAGCTGTGAGTTCAAATCCTGTCACAAACCTTTTTAGAAATAGAGGTTAAATTAGATTTATATATTTTATATTTTTTTTAGTAATTGTAAAAAATATTTGGCACAAAATAAATGTGTAATTACTAAAACAATAAATAAATATATATAATCATACTTCTGATATATAATAATATGTGTAAATATTTCATGGCTAAAAACATATATATATATATATATATATATATATATATATATACTGCTCAAAAAAATAAAGGGAACACAAAAATAACACATCCTAGATCTGAATTCATTAAATATTCTTCTGAAATACTTTGTTCTTTACATAGTTGAATGTGCTGACAACAAAATCACACAAAAATAAAAAAATGGAAATCAAATTTTTCAACCCATGGAGGTCTGGATTTGGAGTCACACTCAAAATTAAAATGGAAAAACACACTACAGGCTGATCCAACTTTGATGTAATGTCCTTAAAACAAGTCAAAATGAGTCTCAGTAGTGTGTGTGGCCTCCACGTGCCTGTATGACCTCCCTACAATGCCTGTGCATGCTCCTGATGAGGTGGCGGACGGTCTCCTGAGGGATCTCCTCCCAGACCTGGACTAAAGCATCTGCCAACTCCTGGACAGTCTGTGGTGCAACGTGACGTTGGTGGATAGAGCGAGACATGATGTCCCAGATGTGCTCAATTGGATTCAGGTCTGGGGAACGGGCGGGCCAGTCCATAGCATCAATGCCTTGGAGGAACTGCTGACACACTCCAGCCACATGAGGTCTAGCATTGTCTTGCATTAGGAGGAACCCAGGGCCAACCGCACCAGCATATGGTCTCACAAGGGGTCTGAGGATCTCATCTCGGTACCTAATGGCAGTCAGGCCACCTCTGGCGAGCACATGGAGGGCTGTGCGACCCTCCAAAGAAATGCCACCCCACACCATTACTGACCCAATGCCAAACCGGTCATGCTGGAGGATGTTGCAGGCAGCAGAACGTTCTCCATGGCGTCTCCAGACTCTGTCACGTCTGTCACATGTGCTCAGTGTGAACCTGCTTTCATCTGTGTAGAGCACAGGGCGCCAGTGGCGAATTTGCCAATCTTGGTGTTCTCTGGCAAATGCCAAACGTCCTGCACGGTGTTGGGCTGTAAGCACAACCCCCACCTGTGGACGTCGGGCCCTCATATCACCCTCATGGAGTCTGTTTCTGACCGTTTGAGCAGACACATGCATATTTGTGGCCTGCTGGAGGTCATTTTGCAGGGCTCTGGCAGTGCTCCTCCTGTTCCTCCTTGCACAAAGGCGGAGGTAGCAGTCCTGCTGCTGGGTTGTTGCCCTCCTACGGCCTCCTCCACGTCTCCTGATGTACTGGCCTGTCTCCTGGTAGCGCCTCCATGCTCTGGACACTACGCTGACAGACACAGCAAACCTTCTTGCCACAGCTCGCATTGATGTGCCATCCTGGATAAGCTGCACTACCTGAGCCACTTGTGTGGGTTGTAGACTCCGTCTCATGCTACCACTAGAGTGAAAGCACCGCCAGCATTCAAAAGTGACCAAAACATCAGCCAGGAAGCATAGGAACTGAGTAGTGTTCTGTGGTCACCACCTGCAGAACCACTCGTTTATTGGGGGTGTCTTGCTAATTGCCTATAATTTCCACCTGTTGTCTATCCCATTTGCACAACAGCATGTGAAATTGATTGTCACTCAGTGTTGCTTCCTAAGTGGACAGTTTGATTTCACAGAAGTGTAATTGACTTGGAGTTACATTGTGTTGTTTAAGTGTTCCATTTATTTTTTTGAGCAGTGTATATATATATATATATATATATATATATATATATATATTTAAATTAAGTTTAGCCTCTATTTCTGAAAAAGTTTGCAACAGGATTTGAACTCTCAGCTTCTGCATCATATCCCAGAACTTAAACCACTACAGTATATAGCTGCATAGCCGGGCACTTAAAAAAAAATAAAAAAAATATGAGACTTCTACTGTATAGCTCTCAGTAGAAGTACAGTACAGTAGAAGTATCTTATTTATTTATTTATTTAGTTATTATTATTATTTTTTTTTTTTAAGTAACTGCCTATGCAGCTATTGTAGCTGAGTAGTTAAGTGCCTTGCCTCTAATGCAAAAGTTTGTGAGTTCGAATCCCGGCAGAAACTTTTCTGAAATACAGGCTAAATTAGATTTAAATACACTGGTGTGTCCCCAAGCAATGACTCCATATATGGACATAGCTACATATGGAGTCAGAGCAGGGACTCCTAAGCCAAACTAGAGTCCCGACACCCTCCCTTCTTCAGAGCAGGGGGTGCCTGGGGTACCCCCATTGACTTCCATTGTGCTCGGGTGCTCAGTAGAACACCCAAACACCGCAAAGTGTTCTACTCGAGCACACGAGCACTTTGGTGCTCGCTCAACACTACTCAAAATTTAATGTGGCCCTGGAAAAAATACTAAAAGTGGCCCCGTTTTGTAGTCAGGTCCAAATTGATGGAAGACAAGGCCAGCAACACCATATTATGGCACATTATGCCATCCCAACAGAGCCAAATACCACAGTCCATCACAAAATACTACCAGCAGCACAGTAGCTTCGGCCGTTAGGAGGGCCCAGGTGACCCCCTGGGCATCGGCCCACTGGGAAATTTCCCTGTAAGGTCTATGGCCAATCCGCCCCTGTGCATTTTTATAATGGTTTAAAGGGGATGTGAAAAAATTTGTTTTTCTTTGCAAACTTCAGTCACTTGGCCGGACCTGGAAAGATGACTTACTTGCTTCCCGACACTGGCTCCATGCTCTTTCTCATCCAGGTCTGCGTTGCTCTGCTGGGCTTTCTCGATGCCAACATCCATTTTATCATTGCTGCAGCCAATCAGTGGCCGTGGTGGTGACTGACTTTCCTTATGTCATGACAAATTGTCACATGATGCAAGGGGAGCCAGTGATTGGCTATGGCAATGTAAAACCAGATGGTATTTTTCCCAGAAATATAGAGTAGCATTGGCTGAACTACAATACTCCTCACGCATGCTAGGTAGTCTCCATAATGAGAAAGAGTACCCCCGAGAACCTGACAAAGACCACCAAGCTAGCCAGGAGTACTCAGTTTTCTTATCCCTTTGGAAGGAGAGCTTTCTTACTTTCTCGTTCAGTGAAATGCAATCTGGGGGAAACTCAGTTCTCTTTTCCTTTTGGAAGGAGAGCTGACTTGCACATCTCTTTTATAGTAGAGTGTTATCTCTCTCTGATTTGCTCAAAACAAATCACAAGAATTTTGGGTTTGTTAGAATCAGATTTTTTTTTTAAATTCAGGACAAATTCCATGTTTATCTCATGTTCCCATTGATGGAGCTACAATGCAGTAATTCTGTATCAATTCACTTATTTTTCCATTAATGGAGCTGCAGTGCAGTGATTCTTTATATTCTTGGTCAGGTTTATTTATTTGGGTTCTTTTTCAGTGTGACCCCTATGTGAAGATATCTATTGGCAAAAAGTCCATCAACGATCAGGAGAATTATATCCCATGCACCCTAGAACCTGTTTTTGGAAAGTAAGTTGTGAGCAGTTATGTGAGTTTATATATAATTTAAGGTGACCATACATGTTAGATGCATGTTGCAAAAACCTGCCGATATTGCAGATGCTGAAGGAGATAATGATGACAGCTGCATGTCAAGATTCCTGCTCGTTTAGTTCTCTGGGAGATAAGCAACCACCAGAGGAGTCTAGCAGCAGCTTTCACCATCTCTCCTTTCAGATTGGGTGCTTTCACTTTCAGCTGGTGTCACTCCCGACCTGATTTCTAAAGGTTACATCTTCCAAAGTAAAGTTTAAATGTCTAACTTTCAAACAATACTAGGCCCATATCTATATCTTCTCCAGAGCCTGAGATATGAAGACTTAATGCAGCCCTTAACACCTCAATCTGCTGCCTGAGCTCCTCTTGGGCTGCACTGTTAGATCCTTTTCCCAAAGCCTGAGCAGAGCTTGGTTGAAGGAACTTTACTCCCCTTGAGAGTACATGGCTGAGCCGACAACTATGTAAGGTGTATGGCCACCATAAGTGAACATTGTTTTCTTTCAGTCATGTAGCGGAAAGGACGAAACAACAAATGGCCACCGTCTTTTGGTACTTAGAGCTGTTGTCAGTGTTTTAGTGTTGATACCCATCTGTTACTGCAGATTATGGAGTATGACTTTACAACATTTTCTTTCTATCTACTCTGTTTTTCAGGATGTTTGAGCTGACCTGCATCTTACCATTAGAGAAGGATCTGAAGATCACACTCTACGACTATGACGTGATGTCAAAGGATGAGAAGATTGGAGAGACTGTCATAGATCTAGAGAATCGTTTTCTTTCCAAATATGGTGCTCGATGCGGCATACCCCAAACATATTGCATGTATGTAGCCCATAATTAACGTGCCTTTCCCTTGCCTAGGAAGTACGCCGTGGTACCTCGTCTAAACCCTTTCCTATAGAAATTCAGTTCTACAAAACACCAAAGAGTTTGAAGTGATAATATGAACCATGCTCACTATTACTTTCTAACTTTC
This sequence comes from Bufo bufo, assembly GCF_905171765.1. Classification (NCBI taxonomy): domain Eukaryota; kingdom Metazoa; phylum Chordata; class Amphibia; order Anura; family Bufonidae; genus Bufo; species Bufo bufo. The sequence continues at coordinate 827,304,397 of NC_053390.1, read as the reverse complement.
TGTCAGATGCCAAGAAGATTGCTGTACCTTAGCTATCTCTCAAAAGAGCAGTATACTAATTTGCATACCTTTTCCCAGAGAGAATTGCTCCATATGCAATCTAGCCACCACCCAAGGGCTACATGAAAATCATCTGCCCAACCAGTACTTTGTAATATCATGGCCAAGAACCACAAAACGGCTGTTTATAGATGGGTGTCTCTTCCTTTTGGAAGAGATTCTGGCTTGGCTGATACAGTCCCCAGTCATGATTAACAGGGTATCTACCTATAGGTGGCACTTAGACATGCAGGATTTTTTTTGTCCATTCGAAAGCTGACATTTATCCCAGAAAGTCTTTAGGCCCTTTGACTTTTTTCATATTTTGTTATGTTGTGGCCTTGTGCTAAAGTAAAAAAAAAAATTAAGTCTTCCCCCATCATTGTGCACTCAATACCCCAAAATGAGAAATTGCTAACAGAATTTTAGAAATGTTTACAAATGTACTAAAAAGGAGAAACTAAAATTTTGCATGGACATAAGTATTCAGACCCTTTACTATAACATTTAGCTCTGGGGCCTCCCATTTCTCTTGATCATCTTTGAGATGCTTCTGCACCTGTGGTACATTCAGATGATTGGACATGATTTCAAAAGATACAACCCTGTCTATATAAGATCACACAGTTCACAATACACATCAGAGCAAAAACCAAGCCATAAGAAACAAATAACTGCCCATAGAGCTCAGAGACAGGATTGTGTGGAGGCACAGATGTGTAGAAAGTTTGAAACATTTCTGCTGCACTCAAATGTCTAGAGAGCACAGTAGCCTTCAGAATTCTTAAATTGGAGAAGTTTGGAACAACAAGGACTCTTCCTAGAGCTGGGTGTCCCACTAAACTAAGAAATCCAAGGGGAAGGGCCTTGGTAAGAGAGATTATATAAAGATCTTGAGTGCAGATGGGAGAAATTTCTAGAAGTTCAGCCATCACTGCAGCCTCCACCAATCTAGGCTGTATGTAAGAGTAGCCAGAAAGAAGCCTCTCCTCAGTAAAAGACACATGAAAGCACCTAAAGGACTCTCAGACTGTGAGAAACAAGATTCTCTGGTCTGATAAAACCAAGATTGAACTTTTTGGCCTAAATCGTAAGCATCATGTATTGAGGAACTCAGGCACTGCTCATCACCTGCTCAATACTATCCCTACAATGAAGCATGGTGGTGGCAGCGTCATGCTGTGGGGGTGTCTTTCAGTGGCTGGGACAGGGAGACTGGTCAGGGTGGAGGGAAAGCTGAACAGAGCAAAGTACAGATATATTCTTAATGGAAACCTGACGCCGAGTGCTTTGGACCTCCAACAAGCCATTGACCCTAAGCACACAGCCAAGACAACAGAGAAGCACCTTAGAAATAACTCTGTGAACGTCCTTCAGTGGTCCAGCTAGAGCGCTAACTTGAACTCATGGGGTATTGAGTGCAGATTGATGGGGGAAATATATATATATTTTATCTTAGCACAAGTTCATAAGATAACAGAAGGTGAAAAAAGTGAAAGGGTCTGAAGACTTTCAGCCTCTCCTACATCAGCTGACACCAGTATTGTAAAAATTGCTATTTTTTTTTCTTTAGCTCTGGACCGAACCAATGGAGAGATCAGCTGCGACCTTCCCAGCTCCTCCATATATTTGCCCAGCAGCGCAAGCTCAAGCCTCCAGTCTTCAAGAACAACAGGATTTCATTCCAGAATCACGAGTACAGCCTCTCTGATTTTGGTGAGATAAACAAATTTTACTGATTTCTTTTGACTAAAGGGATATCAGTCTCAAAAATATATATGATGGTATTTATAATTTTTTTTTTATCCTGATTATTAAAGAGGGTACCAAATTATTACCGGACAGAAAAAATCGCAAAGAATTGCGGACCCACAAGGAGCCTTAACTATCACCAAAGAAATTGCACAAAAATCTTCGCATAGTAAACATAAATAAACTTTATGAACAATGTAAAATACATACATGAAGATAAAAAAAGGCAGCACAAAGGTGGAACATAAAGGAGAGGAATAGGACCCAAGGAGGGGCTGGGAGGTCAGCACACCAGGAATCAGGGAAAAATATTATAATATTCAAATGCTAGTCACCAAGAAACCTCAAGACAATAAGCCCCAAACAATAGAAAATGGAGGCAAATGTGAGGATAAACAGACATGGTGATTAAAAGAAAAAGATAAGCATACCCTGAGTGGTGTGTCGATCTCTCAGCCGCCTCCTGACCCAACGCCGTTTCGCCAGTAATCTGTACATCCCCAGAAGAAGTCAGATTACTGGTGAAACGGCGTTGGGTCAGGAGGCGGCTGAGAGATCGACACACCACTCAGGGTATGCTTATCTTTTTCTTTTAATCACCAAGTCTGTTTATCCTCACACTCTTATTGTCTTGAGGTTTCTTGGTGACTAGCATTTGAATATTATAATATTTTTCCCTGATTCCTGGTGTGCTGACCTCCCAGCCCCTCCTTGGGTCCTATTCCTCTCCTTTGTGTTCCACCTTTGTGCTGCCTTTTTTTATCTTCATGTATGTATTTTACATTGTTAATAAAGTTTATTTATGTTTACTATGCAAAGATTTTTGTGCAATTTCTTTGGTGACTGATTATTAAAGAGCAGACTTCCTCTATTCCATGTGAAAGTTGGAAGTCCAAGTAGCCACCTTTCATGGAAAACTTAATCTTAGATGTATACGAACCAAACCTGCCTTTTATGGTTGGACCTGCTGATCATCTATGCTTTTAGTGGCCTCCTGACTCTCTCCTGACGGCATACTGTTAGGGGAGAGAAGGATCAGGCTGTAGGATTTCAACATTTCTAATTTCAAAATTCCTACAAACTTCCCACTTTGGAGAACATTTATGCAAACACTGCCCCTTTCCACCGCTTTTCGAAGTCAGCCCCACGCCTTTCCCAGGCAACCATGAATGTGCTCGGCTCTGGCAGCTCCATCCCTCCGACTAAGCCCCACTCCAATTTAGAAATGTGATGAGGGCTGCTATCCATGGGCAAAAAGTTGCATATTTTTGGACAATACCAATTTTATAAAGTATATATAGATTTGGAGACTGTAATAATGGTGACGTACATGCTACATCTCCAAATTTCTTTCTATTTTCTTTTTGACAGAGGATGATAAACTCACCAATCCACATCTGGGACCCCTAGAGGAATGCCTCGCCCTATACATCTTGCGGAAACAGACCATTGTGTGTGAACATGTTGAGACAAGATCTCTGTACAGCCCCTTACAGCCCGAAATAGAACAGGTAGGGGACCTTTATCATACCCAATATAAAGCTGCAGGACTCAGAAAGAGTTGACCTCAGTGAGACAGTGACCAAAATCAAAGGCAGATCCTGATAACAAGATGGTGAGAGTCGTCGTGGGGAGGTCGGGGCAGGTGCATTGGCACCACATCTGTCACATTCCCCAGTACTATGTATTTTACAAGCGTCTGTACAGATTTATTAGTCGCTCATAAATTTACTAGAATTTTCCTCATTGTTATTACATAATGTTTTCGTTCATTTTAAAGTAACTAGAAAAAGTTCTATAAATTTCAACACTTAAAGTAAATCTCTCGCCCCGGCCACATTCTTTATTGGCATGAGAGCGTCTGACGTCTGACGCTAAGCTCTGCCCCCCCCCCCTCGCTACCTCGAGCGGAGTGTGCAGGCCATCTGGGCATGGTGGAGACGTCGATAGCCCGGGCATGTTGAGGCAGCTCAGGTGTGAAGCGAGGCAGAGGATCAGCGCTGCCGGACAAGAACAAGGCTCGCGCAATCATACCAGAGTGTTTAGAGGAAAAAGTGTCAGGGCACCGAATTCACCCGGGAACTGTGAAGGTGGTAGTGAGAGAAAGTGGAAGGTGGTGAGGGGGTCAGTTTGGCGGATTGTGCCTGCTTTGGAAGGAGGAGGACACTCCATTGGAGGTGGTGGCTGGAAGTTGGAGGGGTCTCCCCCACGATTGTTTGAGGAAAGGGGGGTTGTGGTCTGAGTCTTATATCATTGGCAGCACATGCCCCCCGCCCTCATAAGTTTACAAACTTTTTTCCTCCTATGAATCTCTGAGGAAAAAAGGAGTATGGACATTGTTTTACTAACTGTATGTGCCTCCTTTCCACGTTAACCACCTTTCTAATGAACCTGCTAACCCTTAACCGCCAACCTGTCAATTTTGGGGTTATATCGCTGGCGCTATGAGAAGAAAGACTATAAAAACTCCCAAATTTGGGGAGTCGCTGATAGCAGTGTCCCTGTACTGGTTTTCCCCTATTTAATATCTTGGATATATACCCATTGGAAGTGCCACAGAAAAAGAGAAAAAACGGAAGAGAGAAGGGGAAGAAGGAAAAAGAAAAAGAGAAAGGAAAGGGAAGAAAAAAAAAAGGTGGACCAACCGGGGCCCCGTAATAATAGGAGATCTGGAACTGGGTTGGAAACTAGGCAGAAACGGAATGCTTTAAATAAGTATGTGATCCCTTCAACTCCCACACTGAGATCTGCTGATTCTGGGAAAGAGACTAGATCCTAGAGGGATTAGATCCTCAATTGAAAGAAAGTTTGATACTTAATGACCAAGGGGGATATGTAATGAATGATGTAACAACTGAAATTGATGCTAAAATGGTAAAAGAGATTTTCATACTGCGAACAGACTTGAGAATGTGATGAGGAAATTAGTAACCCAGATTGGGTCGGTACAAACAGATGTGAGTCTGATTAGAGACGACTTAGTCAAGTTGAGAGAACGCTGGCAGGAGATGGAGAATAGAGCATCGGCAGTGGAAGATTTAGTATGTAAATTGGGGAAGGATGAGGCCCTGGAAAATAAACTAATAGATTTAGAAGATAGGACAACAAGAACCAATCTGATAAGTGTGGGAATACCAGAGGGGACAGAGGGACCCAATTGTGGTGAATTTATGGAGAAATGGTTCCTTGAAAATTGTAAACCTGGAACTCTCTCTAGTCATTTTGTGATAGAGAAAGCCCATAGGGTTCCTAGCAAAAAGAGAATACCAGAGACTCATCCAAGATCAATTTTGGTCAAACTCCTACTCTCCAAAGATTGGGACGCTATTTTGCAAGATTCCAGAACCTCAATTGTGCAGAAAAAAAAATATAGATATAAAAAAGAGATTGAGACTAGCCGGATTGAGGTATAGTCTGATATTTCCTGCTAAGCTTCGAGTAGAATATCAGGATAGATCTTTTTTCTTTCAGTCTCCTGAAGAAGTCAATGATTAGGCAGATTTAAAGGGCCTGTGAGAAGTGTATTGAAATATAAAAAGGCGATGGGGGGGGGATATAGGGAGTAATATGCATAGTTATAGAGCTGTCTCTCTTTTTTAGAGGGGAGCTACTCAGGGGGGGGGGAGGTATGCGGCATCCTTTGGGGAGAGAGAGGAGGGATAAAGTTTTTTTCCTCTTTGAATAATGAGAGAAGTATCACTTAGGCCTCTTTCACACGAGCGTGTCCGGATAAGGTCCGGATGCATTGCGGCAAACCCGTGAGAGTAGGTACCCAATTGCAGTCAGTTTTGACTGCGATTGCATTCCGTTGTTCAGTTTTTATCGCGCGGGTGCAATGCGTTTTGCACACACGTGATAAAAAACTGAATGTGGTACCCAGACCCGAACTTCTTCACAGAAGTTCAGGTTTGGGTTCAAGGTTGTGTAGATTGTATTATTTCCCCTTATAACATGGTTATAATGGAAAATAATAGCATTCTGAATACAGAATGCATAGTACAATAGGGCTGGAGGGGTTAAAAAAAATATATAAATAATTTAACTCACCTTAATCCACTTGTTCGCGCAGTCGGCATCTCTTCTGTCTTCATCTGTGAGGAATAGGACCTTTGATGACGTCACTGCGCTCATCACATGGCCCATCACATGATCTTTTACCATGGTGATGGATCATGTGACGGACCATGTGATGAGCGTAGTGACGTCATCATAGGTCCTATTCCTCAAAGAAGAAGACAGAAGAGATGCCGGCTGTGCGAACAAGTGGATTAAGGTGAGTTAAATTATTTTATTTATTTTTTTAACCCCTCCAGCGCTATTGTACTATGAATTCTGTATTAAGAATGCTATTATTTTCCCTTATAACCATGTTATAAGGGAAAATAATAATGATCGGGTCCCCATCCCGATCGTCTCCTAGCAACCGTGCGTGAAAATCGCATCACATCCGCACTTGCTTGCGGATGCTTGCGATTTTCACGCAGCCCCATTCACTTCTATGGGGCCTGCGTTACGTGAAAAACGCACAATATAGAGCATGCTGCGATTTTCACGTAACGCAAAAGTGATGCGTGAAAATCACCGCTCATGTGCACAGCCCCATAGAAATGAATGGGTCCAGATTCAGTGCGGGTGCAATGCGTTCAACTCACGCATTGCACCCGCGCGGAAAACTCGCCCGTGTGAAAGAGGCCTTAATGTTTGGGGGTTAAGAGAAAGATTAAAAAAGTACGCCATTTTTCATTAGATGAGGAGATGCATTTGGATAGGGATTCTTTGAGGTGGGTGGAGAAGAGATGGATAGAGGTTGGGTATCATTCTACATATTCATCATATTCTAGAGGAGTGTCTATTTTGGTGCATAATAAAGTTAACTTTGAATGCATGCAAGGCGGACGACTGCGGCAAGTATAAACCATGTCCAGATGGTGATAGCAAATATTTATATTCCACCCCCATATAAACCTGATGTGATTTATGATTTGCAGAGGTATGTAGGCAGGCAGGATTGTATGCTGATTGCAGTAGGCGATAATAATGAGGTGATGGATTTAAGTAAAGATAGATTATCTAATAGTAAAGCTGCATTTCATAATAATAACCTGGCAGTAAAGATAGATTATCTAATAGTAAAGCTGCATTTCATAATAATAACCTGGCCAATTTAATAGCTGAGTTTGACTGGGTGGATGTTTGGCGCTTATTGAATCCGGAAGAAAGAAATTATTGGAGATTAAAAGATTAAAATTGCTGGAAAAAATATATAACACAAATAAAATATGTCCCTATGGCTCTTTCAGATCACGGTGCTGTTGTTATGGAGGTGGAGCTCATGACTAGACAGGTCCCTCCATTGTTTAAGTTTAATTTTTACTCTGTTAAAAGATAAGGAAGATATTAAGGAAGAACTAAAGGTTTTTTTTCAGGTTAATAAAGATTCAACTAATAAGCAGGTGGTTTTTGGATACGGCGAAGGCTTTCCTAAGAGGAGTTCTGCTTAATAAAGTGAATTATTTAAAGAAAAAAGTAAAAGAGAAGAAAAAAGATTGCAGAACAGAAGTTAGAGGAGGCTAGAGTAAGTTGTGTGGTTGACCCCTCATTGGAAAGGCTGAAAAAATGGGAGGAGGAACAAGAGAAGGTTAAAGACATATACTGAAAAAGCTCAAACAACATTGTTTTTTCAGGGGGTCGAGTTTTTTTCGAAGGGTGAAAAAGTGGGTAAGACTCTAGCTAATATAGTTAAAAACCAACAGAGAAAATCCTGGATAGGGGTAATAATAAATAATAAGGGACAGATTGTAAAAACCCCGGAACAGATATGTGAGGTTTTTGGTACCTATTATCAGGATTCATATAAGTCAAAAATATATAATGAAAAAGAAGAATTATGTCAGTATTTGAATGGGTTGACTTTTAAAAAAGTGTCAATAAGTCAAAGAGACCAATTGGAGAAGGAAACACAACTGGAAGAGTTAGAAAGGGCCTTGAGATCTGTTAGGGATGGGAAAGCGCCAGGAGGAGATGGATTACCATTTAAGATATGTAAGGAGTTCAGTCAAATAATCCTACCAGAATGAAGGGAAACCCTGTGTGAGGCCATGAGGGCAGAAAAGTTGCCGGATTCTATGGATGAAGCTATTATTGTTTTGATTCCCAAAGACGGTAAGGATTTATTATAAAACGGAATCATATAGACCTATATCGTTGTCGAATACTGAGATAAAATTATTTGCAGACAGATTATCAAAAATAATTAAAACTATAGTAAGTGAAGATCAAACAGGTTTCATTCCTGGGAGATTAATCAGTTCTAATATTAGGAGGGTGTTTTCTAATATAGTGGGAAATAAACAAAAAGATAGTAAAAAAAATATATTATCTCTGGATGCAACTAAAGCGTTCGATCGCGTAGAATGGGATTATTTGTGAGAGGTTCTTAGATGTTTCGGTTTTATAAACTGGACAAAATTAATATATTCGCACCCTAGATCTAGGGTATCAGCGGATGGGGTTATGTCCCTGCTTTTTGCCCTTTCGAGGGGCACTAGGCAGGGATGTCCCCTATCCCCGCTGCTCTTTGCAATTGCGATAGAACCATTAGCTATTATAATCCGTGAAAATGACGAGATTGAGGGATTCCAATATGTATTAAAGAAAAAATATCGTTGTATGCTGATGACATTTAGATTTTTTTTGGGTAACACTGAGGTGGATTTAGGTAAAATAATGAATATTATAGATAAGTTTGGATGTTTTTCAGGATTAAAAATAAATTGGGGGGAAAAAAAATCACATTTGATGTTATTAGAGGAGGGAAATTTGAATAAGAGTATAGATGTACACATAGCAGATAAAGGAGGTAGTTTTAAATATTTAGGGATAAATATCTCAAGAAATTTGGAGGAGTTTGTAAAACTAAATGTGGCTCCTCTCTTAAAAGAACTGAGAAAGAGAATCCATATTTGGAGGAGATCAATGATGGGTCGAATTCATTTGATAAAGATGTTTTTTCTCCCTAAGGTTTTGTTTGTATTACAAAATGCTCCGGCCTTGTTGCCCAAAAACATTTTTGGGAATTTGGATAAGTTAATAATGAGGGGATTTATCTGGAAAGGGGGAATATCTAGGGTAAAAAAGAAATACTCCAGTTACCCGATTAAGAGGGGGGTTTATCTTTTCCGAATTGGTATTTATACTTTTTGGTTTCACAATTTGGATATATAAACGAGAGCGAAGTAAGTCCAACGTTGAGAGAGTATTTAATGGAAATGGGGGTTAAGACTAAGCAGACCAGATTCATGGAGGTCTTGGAATCAGGTGTATTGGGGAATGCAAGTACTGATAATCAAATATTACATTTAATGGATTACACTTGGAGAGAAATTTAAAAAATAATAGGTATTAAGGGTTATTTAAAACGCACTCCATTATGGAATAATATAAATTTGAGTGATATTCAGAAAATTAAACAATATGTAAATTGGGAGATTAGAGGGGTAAATTTGTAATGTCACATTTTTGAGGGAGATAAATTGGAGGATTTTGAAACTTTGATTAGGGAGTTTGGGATCCCAAAAAATTATTATTTTAAGTATTTACAAATAAGGGATGCAATTAGTTCAGAAGACGACTCGGAGATATATAGAAAAGCCTCTTCAGAAAAGATTGATCAACTTCTCAGGGACGAAAAGGCTAAGGGTAGTATTTCACGGAGATATAAATTACTAATGAAAGTAACACAAAGATTAAAATAGTAAAGAGAAATGGAAAAAAGATATTGAAGATTTGTCCAGTGAGAAATGGGAAGATGTTTTGAATATCAGGCCTTTGGTCTCATTAAAGGCCTCTCATGGGGTTCCCCAGATCTTCACAGGTTATATTGTACACCCCTAATGTTAAAAAAAAAGGGTTTAAGAGATACAGATGAATGTCCGAGATGCTGTGAAGAACAGGCAGGTCTAGTGCATTTAAATTGTTTAGGTATTGGTCTGAACTAGCAGTTATTATTGAGAAAGCTCTGGGAGTGCCGATTTATGGGGATCCTGTGGTTTGTATATTGGGGGGCACTATTCATTTGAGATTGTGGAAGGTGGTGAAACAAGCACTTCGTAAGCTACTGTTCCAGGCGAGATTGCTTATCTTGAAAAAACGGACGGAAAAAGACCAGCCTTCTGTGCGTGAATGGAAGAAATCTGTGAATAAAATGATAAAAAGGAAAGGATAATTTATGACAATTAGGGGTACAAAGGGTTGTTTTGCACAAATATGAGATCGATGGTTTAATAATATATAAGCGTTCTCCAGTATAATCCACATATACCACCACTGAGACCAGAGGAGTCTTACCTTCCCTCCCAGCATTCTCTATACAACAGAGATCTTCTCGTTATAAGGCGGGGGTGGGGGGGGGGGGGGGGCTTGGGCTTTGTTTTTTGTTCTTGATTGACATATTACTCATCCCAAAATCACTGGACCCCCAGGGGTATGGTCAAGAGCTGTATTCATAAAATCTTCCAAGAATGTATGGTATGTATTCAGCAATTCCACCAGCAGAATAGTGAGTGCAGCTGTGAGGTATATTACAGAATGTAACTCAGGATCAGTACAGGATAAGTAATGTATGTACACGGTGACTGCACCAGCAGAATAGTGATTACAGCTCTGGAGTATAATACAGGTTATACCTCAGGATCAGTACAGGATAAGTAATGTATGCACACAGTGACTGCACCAGCAGAATAGTGAGTGCAGCTCTGGAGTATAATACAGGATGTAACTCAGGATCAGTAATGTATGTACACAGAGACTGCACCAGCAGAATAGTGAGTGCAGCTCTGGAGTATAATACAGGATGTAACTCAGGATCAGTAAAGGATAAGTAATGTATGTACACGGTGACTGCACCAGCAGAATAGGGATTACAGCTCTGGAGTATATAACAGGTTGTACCTCAGGATCAGTACAGGATAAGTAATGTATGCACACAGTGACTGCACCAGCAGAATAGTGAGTGCAGCTCTGGAGTATAATACAGGATGTAACTCAGGATCAGTACAGGATAAGTAATGTATGTACACAGTGACTGCACCAGCAGAATAGTGAGTGCAGCTCTGGAGTATATTACAGAATGTAACTCAGGATCAGTACAGGATAATTAATGTATGTACACGGTGACTGCACCAGCAGAATAGTGATTACAGCTCTGGAGTAAATAACAGGTTGTACCTCAGGATCAGTACAGGATAAGTAATGTATGCACACAGTGACTGCACCAGCAGAATAGTGAGTGCAGCTCTGGAGTATAATACAGGATGTAACTCAGGATCAGTAATGTATGTACACAGAGACTGCACCAGCAGAATAGTGAGTGCAGCTCTGGAGTATATTACAGAATGTAACTCAGGATCAGTACAGGATAAGTAATGTATGTACACGGTGACTGCACCAGCAGAATAGTGATTACAGCTCTGGAGTATAATACAGGTTGTACCTCAGGATCAGTACAGGATAAGTAATGTATGCACACAGTGACTGCACCAGCAGAATAGTGAGTGCAGCTCTGGAGTATAATACAGGATGTAACTCAGGATCAGTAATGTATGTACACAGAGACTGCACCAGCAGAATAGTGAGTGCAGCTCTGGAGTATAATACAGGATGTAACTCAGGATCAGTACAGGATAAGTAATGTATGTACACAGTGACTGCACCAGCAGAATAGTGAGTGCAGCTCTGGAGTATAATACAGGATGTAACTCAGGATCAGTACAGGATAAGTAATGTATGTACACAGTGACTGCACCAGCAGAATAGTGAGTGCAGCTCTGGAGTATAATACAGGATTTAACTCAGGATCAGTACAGGATAAGTAATGTATGTACACAGTGACTGCACCAGCAGAATAGTGAGTGCAGCTCTGAGGTATATTACAGGATGTAACTCAGAATCAGTACAGGATAAGTAATGTATGTACACAGTGACTCCACCAGCAGAATAGTGAGTGCGGCTCTGGAGTATAATACAGGATGTAACTCAGGATCAGTACAGGATAAGTAATGTATGTACACGGTGACTGCACCAGCAGAATAGTGATTACAGCTCTGGAGTATAATACAGGTTGTACCTCAGGATCAGTACAGGATAAGTAATGTATGCACACAGTGACTGCACCAGCAGAATAGTGAGTGCAGCTCTGGAGTATAATACAGGATGTAACTCAGGATCAGTAATGTATGTACACAGAGACTGCACCAGCAGAATAGTGAGTGCAGCTCTGGAGTATAATACAGGATGTAACTCAGGATCAGTACAGGATAAGTAATGTATGTACACAGTGACTGCACCAGCAGAATAGTGAGTGCAGCTCTGGAGTATAATACAGGATGTAACTCAGGATCAGTACAGGATAAGTAATGTATGTACACAGTGACTGCACCAGCAGAATAGTGAGTGCAGCTTTGGAGTATAATATAGGATGCAACTCAGGATCAGTACAGGATAAGTAATGTATGTACATAGTGACTGCACCAGCAGAATAGTGAGTGCAGCTCTGGAGTATAATACAGGATGTAACTCAGGATCAGTATAGGATAAGTAATGTATGTACACAGTGACTGCACCAGCAGAATAGTGAGTGCAGCTCTGGAGTAAATTACAGGATGTAACTCAGGATCAGTACATGATAAGTAATGTAATGTATGTACACAGTGACTGCACCAGCAGAATAGTGAGTGCAGCTCTGGAGTATAATACAGGATGTAACTCAGGATCAGTACAGGATAAGTAATGTATGTTTACAGTGATTACACCAGCAGAATAGTGAGTGCAGCTCTGGAGTATAATACAGGATGTAACTCAGGATCAGTACAGGATAAGTAATGTATGTACACAGTGACTGCTCCAGCAGAATAGTGAGTGCAGCTCTGGAGTATAATACAGGATGTAACTCAGGATCAGTACAGGATAAGTAATTTATGTACACAGTGACTGCACCAGCAGAATAGTGAGTGCAGCTCTGGAGTATAATACAGGATGTAACTCAGGATCAGTACAGGATAAGTAATGTAATGTATGTACACAGTGACTGCACCAGCAGAATAGTGAGTGCGGCTCTGGAGTATAATACAGGATGTAACTCAGGATCAGTACAGGATAAGTAATGTATGTACACAGTGACTGCACCAGCAGAATAGTGAGTGCAGCTCTGGAGTATAATATAGGATGTAATTCAGGATCAGTACAGGATAAGTAATGTATGTACATAGTGACTGCACCAGCAGAATAGTGAGTGCAGCTCTGGAGTATAATACAGGATGTAACTCAGGATCAGTATAGGATAAGTAATGTATGTACACAGTGACTGCACCAGCAGAATAGTGAGTGCAGCTCTGGAGTAAATTACAGGATGGAACTCAGGATCAGTACATGATAAGTAATGTAATGTATGTACACAGTGACTGCACCAGCAGAATAGTGAGTGCAGCTCTGGAGTATAATACAGGATGTAACTCAGGATCAGTACAGGATAAGTAATTTATGTACACAGTGACTGCACCAGCAGAATAGTGAGTGCAGCTCTGGAGTATAATACAGGATGTAACTCAGGATCAGTACAGGATAAGTAATGTAATGTATGTACACAGTGACTGCACCAGCAGAATAGTGAGTGCGGCTCTGGAGTATAATACAGGATGTAACTCAGGATCAGTACAGGATAAGTAATGTATGTACACAGTGACTGCACCAGCAGAATAGTGAGTGCAGCTCTGGAGTATAATATAGGATGTAATTCAGGATCAGTACAGGATAAGTAATGTATGTACATAGTGACTGCACCAGCAGAATAGTGAGTGCAGCTCTGGAGTATAATACAGGATGTAACTCAGGATCAGTATAGGATAAGTAATGTATGTACACAGTGACTGCACCAGCAGAATAGTGAGTGCAGCTCTGGAGTAAATTACAGGATGGAACTCAGGATCAGTACATGATAAGTAATGTAATGTATGTACACAGTGACTGCACCAGCAGAATAGTGAGTGCAGCTCTGGAGTATAATACAGGATGTAACTCAGGATCAGTACAGGATAAGTAATGTATGTTTACAGTGATTACACCAGCAGAATAGTGAGTGCAGCTCTGGAGTATAATACAGGATGTAACTCAGGATCAGTACAGGATAAGTAATGTATGTACACAGTGACTGCTCCAGCAGAATAGTGAGTGCAGCTCTGGAGTATAATACAGGATGTAACTCAGGATCAGTACAGGATAAGTAATTTATGTACACAGTGACTGCACCAGCAGAATAGTGAGTGCAGCTCTGGAGTATAATACAGGATGTAACTCAGGATCAGTACAGGATAAGTAATGTAATGTATGTACACAGTGACTGCACCAGCAGAATAGTGAGTGCGGCTCTGGAGTATAATACAGGATGTAACTCAGGATCAGTACAGGATAAGTAATGTATGTACACAGTGACTGCACCAGCAGAATAGTGAGTGCAGCTCTGGAGTATAATATAGGATGTAATTCAGGATCAGTACAGGATAAGTAATGTATGTACATAGTGACTGCACCAGCAGAATAGTGAGTGCAGCTCTGGAGTATAATACAGGATGTAACTCAGGATCAGTATAGGATAAGTAATGTATGTACACAGTGACTGCACCAGCAGAATAGTGAGTGCAGCTCTGGAGTAAATTACAGGATGGAACTCAGGATCAGTACATGATAAGTAATGTAATGTATGTACACAGTGACTGCACCAGCAGAATAGTGAGTGCAGCTCTGGAGTATAATACAGGATGTAACTCAGGATCAGTACAGGATAAGTAATTTATGTACACAGTGACTGCACCAGCAGAATAGTGAGTGCAGCTCTGGAGTATAATACAGGATGTAACTCAGGATCAGTACAGGATAAGTAATGTAATGTATGTACACAGTGACTGCACCAGCAGAATAGTGAGTGCGGCTCTGGAGTATAATACAGGATGTAACTCAGGATCAGTACAGGATAAGTAATGTATGTACACAGTGACTGCACCAGCAGAATAGTGAGTGCAGCTCTGGAGTATAATATAGGATGTAATTCAGGATCAGTACAGGATAAGTAATGTATGTACATAGTGACTGCACCAGCAGAATAGTGAGTGCAGCTCTGGAGTATAATACAGGATGTAACTCAGGATCAGTATAGGATAAGTAATGTATGTACACAGTGACTGCACCAGCAGAATAGTGAGTGCAGCTCTGGAGTAAATTACAGGATGGAACTCAGGATCAGTACATGATAAGTAATGTAATGTATGTACACAGTGACTGCACCAGCAGAATAGTGAGTGCAGCTCTGGAGTATAATACAGGATGTAACTCAGGATCAGTACAGGATAAGTAATGTATGTTTACAGTGATTACACCAGCAGAATAGTGAGTGCAGCTCTGGAGTATAATACAGGATGTAACTCAGGATCAGTACAGGATAAGTAATGTATGTACCCAGTGACGGCACCAGCAGAATAGTGAGTGCAGCTCTGGAGTATAATACAGGATGTAACTCAGGATCAGTACAGGATAAGTAATGTAATGTATGTACACAGTGACTGCACCAGCAGAATAGTGAATGCAGCTCTGGAGTATAATACAGGATGTAACTCAGGATCAGTACAGGATAAGTAATGTATGTACACAGTGACTGCACCAGCAGAATAGTGAGTGCAGCTGTGGAGTATAATACAGGATGTAACTCAGGATCAGTACAGGATAAGTAATGTATGTACACAGTGACTGCACCAGCAGAATAGTGAGTGCAGCTCTGGAGTATAATACAGGATGTAATTCAGGATCAGTACAGGATAAGTAATGTATGTACACAGTGACTGCACCAGCAGAATAGTGAGTGCAGCTCTGGAGTATAATACAGGTTGTATCTCAGGATCAGTACAGGATAAGTCATGTATGTACACAGTGACTCCACCAGCAGAATAGTGAGTGCAGCTCTGGAGTATAATACAGGATGTAACTCAGGATCAGTACAGGATAAGTAATGTAATGTATGTACACAGTGACTGCACCAGCAGAATAGTGAATGCAGCTCTGGAGTATAATACAGGATGTAACTCAGGATCAGTACAGGATAAGTAATGTATGTACACAGTGACTGCACCAGCAGAATAGTGAGTGCAGCTGTGGAGTATAATACAGGATGTAACTCAGGATCAGTACAGGATAAGTAATGTATGTACACAGTGACTGCACCAGCAGAATAGTGAGTGCAGCTCTGGAGTATAATACAGGATGTAATTCAGGATCAGTACAGGATAAGTAATGTATGTACACAGTGACTGCACCAGCAGAATAGTGAGTGCAGCTCTGGAGTATAATACAGGTTGTATCTCAGGATCAGTACAGGATAAGTCATGTATGTACACAGTGACTGCACCAGCAGAATAGGGAGTGCAGCTCTGGAGTATAATACAGGATGTAACTCAGGATCAGTACAGGATAAGTAATGTAATGTATGTATACAGTGACTGCACCAGCAGAATAGTGAGTGCAGCTCTGGAGTATAATACAGGATGTAACTCAGGATCAGTACAGGATAAGTAATTTATGTACACAGTGACTGCACCAGCAGAATAGTGAGTGCAGCTCTGAAGATAGTACTATATATTGTATAACTGAAGATCAGAACAGTGTAAGTAGTATAATTTAGGCAGACCTTTAATTTAATAATTTTCCACATTATGTTTTGTGTGCTTTCACTTTTTCACTGTATTTGTAGTCGAATGATTTACCGGTAAGGTCGCATTTTCAGCCATAGTGATTATCTCCATCTTGTCTCTCCAGCAATTTTCTTTGTTCTTAATCTTAGATAATATTTGTTTTGTGTTTTGCAGGGGAAACTACAGATGTGGGTGGACTTATTTCCCAAGTCATTTGGACCCCCGGGCCCTCCATTTAATATAACACCCAGAAAAGCAAAACGGTGAGAATGATAGGAAAAGGGAATATTGAAGGGTTGTGGGAGAAAGACAATGCAGAATTGGTAGAACCTGTAAGAGGAATGTAATCAATATGATAAGTGTAGATCTTGTAAAATGCCATGAGTAATGTCCAACCTAACCCAACACAGGTGGGAACCAAATTGGGGATTTATGGTTACCATTTGGGGTCAGCTTTGTGAAGTAAAGGTCTATGGACTCATCACGTGCAAAATAAAGCTGGTACATAGTCTTCAGTCAGATCAGTTTTAACTCACCTTTCTAGTAATCTGAGAGTCACCATTCTAGGTTTACCATAGGTGATATGGTCTTCTAGAAAAAGTGTAATATTTGCAAAATCCCAAACTCTGATTGACCAGAATATACATAAGCTCACACTACATTGACTTCTGTAAGAGGCCAAGCACACTGTGCATTATAATTTTCCTCCCTTGATGATATCATCACTTTACCACATTGTCCGTAGGCATACGGTATATGTTTTATTTCATGGTATCATGCATTGGAGGAGGTCAGAGATCTGGAGTTAGTCTGCTGCCATACAGGGCTTTGAAGATAAGTAATGGTCTTCATTCCCGGAGTTAGATTGATTCCTTCAGTCACTGGAAAGTTTATTTCTGTTTCGTTTTTACACTTTTGACTCTGTCATCGTTAGAATTACCTATCAGTATTAACACATATAATTGGTGGCACATTTGAGACACTTTAAGAGCTTTAAGAGTCATGAAATTATGCAGTGCTACAGGCCGCTATGTGACCATGGTCAGTTCATGCCTGTATCTAGTTAGTTGGTTTCGGAGTTACTAGATGATCTATATTTCAGCATGCAGAAATTCGTTCCAAGACATGATCTCTATGTTAAACTCTCTTCCAGCTTCTACTTGCGTTGCATCATTTGGAACACGAAAGACGTTATCCTGGATGATGTGAGCGTTACCGGAGAAAAGATGAGTGATATTTATGTGAAGAGGTAAGGGGATTTGCAGCGGGTCGCAGGGGAGAGTAGAGAGAATACAAGTGGTTGTAGCAACCTGGTCCATGCAGTGATGGGAAGGGGACACCATTTCTTTTCTTTGGGGCACACCATGGTTTTGGGATCTCCTGTTTGGTGTTGGTTGGAGTGCCCTGGATGTCAGGGGTACAAGATAGGGTCGCAGTGAGGCTTGCAGAAGTCAATACAATTTGTCTCTCTCATTCTTACTATGTCGGTGTCTCCACAGTATTCTAAGTGGAATACAGTCTTCTGTATGCAGATAATGTAAATGCATTACCTTCTCTGCCAGATACTCTGCACTTTCCTGAAATGGGCTGTATGTTCTGCTGACTCCAGAAAGCCTCTCTATCTCTATACCTACTAGTGGAGGTCCATAGACTGTGACCTACTTACTCAAGAATCAAACCCATTCAGGGTCCAGGGACTGTGACCCAATTACTCAAGAACCAAACTCATTCAAGGTCCATAGACTGTGATCCAATTACTCGAGAATCAAACTCATTCAAGGTCGATAGACTGCGATCCAATTCCTTGAGAATCAAACTCATTCAAGGTCCATAGACTGTGATCCAATTACTCAAGGCTCAAACCAAGTCGAGGTCCATAGTCTGGGACCCAGTAGTTAGAGGTCCAAACCATTTTACATCCATTGACTCTGAACCAATTACTTGAGGCTCAAACCCATTGGACTATGACAATGGACTTTGACCCAATCATTAGAGGTACAAACCCAAAGACTGTGACCTAATTACTTGAGGTACAAACCTATTTGAGGTCCATGGACTGTGACCCAATCACTTGAGGTTCAAATTATCTTAAGGGCTTAAGGGTATTGGGGTAGGCTACTCATATATAGTAAGATTGGTAGATCGGGTTAAAGGCTATTTGTAAAGATGCCCACTATAAAAATATAGACCATGGATTGTATTTGGTTGAGCCCAGCTGTTATCTGATAGACAGTTTAGCAAGTCTGGCAGGCAATTTCATTCTCTTCACCTTGTATTTGTCTACTTACGGCATACAGTATGGCGCCACCTCGTGTTCCCTTACTGTAGATTGTATGGCACCACTTGATGTTCACATTGTACAGTACAGACCAAAAGTTTGGACACACCTTCTCATTCAAAGAGTTTTCTTTATTTTCATGACTATGAAAATTGTAGATTCACACTGAAGGCATCAAAAACTATGAATTAACACATGTGGAATTATATACATAACAAACAAGTGTGAAACAACTGAAAATATGTCATATTCTAGGTTCTTCAAAGTAGCCACCTTTTGCTTTGATTACTGCTTTGCACACTCTTGGCATTCTCTTGATGAGCTTCAAGAGGTAGTCCCCTGAAATGGTTTTCACTTCACAGGTGTGCCCTGTCAGGTTTAAAAGTGGGATTTCTTGCCTTATAAATGGGATTGGGACCATCAGTGGCGTTGAGGAGAAGTCAGGTGGATACACAGCTGATAGTCCTACTGAATAGACTGTTAGAATTTGTATTATGGCAAGAAAAAAGCAGCTAAGTAAAGAAAAAAACGAGTGGCCATCATTACTTTAAGAAATGAAGGTCAGTCAGTCAGCCGAAAAATTGGGAAAACTTTGAAAGTAAGGGCTATTTGACCATGAAGGAGAGTGATGGGGTGCTGCGCCAGATGACCTGGCCTCCACTGTCACCGGACCGGAACCCAATCGAGATGGTTTGGGGTGAGCTGGACCGCAGAGTGAAGGCAAAAGGGCCAACAAGTGCTAAGCATCTCTGGGAACTCCTTCAAGACTGTTGGAAGACCATTTCAGGGGACTACCTCTTGAAGCTCATCAAGAGAATGCCAAGAGTGTGCAAAGCAGTTATTTAAAGCAAAAGGTGGCTACTTTGAAGAACCTAGAATATGACATATTTTCAGTTGTTTCACACTTGTTTGTTATGTATATAATTCCACATGTGTTAATTCATAGTTTTGATGCCTTCATAGTCATGAAAATAAAGAAAACTCTTTGAATGAGAAGGTGTGTCCAAACTTTTGGTCTGTACTGTATGTGCACAAACACCTAATGAGCTAAGGGCTGGTCGACATGCACTCTCCCTACAACCAGCGAAGAAATAGAAGATGACAGCAGCATATCCAAATGAGGGTCCTTTATTCACCGAACATCCATGAATGCTTGATAAAGGCTACTATGTAGCCGAAACGTCGCACTTTTTTGTACATTGTATCACGGATGTTCGGTGAATAAAGGACCCTCATTTGGATATGCTGCTGTCATCTTCTATTTCTTCGCTGATCTGTTGATCATTGAGGATCGGTGGTCTGGACAAGCTGTTGTATTCCGAGGGAGTCATACAAGGTGCATTGGTGCTGCTCTAAATCATCTATTACTGCTCTCCCCACAGCCAGGTCTCTGCATAGCGATTCTCTGGCGCCAGTAAAAATATCCTTCCGCCCTGCTTTTCAGAAAGGAGCAGGGTCTCTGCAGTACAGGGCAGTTTAGTTGAGAAGACTCTGTCTGCAGGGGAATAAGTCTATATGTTCAGCTGCCAGAGGGGGAAGGAAACTGATTTTGTCATGGGAACAGATCAGCAGCAGAGCCAAGGTAGACACAGTGAAGCAAAAATATTTGTTCATGCAACAAATGCTGCAAATGAAACAATTATTAACAGCCTTCATGTATGAACATGGTTCATGATAACCTTTTCAGTTTAAGGGGGCAGGTATAATATTCCTTCTTTCTTACACTGTGATACCCCAGAGTGATAGATAATGAGATAGGTTTATCCTCCATCCAGAAATGACCCATGGTGTGGCTGCAGTTCAATACGTCTATGGCCACAACAGTAGCAAGAGAGTTACAATAATGAAATAAGATCCCCGTAGCCTCAAGTTGAGAGCCATATGTTTCTCTACAGAGTCACCACACTCCTGAGTCGCTTTGAACTCTCAACATATTGAACTGGTTTATATAACGCAGAGGAACGTTATATACACTTTCTCCCTGGTATAGGTGCTACCCGTCCAGGACTCACATGAAAGTAATGCCTTTGTTTCAATGACATGTTGTGCAAGTTATACAAATATACTTCCTCTGGAGGTAAATGTGGCTGTCCTGTTCTCCTTCTCCTAGCTGGCTGATAGGCCATGAAGAAAATAAACAGAAAACAGATGTGCACTACAGGTCTATGGGAGGTGAAGGGAATTTTAACTGGCGGTTTGTGTTCCCTTTTGATTATCTTCCCGCGGAGCAGGTCTGCTCAGTGTCTAAGAAGGTAAGACCATCCCAGGAACATGCCGAGCACAAGGCCCGGCTGTCTGACTGGGATTGTGAATTTGTGTCAGCTCTTTGTACGAGAGAACATCATCATGGTGGAGCCACGGTGGTTGTCAAATAAACATCATGGTGGAGCCACGGTGGTTGTCAAATAAATTTACGGGGCTTAGATCCTTCTTGTTGACTTCAATTTTCAATGTAACCATGGAGATATATCTTTCATAATGAGGTAGTGGTCATCACATTGGCTCCAAATATTATAGAATTGAGGTTCTAAAACAACCAAGGATAATAATTTAACACAACCAATTCTAGTCGGTCAAACTATAATTAAGTAATGGGCTAAACCCTTAATCAATATTTGAAATCACAGTGAATGGGTAGCTTTATAAAATTTAAAACATAACATTTATTTATGTATGTAGATAAAATAATGGGCCCTACTATGCTTGACAAAAATGAATAGTTGCCACTAGTAACACTTATCTCCTGAAAGAATGGGCGGAGATGAGAAGGGACCAACAAGGGATAGTAATAAAGTAAGGAGATAGGATGAAGGGTAGCCAGGTACCAAGGCAGAGAGACACAGTGCTGGGTCAAGAACCCTAAATCGCCCTGTCTCTCTATATCCTCCCTCCTATCTACCACAGTATCCCTATTGCAACCCTTCCTAAAGATGGACTGCCCAGCTTTGCCCGATAGCCAGAAATGGTCCTTGAGGTAGTTAACCTAGCACCAGGGGAGGGGGCTAAAAAGCTGGAAAAGATAAATGTGATGAATCAAGAGCAAGCGAATCCACAACTGGTGTGAAATCACCTACAGTACCAGACAAGTTCATACACAAAAAAAAAGATATGTAATCAAAAATAAGTAACACATACTGATGGTGGTAGAGTCCCGACGCGTTTCCTCAGTGTTACCTGATTCGTCAGGGGACAAGATTATATCTAGAGAGCCCTTCAACTGGGCTCAATTATCCAACAAAATAGGGTCACAGGGGGCACACTGATAAATCACACCCAAAAGGCTTTTACAGTCTCCCTAGTGGTGGAGAACTGTGCAGCAAATAAGGTATGAAGATGAATAATTGTGTGGCCTCCAATCGGCCAACCGTTGTAAAGTTAAAGACCAAATCGCCCTCTATTTTGAAAGGCCTGTGGTGATTCCTGGTATTTAAACCTCTATCCGTGTGGAAAAAGAGATATAAGGTGCTCAATGTTTAATACACACCAATATCCAGGTATAAGTGTCTAGACCTGGAGGATAAACCAGGAATAACCAGAGGTCAGTAGTCTTAACCAAACCGAGTTATATTGTTTGGTAAGACTTCAATCCAAACCTAGTAAACCGGTGATCATATATTCATTCATATATTCTAGACACTTATACCTGGATATTGGTGTGTATTAAACATTGAGCACCTTATATCTCTTTTTCCACACGGATAGAGGTTTAAATACCAGGAATCACCACAGGCCTTTCAAAATAGAGGGCGATTTGGTCTTTAACTTTACAACGGTTGGCCGATTGGAGGCCACACAATTATTCATCTTCATACCTTATTTGCTGCACAGTTCTCCACCACTAGGGAGACTGTAAAAGCCTTTTGGGTGTGATTTATCAGTGTGCCCCCTGTGACCCTATTTTGTTGGATAATTGAGCCCAGTTGAAGGGCTCTCTAGATATAATCTTGTCCCCTGACGAATCAGGTAACACTGAGGAAACGCGTCGGGACTCTACCACCATCAGTATGTGTTACTTATTTTTGATTACATATCTTTTTTTTTGTGTATGAACTTGTCTGGTACTGTAGGTGATTTCACACCAGTTGTGGATTCGCTTGCTCTTGATTCATCACATTTATCTTTTCCAGCTTTTTCGCCCCCTCCCCTGGTGCTAGGTTAACTACCTCAAGGACCATTTCTGGCTATCGGGCAAAGCTGGGCAGTCCATCTTTAGGAAGGGTTGCAATAGGGATACTGTGGTAGATAGGAGGGAGGATATAGAGAGACAGGGCGATTTAGGGTTCTTGACCCAGCACTGTATCTCTCTGCCTTGGTACCTGGCTACCCTTCATCCTATCTCCTTACTTTATTACTATCCCTTGTTGGTCCCTTCTCATCTCCGCCCATTCTTTCAGGAGATAAGTGTTACTAGTGGCAACTATTCATTTTTGTCAAGCATAGTAGGGCCCATTATTTTATCTACATACATAAATAAATGTTATGTTTTAAATTTTATAAAGCTACCCATTCACTGTGATTTCAAATCTAAAACAACCAAGGACCTGAATACCCTTACTTGTTTTTGGGCTGCCAAGACCAAGTCTACTCTGCCGACTATAGGATAAGTGGTGAATCTGCCTTGGTGCTTGCCTGTGTGTGAGTTTAAGTTGCCTAGCAGGCACCTGGCTTGTTATCTAAGTGACCACATACCTACCTACATTGCACTGTACCAATCCCACAAATTCTGTCTTTCGCACAAGAGACTACCTGTCCCTGCCACACAGACTTGTCTTCATGACAAACCTCTGTAAACTTGTGCCTGGTTTCCATGGACAATATCCTTGTGTTATTCCTACACTTGTTGCGTCATGAAACTCCTTAGAGTCTTACTGTATACTTGGTACTTTGTGGCACCATGCTTAAAGGTTTTGTCCCACCAGTAAATATTGTAGGGGAAATTTAGCAGTTTTGACTTTTTGTCCTTGTTTGCCAAAAATGTGTGAAATATTTTGCATTTTTGTACCACTCACTCTAGTTTTGAAAATTGGGCTGTGGTTAGCCTTTCAAGCCGATTTAAGACAGATTTATCAACTGCTAACTTTTAAAAGACTTAAATTTTTTCCCTATATTACTATAGTAAAGGGGTGGAGTAGAAAGTGGAGAAACACCTCAGGACAGATGTGTTAGACTAAAAGATGCACTAAATATCTTGTGACATTTGATAAATTGAACACAATGTACAATTTTTGATATTTACATGTATGAAAACAATGATCTATTCAGACATTAGTCTCCATGGTGCAATTATTATTTACCTGCAGTTGAACGTACTGGGAGATTATATTTATGGATGCCAGAGGGGGAAGTAGACTGACTGGAGAACTTACTGGGTACCATATATACATATAGTCCATAGTAAGTTCCCGGCAAGATCTCCTTGACTCTCTTGCACCTGTACATAGGGTACCCAGTAAGTTCTCCAGTCAGTCCCCTTCCTCCCTGCCAGAAGAGAAAGATGACTGACTTGTGGTTATGTGGAGCAGAAAAAAGTGAAAGACACATAGAGTGCATGCAAGATGTTTTGGGAGTTTTAGACAGAAAACAGAGAAATGGGTCATGTGACACTCAACCCATAGTAGAACAGATTAGTAGAACAGCCCGGGGCATATGATAATTGTAAAAGAAATGGGAATAGTAGTCTTTCTATTGTCTTTTCACCTATGCATGATGTGCAGTCTGTATGGATGATCCATGTTTGTCTCCCACAGGAACATTTTTGGAGCATGGACACAACTGAGAATAAAATCCCCCCTAACCTCATCCTACAGATATGGGACAACGACAAATTCTCCTTTGATGACTATCTAGGTAAGGAACAACACTGACGTAATTGAGGCAGCAATATAACTGGAGAAAAAAGCCAGGGCCCTGGACTTTTTTCAAGTGTTTACAGGTCGAAACATCACCTTGTTACACATGCACGCTGATGCTCGGAGTGGAGTCCGGCGCTCCGGCTTCTTTCTTCATTGGATTCATTTGGATAATTGATGGTCCTGGCTGCACAGACAGACAACACTGAAGTGTGCCTGAGGGCACAATATTTTGTGGGGTTTTGGTGCTCCTCATGGAAATCCAGCTGGTTTTGCACAAAGTGCTCCCTGGCAAAAGTATACGAATTAGCTCTCCTCCAAAAGGAAGACCTAATGGGTAGCTACATACAGGTGGCACTAGGGAGCCCGTTTTCTTCCTTCGGGAGGAGAGCACATTTGCCGGCAGCAATATGAAATGTATAAGCTGCCGGTGTGAAGTGGAAATTGAACAGTGTTTCCATATTGTTTGCGTTTAACCTTAAAGGGTTGTGTCATCTCATACATTGATGGAAAATTTCTAGGATATGCAATCAATGTCGGAAAGGTGCAGGTTCTGGGGCCCGCTCATATATCCACAACGGGGCCCCCTGAAGTAAATGAAGAGCAGCCATGCATGCACGGTCACCCTCTGTTCACTGCTATAGGAGTTTTGAAGATAACCAAGTGCTGGCATAGCGATGAATGAAGTGGTGGCCGCGCATCTGCAGTGCACTCTCCACCCACCACTATGGGTCTTCTATAAACAGCCACGTGCAGTGTGCTCTTGTTCATTTTGTGGCCCTCTTCGGGAGATAAGAGAGGGGCCTAGAGGTGGGACTGACACCTATCTGACATTGATGGCATATCCATTAATATACAAGATGGAACAACCCCTTTAATATACTAATGCCCCATAATTTGTGGGGTCAATGACCTGTCTACTTATTTGATGATGTTAGCATGACTAGAATCATGGTTATAATGTTCAAGAGGGAGTGGGAGATAAATGTTATATAATAGGGCTCAGCAGCTGCAACGTATTGCAGGAGAGGGGTGTCAGATGGGTGTTCAATGTACATTTACTCTAAAATTGAAGTTTCTGAGTTTCGGCAATAGATGAGTTAAATGAAGGAGGCCATCTTGTTTTATTCACCATAAATGAGGGCAGGAGTGTTTTGAATCGAATGTCCTTTTATCTGCGGAGAATGGAAGCGATTGTATTCCATATACAAAGCCTATTACACAGCGTTCCAGTATGACATCAACAAGGAGCCCAGTTTACTTTAACACTGGGCAGAGGAGAGGGCTGTGTGATTGAACGAGACTCCAGAGGCATACAACGTGTGGCTTTTGCTGACAGAAGCTTCTTTAATGGCTCAGCCAACTTTTCTTACGCTCTGACCGTTGCCTACCATGAAAAAGACAGGCATTTTTTTTATGGGAAGCCATGTCGACGGGATCCAGCACACATCTGGTTTATGTATAGTAGCTTATGCGAAGTTGCTTTGAGATTGTACCAAGAAATCAGCACAGGAACAATATCAAATGTTAACTCCAAGCTAAAGTGATTGTAATTGAGGTTTCTCTAAACAATGGCATCACCGCTCTCGCTGCCTCCTTTCCTTTTATCGTTTCCTGAGCCAGAGCAATCTCACCGTCCGGATGCCATAGAGAAGAAAGAGGGAGAAGGATGGTGAATCTGGGATAGGCAGAAGGGTCCATTTTTTGGAAAGAACTCCTAGAAACAGGACCTCTCACCTGGTACTGGTCCCTGCTGCCACAACCTCCTGACTTTTATACTGACACTGGAGAGATTGGCACATGGCTTTTGAATATAATTTTTTGGGGTAGTCCTCCACTCTTTTATCTCGGCAAAGGCTCACACCTAAAGGCCCCCAGAGACATTAGACCATTGCCCATAGACTATAGACCATTGTTGTCCAAGCCTATTATTTTTGGTGGGGCTGCCTGACAATCCAATGTTTATGTGATGCACCCAAGAAGGGTTGGATGCACTGAATTTCATTGCTGATCCTGTTGTTCTCCCCATTTAAAATGCCTGCACTCTCAACCAAGCAAAGCTTGTATATAAGACTGGAAAAAGAGATGTCGGTTGACAGCACATGCATGTATATAGGCATTTTAATATGTCAAACGTTGAAGAGGTTTTATCTAGGTCCTCACATCTCACCGGCCCCACTGGTGAGCACTCTCTTGGACTTAAGAGAATCATGGTCTTTGTGCCTATGTTCATTGTAATGGTTGTCACAAAAATCCATCCTATGTTTCTATAAATGATGAACTACAGTGCAGTAACGACTTACTGGACATACATAGATCTCTTCTTTTTTTGTTTCCAGGTTCTATACAGCTGGATCTGAACCAGATGCCAAAACCTGCCAAGACAGCAGAGAAATGTAGCTTGGACCTGCTGGAAGAGTCAATTTCTGCTGGCAAATTTGTGTCTCTATTTGAGCAGAAGACAGTGAAGGGCTGGTGGCCCTGTGTGGGTGTGGACGGTGACCAGAAGATTCTTGCTGTAAGGAATACTTCTCATCATAATTATGTAAAGGAGTTATCCATACTAGAAAACACATTTTCATATTCTGTAAGACACATTAGATAGAAGGATGTCAATGGTTGAAGAACTGTTGAACGAATGGTGAACGGTCATTGTTCTGATGATGCTATACACATATTAGTCCACTTTGGCCATTACAGTCGCTCAAATTGGTCATACATGTTAAATTATACCCTGTGAAGTACATAAGATTTTTCTGTGGATATTCTTCCAGGGTAAAATCTTTTCCAATTCTTTTGCTCTCTTGGGAACAAAGGACATAGACAACTTCTTTCCAGATGAAGATGGTCTATCATTGGTTGGCCTGTTCATGTTCATTTCCGGTCATTTTTGTTGAAATTGCCCTTTTTAATCAACCATAGACTAATGTGTATGGCTATTTTTAGGCGATTCTGAGTTGACGGGGAAGGGAGGCCACTGTTCGTCTTTTATCTAGGGCAGAGTGGCTATCAAGAGCACATCTTGCTCTGGAAGACCCAGTTTAGTTAAACCCACACAACTCATGGTATAAACAGCTTGAACTTATGGCTGTGCTTTGATTATTATGATCCAGCCATCATGGATGGAAATAGCCTTTATTTAAAGCCTGTGTGCTCTGCATTTAAAGAAATTCCAGAATGTATTGGCCTCATTGTGACTCCTTTTGATGTAAAGTGGTAGGCAATTAAGAGTGCCGTATTTGTGTGAGGGGAGGCGGGGCGTTCACTATTTAAACCTGGCCCTCCTCCCCCCACTTGTCGGTTCGAACGATTTCGAATCGGCTTGTGGGTTGGCGCCAGAGAAGGGCATGCGTCACTGGAGGATCGGGGGATCGGCTGCGTCGAGCTCGTCGCTACGGTGATTAGGTAGGCAGGGTGGCTTGCACACCCGTCTCGCTATGTATAACATGTGGGGCTGCCGAGCGTGCCGCCGGTCCCCAGCTGCGCTGGAGACTGCCCGCACTCCCGATCGCTTCCGGCACCCCGAGACAGGTACCCCGATCCGCTCCAGGCCCTGCGCTAAGCACCCCCGCTCACACATGCAGCGTCCCCCAGGCAGGCACCTCTCACCTGTGGCTCAGCAGCGACGGGTCACGACGTCCGCTCGCATACCCTGAGCATCGGTCACGCCGGCCGTCGGCTCCACGACGCAGCGTTATATATCACTCACTCCCGTATCAGAACGTTCCGCCGTAGAGGAAAACGCCGTCCGCTCACACAGGGATCTATTCATTAGCTGCAATCAGTAAGCGGAGGTTCAGCTGCAGGATCAGGGGACGGAAGCCGAAACCTATAGGCGATTAATACGCCGCGGCTTTCCCTGTACAAATAGTCGATAGCGGTGGGCACGGGATGCAATGTTCCACATGGCGGAGCGCAAATCCCTCGCAGCCGATCCTGATGCACGTTCTCCTGGTAATTACAATTAGCGAGGCTGTGAAGGTGGACATGCTTATTCATGTCTAGGAATCCGCTGCAGAATAAACTCGTCTTCTTTACTGCGCCAAACTCAGGCAAGACGAGATAAGCAGATACTCAGACATGTGCACTGTATAACAAGTTATGATTTCAATGGTTAATTCTAACCTAGAAGGGAATCACTGGCTTGCTGCGCTCCAGCAGGTCCTGGCTTGAGAGAGGGCGGGGGATGGTCGACACCTACAGGCCCATACTGGTACTGCAGTCTTGGTGCAGGGCTCCTCTGCTCAGGCACAGTGGCTAGGTACTAAGGCAGGAGTAAAAAAAAAAAAATATATATATTTAAAAAAAATTGGAATATGTTCAAGGATCAAATATAAAGAGGGCTTCAAGGAGGGGGGCTGGCCACGTCACTTTGCGCACGCAGCCGGGCCGCCCATAAGCCCATACGGTCAGTCAGGGGGTTGGTTCGGGCGCAGTCACAATAATCCGGTGGTTAGCTAGGGAGCGGTGGCATGAGTGAAGTGTCGCCCAGCTGGCGTGCGCTCACTCACACGTCTGTCCTTGGTTATTCAGGTCCACAGGTGGTGGGCTAACTTACGATACTGTGGGGTTCGTGGCTGTCATGGCCACCAGGTGAGTCAGGGGTGGTGCATGCGGGGGCCAACCCCCTCTTTTCTCCTGCATAGGCTTTGGGGACAGGGGATGGTGGTCTATTATGTCCAGGCCTCTGGCGCATCTCTTACAGGGTGGCGCCTACAGTCGTGGCCTTTGGTGGGGGGGAAAAGGAAAAAAAAAAAAAAAAAAAAATTATAATAATGGTATAGATAGGAATGTTGCTTTGCCAGGTCTGTCACGACTACAGACTCCTTATAAAGCCCTGCCACGACTGCAGGCATCAGTCTGTCACGACTACAGACCCGCTCTAAAGCCCTGCCACGACTGCAGGCAACAGTCTGTCACGACTACAGACCCGTTATAAAGCCCTGCCACGACTGCAGGCATCAGTCTGTCACGACTACAGACTCGTTATAAAGTCCTGCCACGACTGCAGGCATCAGTCTGTCACGACTACAGACCCGTTATAAAGCCCTGCCACGACTGCAGGCATCAGTCTGTCACGACTACAGACTCGTTATAAAGTCCTGCCACGACTGCAGGCATCAGTCTGTCACGACTACAGACCCGCTCTAAAGCCCTGCCACGACTGCAGGCACAAATCCGTTACGACTGCAGACTCATTATTAAGACCGGCCACGACTGCAGGCATTAGTCTCATGTCAACAGACTCATGAGGTAATACTACCACGTCTACAGGCGATGGTCCGTTACCGCTACTCTCGATGTAGGGTCCCCTCACGACTATAGGGGCTAGTCGGTCACATCCACAGACTCGGTCGCACTCCCGTTAACTACAGGCACTGGGTGGGCATCTACGGGTAGTTGCGTCACGACTACGCACGTGGGTCAGCCACGGCCTGGGAGGTCAGCCTTCACGGTCACAGGTAGGTCCAGTTAGGCTTCAGTCTCCCAGCGGGTTCCAGTCACAATAACCAGCCCCTAGGTGAGGCACTCCCGCACCGGCGCACAATGCCAGGGAGCTGTGCGGCTCCTCACGCGGCACACGGTTCAAACCAGCGGGGGCCGGGGCCCACGGTAAAGGAAGGGCTCCCTCTGATCCGGTGCACATTGCCAGGGAGTGGCGCTGCTCCCCACGCGGTACGAGTGTCCAGCCGGCGGTGGGTCGGCCCTCCCGCACTGGTGCATTCTGCCAGGGAGCAGCGTGAGCTCCCCACGCGGCTGGGGGGTAAGGCTCCTCATCTTCAATAAAGTCTGGCACGGGCCGCCGTGCCGTTAGGTAGGCAGGGATCAGGGGAAGGAGTACTAGGCTCGGTCAGGGGGAGCAGATCATAGGCGGTGGCTGGCTTCCTGCTGCCAGCCGTACATTAGGTTCCAAGGGGGTTATTTAGGCACAAGATGTTAGTTAGTCCGTGCAGGTGATCTGCGTTATACCATGCTCTTCATGCTCGTACTCAGAGCTGTGCCCATACGGGAGCTGCTTAAGTGGTTGATAGTGAAAAAAAAAAAAAAAAAAAAAGTATGTGTATATATATATATATATATATATATATATATATATATATATATATAAAAAAAAAAATAATAATAATATATACATTTTTGAGTCTCTCACGCATGGCTTCTCCGTGTTAGTTTTACACATATGACTCCGCCATTAGTCTCTCACGCATGGCTTCTCCGTTTTAGGTTTACACATATGACTCCACCATTAGTCTCTCACGCATGGCTGCTCCGTTTTAGGTTTACACATATGACTCCGCCATTAGTCTCTCACGCATGGCTGCTCCGTTTTAGGTTTACACATATGACTCCGCCATTAGAGTCTCTCACGCATGGCTTCTCCGTTTTAGGTTACACATTTGACTCCGCCATCTGAGTCTCTCATGCATGACTTCTCCGTTTAGGTTCACACATATGTCTCCGCCATTAGAGTCTCACGCATGGCTGCTCCGTTTTAGGTTACACATATGACTCCGCCATTAGAGTCTCTCACGCATGGCTTCTCCGTTTTAGGTTTACACATAGGACTCCGCCATTAGAGTCTCTCACGCATGGCTGCTCCGTTTTAGGTTTACACATATGACTCCGCCATTAGAGTCTCTCACGCATGGCTTCTCCGTTTTAGGTTACACATTTGACTCCGCCATCTGAGTCTCTCATGCATGACTTCTCCGTTTAGGTTCACACATATGTCTCCGCCATTAGAGTCTCACGCATGGCTGCTCCGTTTTAGGTTACACATATGACTCCGCCATTAGAGTCTCTCACGCATGGCTTCTCCGTTTAGGTTCACACATATGTCTCCGCCATTAGAGTCTCTCACACATGGCTTCCCCGTTTTAGGTTACACATATGACTCCGCCATTAGAGTCTCTCACGCATGGCTTCTCCGTTTTAGGTTTACACATAAGACTCCGCCATTAGAGTCTCTCACGCATGGCTTCTCCGTTTTAGGTTACACATATGACTCCGCCATTAGAGTCTCTCACGCATGGTTTCTCCGTTTTAGGTTACACATATGACTCCGCCATCTGAGTCTCTCACGCATGGCTTCTCCGTTTTAGTTTTACACATATGACTCCGCCATTAGAGTCCCTCACGCAGAGCTTCTCCGTTTTAGTTTTACACATATGACTCCGCCA
The DNA here is from genome assembly GCF_905171765.1 of Bufo bufo. NCBI lineage: Eukaryota > Metazoa > Chordata > Amphibia > Anura > Bufonidae > Bufo > Bufo bufo. The sequence continues at coordinate 827,272,569 of NC_053390.1, read as the reverse complement.
TTAGAGTCTCTCACGCATGGCTTCTCCGTTTTAGGTTTACACATAGGACTCCGCCATTAGAGTCTCTCACGCATGGCTTCTCCGTTTTAGGTTACACATATGACTCCGCCATTAGAGTCTCAAACGCATGGTTTCTCCGTTTTAGGTTACACATATGACTCCGCCATCTGAGTCTCTCACGCATGGCTTCTCCGTTTTAGTTTTACACATATGACTCCGCCATTAGAGTCCCTCACGCAGAGCTTCTCCGTTTTAGTTTTACACATATGACTCCGCCATTAGAGTCTCTCACGCATAGCTTCTTTGTTTTAGGTTTACACATAGGACTCCGCCATTAGAGTCTCTCACGCATGGCTTCTCCGTTTTAGGTTACACATATGACTCCGCCATTAGAGTCTCTCACGCATGGTTTCTCCGTTTTAGGTTACACATATGACTCCGCCATCTGAGTCTCTCACGCATGGCTTCTCCGTTTTAGTTTTACACATATGACTCCGCCATTAGAGTCCCTCACGCAGAGCTTCTCCATTTTAGTTTTACACATATGACTCCGCCATTAGAGTCTCTCACGCATGGAGATTAAAAAAAATAAATAAATAAAAAATTTCCTCACCAGGCCCAGCTGCGCTGGGACTAGTCTCCCATCTCACCATAGCTAAGAGACTGATGGCCAATTCCTTGGCCAGTAATACTCTGAGGGCTTACAAGACAGCTTGGCACCTGTTTCAGAGATATGAGAACACCTACCCGGCCGCTGGCCGGGGACCTATCACTCACCTATTGGGCTTTGTCAGGGTTTTTGCCACTCTCAATTAAACCTGTCCTATAGCATTGTTAACTATACATGGCAGGTATTCAGCACCATTGGTGCAGGCTACATCCGGACCTACCGTCACTCTTCTCCGCCCACCCGATCAAAGCGGCGTTGAAGGGTTTGCGCAAGATGTCTGTTGTGAAACGACATGGGCGTCAGCCATTTACCGGTAGCTTGTTCAGGCCGTGACAGGCAAACTGCAGGGGCAAACCGTTCGGGCTGCAGGTTAGCGCTCTGGTAGAAACAGCCTTGTACCTGACTTTCCATGGATTCCTCAGGTCAGGCAAGCTCATGGGCACCAATACGCTGGCTGGGTGCCTGCAGAAAGGTCAGCTCATCCGGCGCGGGTCCATCTATGTCCTCACCTTGGCCTCGTCCAAGACGTCACGGCCGGGGCAACCAGTGGCGGTCAGATACTTTCCCACGGACAGCAGATGGTGTCCGGTGCAGGCCTTGGAGGCTTGGCTGCGTAGTATTTAGTCCAAGCGGCATGTTCTCCCGTACTCGAACTAGTCAATGCCCGGCTAACCACTGCGGCCTTTCTTACGTACTTTCAGGTTAGTTGACAGGTCCAGGGGTCGGTCCTCGCTGGATCACAGGACATTCCTTCCGCATGGGCGCGGCAGCGGCGGCGTCCATGCATAAGGTGCCAGTACATGTCATCAAACGGTTGGGTCGTCGCAGTTCCGTGTGTTCCATACGTAATATCCCGGATCCTTATACGAAATATCATTGGCTTTCGAGTTTTGGTCTGTAGTTTCTGTTATCAAGTTTTCTAACTCCTATGCATGGTTCTTTTGGCCCCTTTAGGCTACCCTTCGATAAGCAGTTCCGGCATAACTCTGCTGCTTCTAGGTTGGGGGGGTGGAGTATAGGCGTAGGTAGGGGACCCTCTCAGCATGAGCCGATCCGAGCACAAGTGGTAGGCAATTAAGAGTGCCGTATTTGTGTGAGGGGAGGCGGGGCGTTCACTATTTAAACCTGGCCCTCCTCCCCCCACTTGTCGGTTCGAACGATTTCAACCCACCCAGGAGCCCTCCCTTCTTTCAGGTCTCATTATTGGGGTAGCCCCCTTTAGGCTACCCTTCGATAAGCAGTTCCGGCATAACTCTGCTGCTTCTAGGTTGGGGGGGTGGAGTATAGGCGTAGGTAGGGGACCCTCTCAGCATGAGCCGATCCGAGCACAAGTAAAGCATCGTATCTTTTCCAACCACCAATTGCCTTCTCATCTGGATGACCATGTTTCTCAACTGACTTAATATCCGCTAATCTTCTGCCACCCTTTATGTTCAATGTCTTTCAGGGCAAGCTGGAAATGACGTTAGAGATTGTCAATGAGCAAGACAATGAAGAACGGCCAGCTGGACATGGCCGAGAAGAACCAAATATGAACCCCAGGCTAGAGGATCCCAAGTAAGATTATGGCTTTATGCAGCCTTATGACCTCTTCATTTTGTGAAATGGTGGAGGTCAAAGATCATCTTCCATCACTAAAGTAATCTATTCTCAAAAGGGTGGTTCCCTCAGGAAAGCTTAGAGAGGGTAAATCACTTTGGACCACTGTTAGTCAAAGGGGAGAGTCACTGAAATAATTGTAACTCTAGTGGACCTGATGTGGCCAGGTATTACATGTATGCCACATTCTGAAAGTACCAAGATCAATGTCAGGTGGTGGGCTCAGGATCCAGGTGCCCACCAAAATTGATCCCATATACTAATATTGGTCATGTAAATGTTGAACCCATACACACATTACTGTCTATAGGTTACATTGTATCCATGCATGTAGATAATATATGTTAAATAATTCTGGTTTCAGGCGTCCAGAGACATCGTTCTTTTGGTTTACTTCTCCATATAAGACCCTGAAGTATATCCTGTGGAGACGATACAAATGCATCATCCTTGTCTTCTTTATTGTCTTCATCTTGCTGCTGTTCCTTGGAATCTTCTTGTACTCGTTCCCGGTAAGATGCCATCAATGACTGTGGTGCAACAAGAAACTGGTGCCAGCAGTCATTTACAAACAATTAACCAATGGTATCTCATCATCATAGTCGTATATGGAGATCTAACTCAGTTTGGTATCATATGTGCATGCCTTGAAAAAGAAGTCCAATAACAATATATTCAAACCAGTAATGAAGAAAGATAGGTGCCATGTTAATCAAATAAGTGCTTTTCCAAGAAATGGAACAGACCACGGCACTCTCGTCCTGCACAGGAATAAAGCTTTTCCCGCTTTTGGTTTAGTTTTATGTTTTGGCTCGTGTTAGCTTGGGAAATGTAACCTCACTGTAAATATAGAGTGAATGAAGGCTTTACTTCTGCACAATATGTGCCTTCTGTGGTCTACTCCATTGGGTATTTAGACCCTACAAAATGTATTGGGATTTTTCACTAGTGCCCTGATCCTTCTGGTACAGTTAGTAAATCGCCATAGTCTGGAGATGACTGACACAACACATAGTTATAGACAGCAGGTGGGGAAGAGGGTGAGAGGACATATGAATTCTAGTACACAGGTTGCCTATCCAAGGAACCTTTTCAGTGCCCCTCTGGGGAAATCATTTATATAATGCAAGTATCTTTGAGAACTGAAGGATCAGGCATGTTAAAATCCAGCCACTCGACCATTTTTGCCCTAACATCTTCTCATACACATTAGGTTGTGGGCTGATCATGCTGAAATCAGGGGATTTTGCCAACATAACTATATTGTGTATGGTCAGCTTCAGTTTTTCCCTGCACACTCCAGGGGAACTTCAGTATGGATCATTTCAGGTGAATGGCACTGATTGCAGTCGGATGACCTCTGTGCAGGGACAACCAATCGAGGGCTTTAGCCTCTTCATTGTCAGGATCAGTGGAGGTCATAATGTGATGGCAACCAGTGGGAGTGCCCCTAAATTCTTTGTACATACTGGAAAAGCTATAGCTGACGTATTTTCTAGGTATCATATATGGCACATATGTTCTATGTATTGCACATTGTATTATTAGAGGACTGTTACCTTTTACAGAAATGAGCTATATTACACAATCTCTAACCCTGTGTACATTACATTGACTCCATCTGATCTTCTCCATCTGTAGCTGCTTTTTTGCCTCCTGGATTTTCAATTTCCCCGTCTTATTCACTAGTTGGCGCTTTTAAACCGGACACTAGAAGTGAAGTATTTATATTCTAAAATACCTCATGCAATGTAAATCACGTGCTGTACACAACACACTCTGCACAGATCGACCATTGCTGGCCACCAGTATTACGTGGCCTCCAAACCAATGGCAGTGGTACCAGGATAACAGGAGACACTGGTGCAAGGCTTTCGGTTGCAGACGTTCACTAGTTGTAACCACAGGTTATCCGTGGTCTTCTCATATGCTGAAAATTCTAGTTTTGAGGACACCTTCAAGACAAAAGTAAAGTCAGTGAGAGCAATGGCACTTAAAATGGTTAAAATGGTGAGGGCATAAGAAGATTAAAAAAGTTTCCTGGGACTTGCTTTTCTTGCAGTGCAAGACCTATTGCTACCACCTCTCCTTTCATTTGGGGCTGGACCAGGCACCTTAGTTCCTCTTCCAGTCCGAGAGAAAAAACATTCTGTACATGATTTTTCCATGATGCCACCCTCCCCCAGTGTACATGCCATTATACTGTAGTGTGGTCTCGACCATACGTGATGCCTGGCACATGCAGTCTTACCTCCAGTTCCTGCCCCTTATAATGTGCACAAGCAGTATGACGTGACAATAGCAGTTAAAAAATTTAAGTAAAAGTTTATTTCACTCATTAAGTATCAAGAGGAGGATTGCTACATCCGCACATGACATGCAATGTGCCCGCCTGCCATGTTCCAACAGGACGGGTATCTTTAGAATGCAGGGAGTACACTGGGCAGGCGGGGAATGGTGCAGCTTGGTGAACCAAAGCAAAGGTGTGAGAATCAGAGTCCAAAAAAGGATAAAAATTGAAACAAAAATTGGTAAAGCTGCTTCATTGATCAGTTTATAGTGTAGCACGATTGTCTTTTCATAACTCCCGGAAAAACCCCTTTAAGGGTACAACTACAGATTCTCCGCTGAGGACTTTGCTACAGTTCTGCAGCAAAAGCCACCACTAAATCTGCCCGTGTTGCATGCATATTTATAGCAGATTACTGGCGGATTTCATGCTACGAATTGCAAAGTATGAAATCTGTGGTGGAGATCAACAGCATGAATTGACATGCATCAGATTTAAGAACAGGACCCAAACCAGTATGGTCATATTCCCTTCCTACTTCACTTCTACCATGAATAGGAAGCACAGAGAGTGACAAGTGTTGGGCTCTCCAAACCTGACATTGGCTTGTTGGAAAAACATGAACCAGCACTACCGTACCATTTTAATTTTTGCTAAGGGGTCATCTCTGCTCCATGCCTCTGCCACGTGGTTCTCTATATCTCTACACAAGTGACATGAAGCGGGTCAAACGATGGTCCAAACACTTTCTTCCTTTATGTGGGCTACAGTAGAGTGCATACTGTATTACAGGGATGGACAACCTGCGGCTCTCCAACTGTTGAAAAACTAGAACTCCCACCAAGCCCTGCTGTAGGCTAATAGCTGTAGGCATGCTAGGAGTTGCAGTTTTGCAACAACTGGAGAGCCACACGTTGGCCATCCCTGTCGTATTAGAATTGGGTAAACCCATCATCTAGGATCTCCTTCTATTGAATTGTAAGGTTCTGTACACTCTGCTTTAGGCTCTGTGCTTGATAGACAGTCTCCACAGGTCTAGTCTTATGTCTATACTCATTTTTTGTCTTTCAGAACTATGCTGCTATGAAACTGGTGAAGCCATTTAGCTAAACTACTGCCGGTTGAGTGTGTGCTGAGCGCAACCTGGAGCCTCAGTCCTAGAAAGCCCTATAAGACTGTGTGCCGAATGTCTTATAGACATATCACCCATGTTGCAGACGATGTACCAACCCTACAGCTACCAGTATTTATCATGATGCAAGGTTCCTCTACGTTGCAAAGTTTGGAATTGAGCAATGTCAAGCACCATCCCAGAAGCAGCATTGTGTGAGGAATCGTGATGAATGTAGTGTGCGCAGACCTATGTAATGTCCATACTGCCATAAAACTCATAAAATAGTTCAAGATTTTCTTGAAGTGATTAAAATGGCAAAGTTTGTCATACCTAATGAGGGAGTGCAAACAGAGGTTGCTAGACCCTGGTGGAAAGCCTCAACCATGGTCCATCATCTCGTTGATGACATCTTCGACCATTATATGATGGAGTCATGTTGATCAGCATCTATATACAGTATACAGATGAAAGTACTTGTATAGTACAAAGCATGGTTCCCTTATTGTGTAATTGGCATGCTAGATCGTTTTGCCTTTGAGTCTTTAAAGCGTAGTCCCTTCTTATTGTCGCAGCTCTTTGCCATCTTTGCAGTCACTAATACTTTACTACTGCCCCTTGGTCTCAGAAAAAACTCTATCCGTCCAGTTAAGGTCATCTCTTGCCTTCATCCTGTTAAAACTGAGAATCAAAGAAGAAAAAGTAATTTACCTTTTCCAGAAACTATATTTATAGGGGCAGCCAGTGAGCTTGAGGATTAGTAGTGTCCACGGATGTAGGTTAAAGCTGCCCACACACTTTAGGTAGCATGTTTAGCCAAGAACTATTCCTCCTCCCACCAAGACATGCACACTAAGCAATCCACTGCCATACAACTCTGGTGGTGGCTTATCTCCCTGAGAACAAAAGGATTGGGCATATTGAAACCCAAAAGCCCTCCCCCCCCCCTTAATACACATTCAATAGCCACCAAAATCATCAAGTTCGCCTAACAATGACCTAATGTGTATGGCCACCTTTAGCAGTAGTAACCTCTCCAGCTCCAGATCTCCACCAATGATACCACCAGGAGATTCTAGAAGTATGGCTGCTTCAATGTATGACTTGTCCACTTAAAATTTATGATGTTTCTGAATCTGACAGTAGTTGACAGGGATGCAAAGACCAATATAGACCAGTGGAGATTATCTTCTATGAGTTTGCCAACATGACTGAGAGGCATATACGTTGAGAGTTACAGTTGCCGCAATTTAAAGGAAACCTGTCATCAACTTTATGCTGACCTCATTAACGGCAGCATAAATTAGTGACAGAAATGCTGATCTCAGCGGTGTGTCACTCATGAGCTAAAAGTAAGTGGTTGCTGAGAACCAGCATCATAATAATTTCCGCCCAGGCCTTGAAAAGAGTCAAATCTACCTGAGAAGAGTCCTGGTTATTCATAATCTCCTGCACTCCCTGTCCATCTACTAATGATTGGAAGTTCTCTCCTAGAGAGATAGGGAGAAAACTAGGCAGAAGTCTGTCAGTCATCAGCAGATGGGCAGGAGAGCAGGAATTCATGAATAACCAGGACTCTTCTCAGGTGGCCGTGACTCTTCTCCAGGCCCAGTCTGCCATGATTGTGATGTTTGTTCTCGGCAGCCACTTACTTTTTACTTATAAATGACACACCACTGAAATCAACTAACCTGTCTCTACTTTATACTGCCGTTACTATGGGCAGCATAAAGTTGATGACAGGTTCCCTTTAAGGACATAACACTGGGTGTCAACAATATCTTATCCTCTATAAACGGCAGCCATACAAATTTTCTCTAAATGTAACTGATTAGCATAGCAGTAAGAGATAGTAGAGTAGAGCATAGCCAAGCCATCCCGCTCCACTGCCCTTGGCAATTCTGCCTTGAGCCAAAGACTTGGGGAAAGAACGTTATCGGAGGTCCTTCCTCCCAGCAGCAGTTAGGATTTATAACCACCACTGTTCCCAGAAACTCAGTAGTGATTTTTTTAAAGTAAACTCTGTGTTATGTTTTTCTTGTATTTTACTCTTTAATTTCTAATTACTCTTATTTTTGCTCCTGTTGTGAATGTGATTGCTGCTGTTAGGCCAAAATTCCCCTACTGAGGGACAATAAAGGAATTTTCTTCTTCTTCTAATTTAAAGAGGTTCTCCAGGCTTCAGATATTGATGACCTATCCTCATCAGTATCATATTGGTGGGGGTGCAATACCCGGCACCCCGACCGGTCAGCTGTTTCTAGCTGCTCCCCAAAGTCTAACGGTGTATGGAGCTGTCTGCCCCCAGGTTTCACACTGTATATTTTCTGGCAAGCATGGTTGACCCAATTACCCCCATCATTCTGATATTGATGTGAAGGATAGCTCATCAAAATCTGAAGAGAACCTCTAAGAAAGACCAGTTACTAGAGTTATAATTACTGACCAACTCATGAAAAACGCCAAGACCATTGTGCCGAGTATCCCTCGATACCACTGCACCACAAGTTACTCCAAACACTGGACTGGCAGAGCTTGGCAGCAGTTACACCATCTCATTCCACATCTTATTCTGTGTTATTAACCAGATTTTTTGTAGAAGTACATTCATGGCTGACCAGGGCCGGTTGAGGAATCCGGATACACAACTTTTCCATGACTGAGGTTTCCATCAGCTCGTAGCTGGCATGTTTCATCTGTACATTATAGTATGCTATTATAACAGATATGACTGTCCATCAGTATCAAAGCCTCTGCATAAACTATAGCAATTGTTTCTCCATCCTCCAGATTTTATACGTTTTCTCTGTGCTCTATAGGCTGCGCCAGTCTATCTGTGATGCTTCACTCTTACTCTATATACATTTTTACTGGCTTTGCACATAGATTTTCGATGCAGTTTGCAATATTTCATTCCTCAGGAAATTGTTAAATTTGCTGATGTTATTTTAGTATATTTTGTGCATTTTCAGATGCCGTTATGCTGCACTTTACAGGGATGTTCTTTATTGTGAAGTACTTCCAAAAATTAACATGTAGAGTCAGATGACTGGGGATGGGCCCTCTCTAGAGATGAGCGAATTTCTTAAAATTCATTTGGGGTCTGATTTGTCCGAAGCGGCCAGGAAATTTGATTTGGGCACAAATCAATTCTACCTGACTTGGAAATACTTTTAATTAATCTATAGTATATTTCTCTCTTTCCCTCTCTTTCATCTAGAATACATTCTAGCAATCATACCTTAAGTAATTCCGATTTTTTTTTATTTATAAAATTAAGGTAAAATTTTCATTCTAATGAACTCATTCGCTCATCTCTAGTCCTCGCAAAATAAAACAAGTCAGAGGAAGTTTCTCCCAAAGTTAGCTTCATGGCTTGCATAGATGTACAGTATTTCTGCTAAGGTTCTCAGGATCCGGTGGCAGCCATCTAATGTCTGTGGATACCTTTAGGAAATTGTTTTACCATGATGTACCATGAAACCTGATCTAGGGGGTCTACTTGGAGAAGATAGTGGCAGGAATTAATAGTGTTTAGCACTGGGACAGACAAAGCAGTCAAGAAATCCCTGTCAGAACTGGGTAGTCAAATGCTATTCCCCTTTCCTATTCCACAATTCTTGAGGCACAAGTAGGAATAGCGGTTCTCTGAGATGGGTAGAATTTCTTCAGGAGAATCATTAAACATGTCCGCTTTTCCACTGACAAGCCAACGTGAAAAATTTGGTTTCTAAGCTGGCATAGTAGGGAGGACAACTAGTCACCCCCTTTAGATAGCAAGTACAGAAGTACACAGTTGAGTCACATTATTCTGACCATCAGCTAATATCCAGAGTAACCGCCACGTGCAGCACGGAAAGCAGCTAGACGGGCTGGAATGATTCAATAAGGTCCTGGTAGATTGTCACAAGTATCTGGAGCCACGGTGACTACAGTGCATCCCACAGCTGCTGGAGGAGGTGTGGCGGAGGGTCCCTAGAGCAAACACAATGATTGAGGTGGTCCCAGATATGCTTTATTGGGTTCAATTCTGGGGAACTAGGGGCTCAGGGTAGTACTTGGAGTTCTTGACCATGCTCTTCCAACCAATATTGGACATTTCTAGCCATGTGACATGTCCCATTGTCTTTCGGAAGACCCCATCCGGCCCAGGGAAGGCAATCAGCATGAGTGGTTACACATGCAAGGATGGATTTATATGCAAATTGGTTAAGAGTGTCTTCCACATGGATGAGTGCCCAGACAATGCAAAAAAAAAAAGCTTGAGTTCTTCCAGCAATGCCTGCAGGGTGTTCCCTCTCTGATGTTTCTCGCCTGACAAGCCAACGTCCATCTATTGGATGAAGTATAAAATGTGACTCATCGGAGTAGGCAAACCTTCGCTAATCAGCAGAGGTCCAATTCCAATACTGCCACAAAAATGTAAGTCTTTTTGCCTATGTAACTCTATTAGCAGAGGTGCGGTAGCCATCCATTTACTTTGGAGCCCCATACGCAGTAGGGTTTACTGACCTGTTGGTTTAGACATGTCTACAATCCCCCTGGTTCATTTTGGTGGTGAGCTGCTCCACTGTAGCTTGTTGGTCCACCCTAGTGCACCTTCGTAGCTAATGCTCACCTCTAACATCAATGGCACGTGGCTTATTCGTAGTGGTGCCATTTGTCCTCAATACAGCTCGAGAACAGTTCATCCATTTTTGCATCTCTGATAAACTGCCCCTTTTACCCATGACAGCAATGTGGGATAGGCGTGCAGACAGCCTATCACACACCTCATATACCCACCAATTCTACTCAGCACACAGGACTTCCTTCATGAGGTATGTGCTGCCGACATTGAAGGTACAGTAGGTCATAATAATGTGACTCCAATGTGTAAAGATCCTGTATAAAGATCCAAGGAACATCAAAAATATCTCTCTAAGCCTTCCAATTATATCATAAATCATCTTGAAAGCTAGTTTACAGAAAATACCAGGACATGGCTGGTTGTTATACGGGTATTACATAATTACTCCTGCTTGAAGGAGCAATCAGAGATGAAGCTTGAGGGAGTCTTCCTTGTCCTTCCCTTCACCAGCAGACTATAGACTGTTTTATGATAATCTGGGTCCCATTTACAGATCATAACCTGCTACAGATAGCTGACATGGACAAATGAAGGATATGGTTCATTCCCTCCAGCAGCCAATTGTTTCCCAAGAATGAGCCAATAGATAAAACTAAATGTGAAAAATCACAGCCATTCACTAACCCAATGTTTGATATATAGAAAAAATATATATTTTTTCCAGTGCAATGCACCAATCTTCTTCATGGGCTGTTTCATGAATTGTTGCTCATATCTACTCATTTGAGTGCACACAGCTCATGGAAAATACTCATGCAGTTTATAGACAAAAATAAATGAATACATTTCTAATCCCAGAGAACCCCTTTAAAGGCTATGTACACCTTTGGGGGCAATTCTATAATTATTGCATTGTACTCATTTTGAGCTAAAATAATTTTTTCAGTTGGTCTTTATTAAACATATGGAGCCCTTTTATTTGTATAGAGCTAAGGCTACTTTCACACTCGCGTTTTTTCTTTTCCGGCACTGAGTTTCGTCATAGGGGCTCAATACCAGAAAAGAACTGATCGGTTTCATCCCCATGCATTCTGAATAGAGAGAAATCCATTTAGGATGCATCAGGATGTCTTCAGTTCAGTCACTGAACGGCGTTTTGGACGGAGGAAATACCGGCGGTATTCCGCCGGTGCGCAGAACGGTAAAAATGTGAAAAAAAATGCTGTCCATTTGCATGCAGATTGCCTGATCCGGCCGGCAGTTCTGGTGACGGAACTGCTTGCCGGATCACTCTGCCGCAAGTGTGAAAGTAGTCTAAGAGGCTGTCGTAGCAGCATCTGGATTTTCTCTCTTTTCCGTCAGTTGGGGAGCTGACAGGCTCCTTATCTCTGCTCTCTGACCTTATAAACTCTCATTATAACTTAATCCTTACCTTAATGATAAGAATGGGGCTTAAATAAGTGTTTATGAGTCATGACCTCTTAGTAGTTTAGAGATGAGCGTTATTACTTATTAGATGACCGGCACAAAGTGAAAGTACTATTCACAGAGCTAGAAAAACCGTTACCCTTTGTGACAAAACGGCTCAATATTTTTTTTATTAAAGGCCAATTGAAGATATGATTTGTAGCCATAAATGAGTAAAATGGAATCATAAACAAAAATTGCCTCCGATGATGTACATAACTTTAAACACTTGAAGAAACGTTGGGGGCAATATTCTAAATGAATTCATCAAAATCAAGCAATTAATTCTTAGGCTACTTTCACACTAGCGTTTCTATTTTGAGATCCGTCATAGGGTCTCGATACCGGAAAAAAAAAAAACGCTCCCGTTTTGTCCCCATTTATTGTCAACAGGGACAAAACGTAACTGAACAGAACTGAAAACTCCAAAATGCATTCCGTTCCATTTGGTTGCGTTCTCATACCAGACAGCAAACCGCAGCATGGTGCAGTTTTCTAACCGTCATGGGATGCAGAGCACGACGGATCCGTCATGACCCACAATGCAAGTAAATGGGGATCCATTTTCTCAGACACAATAGAAAACGGATCCGTCCCTCATTGACTTTCAATAGAGTTCATGACGGATCCGCGGATGCAGATGGTTGTATTATCAGTAACAGAGGCGTTTTTGCTGAGCCCTGCCGCATCCAGCAAAAACGCTGATGTGAAAGTAGCCTTAAAAGTACATTTTCTGGTTTAAAAGAAATCGCTATAGAAAATTGTAAAATAGTCCAGGAGACCCCCTCAACAGCAGGAAAATTCACAAAAAATGTCCCCTTTGTCAACCTATGATGTTTTTGTTAAACTTGGAAAACCCAATATGGCTGGGATTGCTCATGGTCTGTTCCATGACTACCACCAGGTGGTCTAGAAGGCAACAATGTATCAGTATTATCAATGTATTATGTTTGTTGTTTTTCTTGTATTGTAAGGATATTTTTGGGATTTTGATACACTAGTCCTTGTCAATTCATTATTTTGCAGTGAAATGCCTTATATCGCACTGCGGTCTTCTGCAGACTGTGGCGCAGATTGTTTTATCTCAGTGATACAGGGAAAAGAAGTAACATAGATCAGGAAGCAATGTGTATGCAATAAACAGGAATAAAAATCTCCTACATTAAGAAATATTGGTCTTTTTTGTTAGTATGGCTTACAGAATATTCTCCCCCCCCCAAAAATCAAAAAATGTAAGCACTTCAGTCGCCCACTTACATTAAGATAGAAATGCCATCAAGCCATTGCTTAGGTATATCTGTTTCTTAGAAGGGTGGGTGACTACCAATGAGTCCTGGAGAGTACTGGAGAAGGAATAAATGGGAGGGCAGGTCCTAGGAGGTATAGGAGGAAACACTACACTGACAACAGGAGAGAAAGCCACTAGGCCTCAACGCTAGGGAAAGGAAAAGATCACCTCCTAGAGAACCCTACTCCTGGTCCTGACTCCTAACCATATGGGCACCCCTTGAAGGTAGGAATGCCCATACCCTGGAACCTAGGACCCTGGAGACCCTAAAGAGCCCTATGGATATTGGCAGGGCTGAGAAAACCCGTTCCTTCCAAGATGAAGAAACAAGCGTCTCCCTGAGGCCTAGTAATAACCAACGAGGAAGGGAAAACAAAACACAAACAAACGCGACACTTAACTTCTGTAGTGAGATGGACGAGCAGGAACTCCAGAGAGGACCACACACCAGCTCTTCCAAAACCAAATGAAGCTATCTTACCACACAGTCAGACAGGTGGGGTAAGGCTAAATAGGGTAGAAGTAATGACTACTAAGCTACACCTGAAACAAGAGATGTGGTCATTAACAACAACAACACTGAATCAAAAGTAATCAAAGAGGCTGTTAGATTCCTCCACGCTCCGCCAGTTGCCTTGATCTCCTGACATCTGTCACTGGAGGGACCATCAAATATACATAGTTTGTAAGGCTGGAAAATCCCTCTGTCCATGCAGTATAGCCTGTTATGCTGCAAAGTTTATCCAGAGGAAGCTGAAAAATCCATAAGGTAGATGTAACTGACCATTTCCGCAGACAAGGGGTTAAAATCCGTTTAGGTGATAAGCCCCTTTCTGAGAGACAGGCACAGCTACTGCAGGACACCAACCTCCCGAACTGGATACAAAGTAGCACTCCAGACTGGAACCTCACGAATAGCTGCTAGCAGACGAACAGGGATCAGCTTATCCTTCTGGCAATCGGTCTTCTAACAGCATACAGCGAATCCCCCCAATAACGAGACAAGGCTCCGTGTTGAGGATCAAGCAGTGGTCTGACTGTACTTGAAGTACAGCCTCTTTTATTCACAAAAAACAAACATAGTACTGCCCACAGGGGTTTGAAATACAACCAATCAGTAATTAACAACACATACAATGTAACTACAGCAACCAATCGTTCACGCCCCCAGAGGACCAGAATGAAGACTGGGACATAGGACAACATATCCCCACAATGCATCATGGTTTCCTCCTCTCTGTCCAGACAACCTGAAGAGCAATCCAATTATCTCTGAGGACAAAGGGAGATCGCCAATACACATGTGCAGACAACAGAAAAGACATCACCCTTTAAACAGACAATGGGACAATGGCACAATAGAAACACACCCAGCATATTCCCTCCCCTTATCCTGAGAGGAGACTCAATTATACATACAGTTAAACATACTTTCTACCCAACTTTCATAACTCTAAAACCATACATCACATTCACATAAAAATTACATATTCGCAATCAATCCATTCAGGGGAACAACATATTAAAAAATGGCATGAATCAGACCAGGGGTTCAAAAGTTAGTATATGGCCCATAATCCAGGGGCAAGAGGCCAGCAGCCAGTCCTCTCCAAAGCCCAGTGGCGAGGTTGGTTTCGCCACACATCTCCCTCCCCAGGGAAGACTAACCAGATACCTGACCTCACGCCGGTCGGTACCTGAGTTAGTCTGGCAGCCCACCCACAACCAAATACTGGACCTGTTGACTTTAGTAGCTTGTCTCTGTCCAGTGAGTCCACCAAGGTTATGTTGGAAGCTGGTACTCCCGGTCTCTGTGTTGCTCCCTGGCTTGGAGTGGGGGTTGCTTTGTGGGCAGGTATCAGCGGTACTCTGCCCTGGTGCCAGCGCTACCACGGAAGAAGCCTGGTTGGAGCCTGGTTGTTGGAGGGGGAGACCGACTGTCTCTACCCCCTGTGCTGTAAGTGCAGAGACCACGGTCCCATCTGCACTGTTGTGGGGCTTACTGTCTCCCCCTGGTGCGTTAAGCTGCCGCTGGGGAGAGGGGGTAACAAGCTCCTCTCCCATACATACTTCCAGCCGCTGGGGAGGGCGACCGACCGTCTCCGCTCCCAATACAGTGTCCTGCTGCTGGGGAAAGGAGACTGGGCTCTCTATTCCCAAAAAATCATGCTGCTGCTGGGGGACAGGACCGACTGTCTCTGCCCCCAATACAGTGTCCTGCTGCTGGGGAAAGGAGACTGGGCTCTCTATTCCCAAAAAATCATGCTGCTGCTGGGGGACAGGACCGACTGTCTCTGCTCCCAATACAGTGTCCTGCTGCTGGGGAAAGGAGACTGGGCTCTCTATTCCCAAAAAATCATGTTGCTGCTGGGGGACAGGACCGACTGTCTCTGCTCCCAATACAGTGTCCTGCTGCTGGGGAAAGGAGACTGGGCTCTCTATTCCCAAAAAATCACTCTGCTGCTGGGGGGCAGGAACAACCACCTCTGCCCCCTGTACCTCAGCCTGTCGCTGGGGAGGGAGGACGCTGCTCTCCTCTCCCTGCACTTCACACTGCCGCTGGGGAATGGAGACTGGGCTCCCAATTCCCTGCAGGACCGGTGGAGAGACCTCGGTCCCATCTCTACCGGCCACCTGGGGTCCTTCCCAGTAACATTCTACAATATCTGCCCAGCTGAATGGGTCTGGATCTGGGTCTGTCACCTTACCGTCCTGCTGAGCCTTCTCAATGGAGTGGAAGAGATCTCGGTAGTCCTGCTCCAGTTCCCACTCCAGGGTTGCTAGGTGAGCCAGGTCTTGCTCTACCTCATGGGGGTCATCCCGCTCATGCCTAGCCTCCCTCTCATAAAAAATGTCCTGAAGTCTGGACTGTGCAGGGCTCCCGAAGTCAGGCTCTGCAAAGGACTCCCATAACAAGCCAGGACCATAAAACTCCTCTCCCTCTGGCTTGTCATGTTCGGCTGTCCAGGGTATATACTGTGCCATATACCACCAAAGCGCCTGGTAGGCATCCTCCAGCCATAGCTCCTGCCATACCCGGTGCTCTAGTTCCTTCACCCATTCCTCCAGGGGCTGCTCTCCCAGGAAGGGCATCCGCAGGGCCACTTGCTTCTGCAACCGCTGCTCTTCACTGGGGAGACTCCCACCCCGCTGGTATTGTAGATTATCCAGGGCCTGGTACCAGATGCCTTTCCTTAATGCATCCCGGCCATCCAGGTCCTCCTCCTCGTATAACACTGCTGGTTCCATCCTGCTGCTGTCAGGGACGCTGTACTGGGACATGCGTTGTCCTTAAATTGTAGAATCCACAGAAATGGTGTCTCCTGTAGCTGTCCTTCTGGCTGTAGGAACGATCCCGCTGCTTGCCACCAATGTAACGGACCGCTTCAGCAGACAAGGGGTTAAAATCCATTTAGGCGATAAGCCCCTTTCTGAGAGACAGGCACAGCTACTGCAGAACACCAAACGACCGAACTGGATACAAAGTAGCACTTCAGACTGGAACCTCACGAATAGCTGCTAGCAGACGAACAGGGATCAGCTTATCCTTCTGGCAATCGGTCTTCTAACAGCATACAGCGAATCCCCCCAATAACGAGACAAGGCTCCGTGTTGAGGGTCAAGCAGTGGTCTGACTGTACTTCACGTACAGCCTCTTTTATTCACAAAAAACAAACATAGTACTGCCCACAGGGGTTTGAAATACAACCAATCAGTAATTAACAACACATACAATGTAACTACAGCAACCAATCGTTCACGCCCCCAGAGGACCAGAATGAAGACTGGGACATAGGACAACATATCCCCACAATGCATCATGGTTTCCTCCTCTCTGTCCAGACAACCTGAAGAGCAATCCAATTATCTCTGAGGACAAAGGGAGATCACCAATACACATGTGCAGACAACAGAACAGACATCACCCTTTAAACACACAATGGGACAATGTCACAATAGAAACACACCCAGCATATTCCCTCCCCTTATCCTGAGAGGAGACTCAATTATACATACAGTTAAACATACTTTCTACCCAACTTTCATAACTCTAAAACCATACATCACATTCACATAAAAATTACATATTCGCAATCAATCCATTCAGGGGAACAACATATTAAAAAATGGCATGAATCAGACCAGGGGTTCAAAAGTTAGTATATGGCCCATAATCCAGGGGCAAGAGGCCAGCAGCCAGTCCTCTCCAAAGCCCAGTGGCGAGGTTGGTTTCGCCACAGTAGAAAACAATTTTTCTCATCTTATGAGAAAAAAATTCCACCCCATCTAACAATCATTATAACTCCCTGGATCAATGACCCTTCTCCAGAATCTGGTAATTATAACCTTTGCAACTTTTTTATGGCATTGTTGTGGCGTAAAGACATCGATAAATGTTCCCCAATTCCTCTTAAAAAAACAAATATAATCCATACATTTACCATCTAGACACCAGGGAATATACGGTAACCCATGTGCCTACCTTCAGGACACCAGGGAATATAACCCATACACTTACCATCAGGACACCAGGGAATATAATCCATACACTTACCATCTGGACACCAGGGAATATAATCCATACACTTACCATTTGGACACCAGGGAATATAATCCATACACTTACCTTCTGGACACCAGGGAATATAATCCATTCACTTATCTTCTGGACACTAGGGAATATCACTCATACACTTACCTTCTGGACACCAGGGAATATAACCCATACACTTACCTTCTGGGCACCAGGGAATATAATCCATGCACTTTCCTTGTGGACACCAGGGAATATAATCCATACACTTACCTTGTGGACACCAGGGAATATAATCCATTCACTTATCTTCTGGACACCAGGGAATATCACTCATACACTTACCTTCTGGACACCAGGGAATATAACCCATACACTTACCTTTTGGGCACCAGGGAATATAATCCATGCACTTACCTTGTGGACACCAGGGAATATTATCCATACACTTACCTTGTGGACACCAGGGAATATAATCCATACACTTACCTTCTGGACAACAGGGAATATCACTCATACACTTACCTTCTGGACACCAGGGCATATAATTCATACACTTACCTTCTGGACACCAGGGAATATAACCTATGCACTTACCTTCTAAACACCAGGGAATATAATCCATGTACTTACCTACTAGACACCAGGGAATATAACCCATGGACCTACCTTCTGGACACCAGGGAATATAACCCATAGGCCCCTTGCAGACTAGCGTGTCTGGATTAGGTCCGGATGCGTTGCGAATGCATTCAGTAAAAACTGTGTGATTTCGCAAGCAAGTCCATTCAGTATTGTTTGCGATCTCGTTAGAATTTTCAGTTTTTATTGCGCGGGTGCGATGCGATTTAATGCCTTTTCCATACACGAGATAAAACATTTAATTTTAAAAAACACATATCTTAGCAACCTCTGTGAATAACGCATCGCAACCGCACTTGCTTGCGGATGTGATGCGATTTTCACGCAGCTCAATTTACTTCTATGGGGCCAGTGTTGTGTGAAAATAGCTGAATATAGAAGATGCTGCAATTTTCACGCAACGCAAAAGTGATGCGTGAAAAACAACGCTCATGTACACAGCCCCATTAAAATGAATGGGTCCAGATTCCGTGCAGGCGCAATGCGTTCGCATAACGCATTAAACCCGCATGGAATACTCGCTCGTGTGAAAGGGGCCATACACTTACAGTACCTTCTGGACACCAGGAAATATAATCCATACACCTACCTTCTGGAGACCAGGGAATATAACCCATACACTTATCTTCTGGTCTGGACACCAAGGAGTATAACCCATACACTTACCTTCTGGACACGGGGGAATATAACCCATACACTTTCCTTCTGGACACCAGGGAATATAATCCATACACTTACCTTCTGGACATCAGGGAATATAATCCATACACTTACCTTCTGGACACCAGGGAATATAATCCATGCACTTACCTTCTGGACACCAAGTAATATAACACATACACTTACCTTCAGGACACCAGGGAATATAACACATACACTTACCTTCTGGACACCAGGGAATATAACCCATGTGCCTACCTTCTGGACACCAGGGAATATAACCCATACACTTACCTTCTGGACACGGGGGAATATAACCCGTACACTTTCCTTCTGGACACCAGGGAATATAATCCATACACTTACCTTCTGGACACCAGGGAATATAATCCATGCACTTACCTACTAGGCACCACAGAATATAACCCATGTGCCTACCTTCAGGGCACCAGGGAATATAACCCATACACTT
Source organism: Bufo bufo (assembly GCF_905171765.1). Classification (NCBI taxonomy): domain Eukaryota; kingdom Metazoa; phylum Chordata; class Amphibia; order Anura; family Bufonidae; genus Bufo; species Bufo bufo. The sequence goes on along the minus strand of NC_053390.1, from coordinate 827,253,266 downwards.
ACCTTCTGGACACCAGGGAATATAACCCATGTGCCTACCTTCTGGACACCAGGGAATATAACACATACACTTACCTTCTGGACACCAGGGAATATAATCTATACACTTACCTTCTGGACACCAGGGAAATTAATCCATACACTTACCTTCTGGACACCAGGGAAATTAATCCATACACTTACCTTCTGGACACCAGGGAATATTAACCATACACTTACTTTCTGGACACCAGGGAATATAATCTATACACTTACCTTCTGGACACCAGGGAAATTAATCCATACACTTACCTTCTGGACACCAGGGAATATAATCCATACACTTACCTACTAGACACCAGGACATATAACCCATGGACCTAAATTATGGACACCAGGGAATATAACCCATACACTTACCTTCAGGACACCAGGTAATATAACCCATACACTTACCTTCTGGACACCAGGGAATATAACCCATGCACTTACCTTCTGGACACCAGGGAATATAACCCATACACTTACCTTCTGGACACCAGGGAATATAACCCATACACTTACCTTCTGGACACCAAGGAATATAATCCATACACTTAGTTTGTGGACACCAGGGAATATAACCCATACACTTACCTTTTGGACACCAGGGAATATAACCCATACCTTACCTTTTGGACACCAGGGAATATAATCCATACATTTACCTTCTGGACACCAGGGAATATAATCCATGCACTTTATCTCTAGACACCAGAGAATAAAACACATGCACTTACCTTCTGGACACCAGGGGATATAACCCATACACTTACCTTCTGGACACCAGGGAATATAATCCATGCATTTACCTTCTGGACACCAGGGAATATAATCCATGCACCTACCTTCTGGACACCAAGGAATATAACCCATACACTTACTTTGTGTACACCAGGGAATATAACCCATATACTTACTTTGTGTACACCAGGGAATATAACCCATATACTTACCTTCTGGACACCAGGGAATATAATCCATGCATTTACCTCTGGACACCAGAGATTATAACACATGCACTTACCTTCTGGACACCAGGGAATATAATCCATACACTTACCTTCTGGACATCAGGGAATATAACCCATACACTTACCTTTTGGACACCAGGGAATATAATCCATGCATTTACCTTCTGGACACCAGGGAATATAATCCATGCATTTACCTACTAGACACCAAGAAATATTACCCATACACTTACTTTGTGGACACCAGGGAATATAACCCATATACTTACCTTCTGGACACCAGAGAATATAACACATGCACTTACCTTCTGGACACCAGGGAATATAACCAATACCTTACCTTCTGGACACCAGGGAATATAATCCATGCACTTACCTACTAGACACCAGGGAATATAATCCATACACTTACCTTCTTGACACCAAGGAATATAACCCATACACTTACCTTGTGGACACCAGGGAATATAATCCATACACTTACCCTCTGGAAACCAGGGAATACAACAATGCCATTATTCACTGGATCCAGTAAATATATGTCCTCATCCAATGGACACCAAGGAATATAATCTATACTCTGGACATGAGGATATATCATCCTTGCTTTCACACACTAATATTTTCCTTTGAAATATAATCTACCTAATCCCTATTAGTAAACAATGTACTGAAGCTGTTGTCAGTCAGTTGTCAGACTTTAAGGTGCACCTTGGATTCATGCCATATGCTGTTACATATAGTCCCTTATATGTAACAGGTATTGGTTCTTGTTGGAGACACCCAGCAGCTACATGGGACAAGAGTAAATTATCTCATGTCATGGAAACTAAAGACACCTCCAAAAGGAAGAGTGACCAATCTGTAGACCCATGTTTTGGGTGTTTGTATCCTTGTCAGTGATAACCAGTCCACCCTTGGCCATGTCTAAGGTATCTCATCCAGCCAACCAGGATGCTGCCCTGCACTGACGAGGGACCACAACCCCCAAACAGCCGTCTACAGAAGTCACTGTACCATTTGGAGGAGTCTCTGCTTTCAGCACATTTTCCTACATAGAGTTAAGCTCAGAAACATTTTACGGTTACAGTCTGCTTGAATCATTCATGACCTATGAAGCTAAGTTGACAATCGTGTGATTTGCAGACAGCCTGCGGTTATAAAGCCGAAGCGCAACAACGGTTTATCCCAGAATAAAAAAAAAAAACCTCACATCCATTTTCTAAAATGGCCCTAATTCTGCTGTAAACTGAATACAAAGATATTCAAATGTCATTGTGGGGTATTTAGGGTCGTCATCGTGCAGCTATTTCCTCATTACCGTCTCGGGGGCCCCTGTAAACTCCGCTCGTCTCCCTCGAACAATAGCACAAAATTACAGCCGTCTCCATTGACATGTTAATGTGGACGCTTGAAAAGATTTTTGGTGAATCATTCACATTTTAAATCCAAGAATGCACAATTATGTGTATGGGATAGATTATAATCCCTGGCTACGAGGGGACGAAACATTTTCATTGATCTTAGAACCAGTTTGTGGCTTGGGGGGGTTTATATTAGGATCCAGGGGCCTCACGATGAGGCTGAGATTCCCGGTTTAAAGGCGGTGTACCGTATTACCGTAATTCTCATATTATTTTTTTTCACTTTCTTTATCTTGAAGAGTTTTATGCTTTTATTAAACTGGATGTGTTATTTTTGGGAGTTTCTTCGCCGTAATCTACAGCCTCCTTTATTACCTCCAATACACTTTTCAACACTCAACGGGACATGGACATGTCACCCCCAGCATTAGGATCTGATTACACTAGGAAGACATAACAAGCTCATTTATATATGGAATGGACATTATAAGGAAGGTAAATCACATTTCAGGAAGCTAAGATGACCTCTTGGCTTGGAGCCTCCATTTTGAGGAGAAGTGGAAGATATGTTTGGGTGGTCACTAGAAGGTTTACAAATGAATGACTGATAGCAGTATGATTTATACTGTCTTAATACTGAAAGTATTATGACCAACAGATTTGGTTTTGGGCTAAATCTAAGGGACAGTCCCCTGGTATTCACCCCTTTGCTGGGATCTGGACTTCGCTGCAGGGGAACCACCAGGCTGATCCATCCTGGAGTAGTCTCTGTTTGGCTGAAAGCTGACCTATAAAGGTCAGAGACACCGGTGCAGAAGCCCAAGGAGTCTGACAAAATAGTAGTCAGGAACAGGCTGAGGTCAGGGCAGGTGAAGTACATGCTATACAGTAAATAGTCCAAGGTCAGAGCAGGCAGTGAAGGATCAATACAGAGCTCAAGCACAGGTCGGGTCAGACAGCGGTGGGTCTTTAGACAAAAAGTCTATACACAGGAACACAATTGAACAGAAACTGTCGTTTTGCAGGATATTAACACACTAGGAAACCTATTACTCAGGCACCTCCACACAGGGGAATGTGCCATAGTTACCCCAAAGTTGCCAGCCATTGGCTGGTGAAGATTAGGGTGTGCCCTGTAAGAGCCAGAGGGAGTGCCCTATGTGCAGAGAAGGAGAGGACAGATCAGAACAGGTGGCTGGACCTGCTGTGAAGAAGACAGGCTGGGTGAGATAAGCAGAATAGCATTGGCCGCGAGCTGCCACTGTACCAATGACCATTACTTAAATTTACTCTCTGTATGGCACCAGAATGACTCCAGGTACCTTAACTTCAAAAGGCCATTTTACATGGGCAGATATTGGGCTGATGGTCCATTTGTGGGAACATTGTCCAGCGTAAACTTGCCCTGTGATCAAACATCAACGAGAAAATGCTCATCTGTCGTCAGCCATACACTATCACAGGAATGATCACCAAAACCATTGTCCCTTGAAACTCTTCCTGATAATTGCGAAGTAAAAAAGTTAAATCAACTCAATCAACTCAACTTCCAATCCATGCTTGTTTGGACCTTTCACCTGCCCATGTAAAGGACCATCAGTCATCGCCTCTATTGCCTTGTTTTTGTAGTAAGAACCTTGGTTTTATTTCTTTGGCTTATCATAATGATGTATCTCCCCACTTGCAATGACATCTCTTGTATGTTCTTCTGCAAACTGATTTGTAGACCTGCCTGATGAAGCAGCCTCTGTGCCCCGAAGGCTTGCAATATAGTTTTTCTGGACAGCCAAGAAAGATATCACTGCTAGAAAACGTTTAGTTTTTTTTTTATACAAAAGTATTTAACATCACAAACAGGTATTACATAGTATTCAAATAAGAGAAGAACAAGAGATATATACGATATTCAGGGTCATCCCACGTAGCCTTCAGGTTAGAGGTGTTCTCGAGTCCACCACCAAGTTCATCAACAGGCATTCGCTGAGTTTATGAATTGGATAAAAATCTATTACATTTTCTAATTTAGATCTAATTTATGCAGAAGTCTAGAAGAATCACCAAGTTTTGTAAACGTTCTGAACACTTCCATGGTGGAGCTGGCCCTGGCTGTGATTTACAGGTTTATGGCTGTACCAACCATACTAAGGCAATTCATTCTAACATGTTTATGGCTCTGCAGTCATTCCTTGTGTGGTCTTTCCTCCGCACCTCAGCAAATAACATGGGTGTAATATTGAAGGTGATTATGATGAGACTTTCTCCAGTGTAGACCACAGCAACGGCTTGTCACCATTGGCTCATACCCACCGCAGAATACTGCTCAATATCGCTCACACATTTATCCTACTTCTCCTTTTTTTTATCAATTCTGGGCCTGGCTTTTCATGGTCGAAGGAGTATTTTATGTTTAGAGAACAAGTGAGATTATGTATGAAGATGACATCATCAAAGTGTTCTCCTAGGTTGCCTAGTGATGTCATGAACGGTCTGCAGAAGCTGAGAAAACAAGTGTGTTCATCTGTTATTTAAGGCTGAAGAAGTTCCATATTTTATATACAATTTACATCTGTAGGCCTTGTTCATAGTAGATGTGTTATAATACATAATAGATAGATAGATATGAGATAGATAGATAGATAGATAGATATGAGATAGATATGAGATAGATAGATAAATAGATAGATAGATAACTAGATAGATAGATAATAGATAGATAGATAGATAACTAGATAGATAGATAGATAGATTATAGATAAATAGATAGATAGATAGATAATAGATCGATAGATAATAGATATATATATATATGGGATAGATAGATAGATAGATATGAGATAGATAATAGATAATAGATCGATAGATAGATGGATAGATAGATAGATAGATAGATAGATAGATAGATAGATGATAGATAGATAGATAGATAGATAGATAGATAGATAGATAGATAGATAGAAGAGCCAGCTGGATCTCTAGAATGGAGACATTGGCGCCCGCAGCAGGAGGGATAAGTTGTTGTTTTTTTTTGTCTGGTCTAAGGTCTGCATTTAGGGGATGGAGGGGTGTTGGTTATAGGGGCAACATACATTTGGGGTCTGATCTGGGGTCTGTGCAAATTTGGGGGTGGATTTGGGGTCTAATCTGGGGTCTTTATGAATTTGGGGACCGAATGGAGTCTGATCTGGGGTCTATGTGAATTTGGAGTCTAATCTCTTTATTAAAGTGCAGAATGGGAGTTGCAGTACATCCAACAGTATCAAAACACAGTTCACAGTGCAAATCTTTTCAGATAGAAATGTATGAATATTAGCAAATATGGGGGTTGTAGTACTCCTTTCCTCTAGCTCTCCAAAGTCTCTCTCTGCAGAATCTAAGGCTGACAATAAGGTATTTGCAAATGTAATTCCCAGGCTGGGAAACAGCTGGCCAGGACTGTGTCAAAGTGTGGGAGGGTGTATTAGCAATGTCCCTCTCACTGCAGTGAAGTCTCTATCAGCCTTAAACAGCCAACACCTTACTGACTGACTCCAGTGCTCGGCCATGCAGATTCTGGACCTCCTAATTCTTTCTCTCGCTATGGAGTACTGTGAACCAGTAGAAAGAGAGAGCCTTTGTCCCTGTGGATAGTGGGGGAGAGTTATCGTTTTCCGCTCCGGTCTTGATATCCCCTCCACTACCAGAGAATGCATCTATGATGAGGTGCAGAACTCATCATAAATTTGGTACATCCTTCAGCAGTCCCTGTGCCTAAAGTCGTGGCCAAAAGTTTTGAGAATTACATAAATATAGGAAATTGGAAAAGTTGCTGCTTAAGTTTTTATAATAACAATTTGCATATACTCCAGAATGTTATGAAGAGTGATCAGATGAATTGCATAGTCCTTCTTTGCCATGAAAATTAACTTAATCCCAAAAAAACCTTTCCACTGCATTTCATTGCTGTCATTAACCCCTTAAGGACGCAGGGTGTACCGGTATGCCCTATTTCCCGAGTCCTTAAGGACTCAGGGCGTACCTGTACGTCCTAACTTTAAATCGTTATTCCAGCGCCGCGGGGGTTAATCGGAACGGGATGCCGGCTGAAATCATTCAGCCGGCATCCTGTCACAACGCCAGGGGGGGTCATGTGACCCCCCTGTATCGGCGATCGCCGCAAACCGCTGGTCAATTCAGACCTGCGGTTTGCTGCGCCTTCTGCAGTTTCTGATCCCCGCGGTCCCTGACCGTGGGGATTAGAAACTTTAGTGTCCCTAAAATAAAGATTTTGGGGGGGGGGGAGTTGTGGGCGGTGGGGGCGGTGCGGGAGACGGGCGGTGCGGCAGGCGGGATCGCGATCCCCCGCCCGCCTCCTCTTGAAAATTCGTTGGCGTCTAGTGGGTATACCAGGGTGTCAGCACATTGCTGACACCCTGGTATAAACGGCTGACATCCGTGCAGATGTCAGCCGTTTAACCCTTTCCATACCGCGGTCCGTACGGACCGCTGTATGGAAAAAGTTAACAGTAAGAGGGAGCTCCCTCCCTCTCCCATCGGGGGGCTGCTGTGCCTTTGCAGCCCCCCGATGGAGAGGGAGAGAGCCCCCAGACAGCCCCCAGAGAGCCCCGTCCTTACCCTTCCCCGTCTGCGAAGTTCTGACCAGTACTGAGCAGACGGGGAAGGTTCCCATGGCAACAGGACACCGTCTCAGGCATCCTGCTGTCCATGGTGCTGAACAGATCTGTGCTAAAGGCATAGATCTGTTCAGACAAAGTGTAAGTAAAATACAGTACAGTACACTATATATTGTACTGTACTGTATTATACAGACATCAGACCCATTGGATCTTCAAGAACCAAGTGGGTCTGGGTAAAAAAAAATAATCAAAAAACACATTTATCACTGATTAAGGCCTCTTTCACACTTGCGTTGTTGGGATCCGGCATGCACTTCCGTTGCCGGAGGTGCCTGCCGGATCCGGAAAAACGCAAGTGTACTGAAAGCATTTGAAGACGGAACCGTCTTCCAAATGCTTTCAGTGTTACTATGGCACCCAGGACGCTATTAAAGTCCTGGTTGCCATAGTAGGAGCGGGGAGCGGGGGAGCGGTATACTTACAGTCCGTGCGGCTCCCGGGGCGCTCCAGAATGACGTCAGAGCGCCCCATGCGCATGGATGACGTGATCACATGGATCACGTGATCCATGCGCTTGGGGCGCCCTGACGTCACTCTGGAGCGCCCGGGGAGCCGCACGGACGGTAAGTATACTGCTCCCCCGCTCCCCACTACACTTATCATGGCTGTCAGGACTTTAGCGTCCCGGCAGCCATGGTAACCACTCTGAAAAAGCTAAATGTCGGCTCCGGCAATGCGCCGAAACGACGTTTAGCTTAAGGCCGGATCCGGATCAATGCCTTCCAATGGGCATTAATTCCGGATCCGGCCTTGCGGCAAGTGTTCCGGATTTTTGGCCGGAGCAAAAAGCGCAGCATGCTGCGGTATTTTCTCCGGCCAACAAACGTTCCGTACCGGAACTGAAGACATCCTGATGCATCCTGAACGGATTACTCTCCATTCAGAATGCATTAGGATAATCCTGATCAGGATTCTTCCGGCATAGAGCCCCGACGACGGAACTCTATGCCGGAAGACAATAACGCAGGTGTGAAAGAGCCCTAAAAATGAAAAAAAAAAAAATTCCCTACACATGTTTGGTATCGTCGCGTCCATAACGACCTGATCTATAAAACGGTCATGTTACTTTCCCCGCACGGTGAAAGCCATAAAAATAAAAAAATAAAAACTATTAGGAAATTGAAATTTTGCCCACCTTACTTCCCAAAAAAGGTAATAAAAGTGATCAAAATAGTCGCATGTACGCCAAAATAGTACCAATCAAACCGTCATCTCATCCCGCAAAAATCCTACCCTACCCAAGATAATCGCCCAAAAACTGAAAAAACTATGGCTCTCAGACTATGGAAACACTAAAACATGATTATTTTTGTTTCAAAAATGAAATCATTGTGTACAACTTAAATAAATAAAAAAAAAGTATACATATTAGGTATCGCCACGTCCGTATCGACCGGCTCTATAAAAATATCACATGACCTAACCTCTCAGGTGACCACCGTAAAAAAATTAAAATAGAAACGGTGTAAAAAAAGCAATTTTTTGTCATCTTACGTCACAAAAAGTGTAATAGCAAGCGATCAAAAAGTCATATGCACCCCAAAATAGTGCAAATCAAACCGTCATCTTATCCCGCAAAAAATAAGACCCTACTTAAAATAATCGCCCAAAAACTGAAAAAACTATGGCTCTTAGACTATGGAGACAATAGTAACATAGTAACATAGTAACATAGTACATAAGGCCGAAAAAAGACATTTGTCCATCCAGTTCGGCCTGTCATCCTACAAGTTGATCCAGAGGAAGGCAAAAAAACCCTGTGAGGTAGAAGCCAATTTTCCTCACTTTAGGGGAATAAAAAATTCCTTCCCGACTCCAATCAGGCAATCAGAATAACTCCCTGGATCAACGACCCCTCTCTAGTAGCTATAGCCTGTAATATTATTACACTCCAGAAATACATCCAGGCCCCTCTTGAATTCCTTTATTGTACTCACCATCACCACCTCCTCAGGCAGAGAGTTCCATAGTCTCACTGCTCTTACCGTAAAGAACCCTTTTCTATGTTTGTGTACAAACCTTCTTTCCTCCAGACGCAGAGGATGTCCCCTCGTCACAGTCACAGTCCTGGGGATAAATAGATGATGGGAGAGATCTCTGTACTGACCCCTGATATATTTATACATAGTAATTAGATCTCCCCTCAGTCGTCTTTTTTCTAACGTGAATAACCCTAATTTTGATAATCTTTCAGGGTACTGTAGTTGCCCCATTCCAGTTATTACTTTAGTTGCCCTCCTCTGGACCCTCTCCAGCTCTGCTATGTCTGCCTTGTTTACAGGAGCCCAGAACTGTACACAGTACTCCATGTGTGGTCTGACCAGTGATTTGTAAAGTAGTAGGAATATGTTCTCATCACGGGCATCTATGCCCCTTTTGATGCAACCCATTATCTTATTGGCCTTGGCAGCCGCTGCCTGACACTGTTTTTTGCAGCTTAGTTTGCTGTTTATTAAAATTCCTAGATCCTTTTCCATGTCAGTGTTACCGAGTGTTTTACCATTTAGTATGTACGGGTGACTTGCATTATTCCTTCCCATGTGCATAACTTTACATTTCTCAGTGTTAAACCTCATCTGCCACTTATCTGCCCAAGCCTCCAATCTATCCAGATCCCTCTGTAGTAGTATACTGTCCTCTTCAGTGTTAATTACTTTACACAGTTTAGTGTCATCTGCGAAAATTGATATTTTACTATGCAAGCCTTCTACAAGATCATTAATAAATATATTGAAGAGAATAGGGCCCAATACTGACCCCTGAGGTACTCCACTAGTGACAGTGACCCAATCTGAGTGTGTACCGTTAATAACCACCCTCTGTTTTCTATCATTGAGCCAGTTACTTACCCACTTACAGACGTTTTCTCCGAGTCCGAGCATTCTCATTTTATATACTAACCTTTTATGAGGTACAGTGTCAAATGCTTTGGAGAAGTCCAGATACACGACATCCATTGATTCGCCGCTGTCAAGTCTAGTACTTACCTCCTCATAGAAACTGATTAAATTAGTTTGACATGACCGATCCCTCACGAAGCCATGCTGATATGGCGTTATTTGCTTATTTCCCATAAGATGCTCTAACATAGCATCTCTCAGAAAACCTTCAAACAGTTTACCCACAACAGATGTTAAACTTACCGGCCTATAGTTTCCAGGCTCTGTTTTTGGACCCTTTTTGAATATTGGCACCACATTTGCCATGCGCCAATCCTGTGGGACATTCCCTGTCAGTACAGAGTCCGCAAATATCAGAAATAAGGGTCTGGCTATGACATTACTTAATTCCCTTAGGATACGGGGGTGTATGCCATCTGGTCCTGGCGATTTGTCTATTTTGATTTTTTTAAGTCGCTGTTGTACTTCTTCCTGGGTCAGACAGGACACTTTTAATGGCGAATTTATTTCAGCATTCAGCATTTCATCTGACAGATTATTTTCCTCAGTGAATACATTGGAGAAAAAAATATTTAACAGCTTTGCTTTCTCCTCGTCGCTCTCTGCGACTCCCCCCTCATTACTCTTTAAAGGGCCGACACCTTCAGATTTATACTTTTTAACATTTATATAATTGAAGAACATTTTAGGGTTAGTTTTACTCTGTTTGGCAATTAATCTCTCGGTCTCTAGTTTGGCCGCTTTTATTTGTTTTTTACATGTTCTGTTTTTTTCCTTATAGTTTTTCAGTGCTTCCGTGCTACCCTCCTGTTTTAGGGTTTTATATGCTTTCTTTTTGTCATTTATTGCTTTCTTTACAGTTCTGTTTATCCACATTGGTTTCTTTTTGTTCCTTAACCTTTTATTCCCATACGGTATGTACCTCTCACAATGAGAATTTAGGATGTTTTTAAAGATATCCCATTTTTTGGCTGTATTTTTATTTTTGAGGACTTTGTCCCAGTTAGTTAGGCCTATGGCCTCTCTTAGTTGGCTAAATTTAGCTTTTTTGAAGTTTGGTATTTTTGTTTCTCCCTGTAGAAACGCTCTTTTGAATGATAATTGGAAGGTTATTACTTTATGGTCACTATTTCCCAGGTGTCCCCCAACCTGCACGTCTGTTGTTCTGTCAGGTCTATTGGTTAATATTAAGTCCAGTATGGCCGTCCCTCTAGTCGGGTCCTGAACCAGTTGGGAGAGATAATGGTCTTTGGTTATTGCCAAGAATCTGTTTCCTTTATGAGATATACAAGTTTCAGTTTCCCAGTCTATATCTGGGTAGTTGAAGTCCCCCATAATAACCACCTCATTATGATTTGCCGCCTTGTCTATCTCGTTTAGTAGTAGATTTTCTGTGGACTCTGGTATATTAGGTGGTTTATAGTAGACTCCTATTAGTAATTTATTGTTGTTTTTAGCTCCATGTATCTCTACCCACAGTGACTCCACATGTTCATGTCCCTCACTTATATCTTCACGGAGTGTGGGCTTTAGACAAGATTTTACATAAAGGCAGACCCCTCCACCTCTCCGGTTTTGACGATCCTTTCTGAACAGACTGTAACCTTGTACATTAACTGCCCAGTCATAGCTATCATCCAGCCATGTCTCAGTTATTCCCACTATGTCATAGTCCTCCTCACACATCACTAATTCCAGTTCACCAGTTTTATTAGTCAGACTTCTGGCATTAGTATACATACATATGAGAGGTTTATGTATATTTTTTACCCTACACCTTTCCTTCTGAACTGTTCTTGTCCCTCCTTCCATTTCTCCCCCAGTCCCACTACCTTGCCCCCGGTCTCTATCTGCACTATCTTCCCCTTCTATAGTGTAATTACCCTCCCCCCCAGTCCCTAGTTTAAACACTCCTCCAACTTTCTAGCCATCTTCTTCCCCAACACAGCTGCTCCTTCCCCATTGAGGTGCAGCCCGTCCCTACGATAGAGGCTGTAGCCGACAGCGAAGTCGGCCCAGTTCTCCAGGAACCCAAACCCCTCCATCCTACACCAGTTCTTGAGCCACTTGTTAATTTCCCTAATCTCCCGCTGCCTTTCTTGTGTGGCCCGTGGTACCGGTAGTATTTCGGAAAATACTACCTTTGAGGTCCTTGCCCTAAGCTTTTGCCCTAAATCCCTGAAATCATTTTTAAGGACTCTCCACCTACCCCTAACTTTGTCATTGGTTCCGATATGGACCATGACCGCTGGATCTTCTCCAGCCCCTCCCAGTAATCTGTCAACCCGATCCGCGATATGTCGAACTCTAGCGCCAGGAAGACAGCACACTGTTCGGCGATCACGGTCTTTGTGACAGATTTCCCTATCTGTTCCCCTAATAATTGAGTCTCCCACTACCAGCACCTGTCTGGCCTGCCCTGCTCTCCTGGTCCCCTGCTTACCGGAGCTGACATTCCCCTGACTGGCAGAGGAAGTGTCCGGCTGCGGCAGTGCCGTCCCTGGACTGACATCCCCCTCATCTGCCAAACGTGCAAACTTGTTGGGGTGTGTCAGATCAGGGCTAGCCTCCCTGGCACTTTTCCCTCTACCCCGCTTTCTAAATGTTACCCAGCTAGCTACCTCACTTTCCTCAGCCTCCTCTCTGTCACCCTCTCCCTCATCTACCCCAAAGAGTGCTTGCTCGGTGAGAAGCAAACTTTTTTGCAAATTGTCAATGCCTCTCAGTGTTGCAACTTGCCCATTTAGAGACTCGATTAGCGATTCCAAACGGGTAATTTGCTCACATCTTGAACAAAGAAATTCACCCTGGAACGGCTGTTCCAGGACTGCATACATCATGCAAGATGTGCACTGGACTGCGTTGTCAATTGTGCAACACATACTAAATGGGGATTACACCACAAAAGAAAAAAATACAATACAATGTAGTAATAATATACAGGCTAATTGCAGTCCCCCTCCGAAGTCCCTGAATCTAAAGTCACTTAATCTTAAGTCACACACTTACACAACCACACTTAATCAACCACGCGTCGCGGTCAAACTCGCGTTATATATCTGCTTATATTAATATAAATGCAGCTCACTGCACCAGCCTGGTTTGCTTCCCCTCTGGAATCAAAAAGGCTGTGCTGTTCTTACTGCTGAGTTTTTAAAGTCTCCTAATTAGACAGCCACACCCTAATTAAACAGCCACACCCTAATTGCTCACCTGTGCAACCCCTGGAGAAAGAAAAAAAAAAGTGTTATCACAGCACAAAATACAGTCAAACACAGCCACTTATCAATGTCCACAAATAATTTAGCTCTCAGATACTCCCTCACTTAATCTTAAGTCACACACTTACACAACCACACTTAATCAACCACGCGTCGCGGTCAAACTCGCGTTATATATCTGCTTATATTAATATAAATGCAGCTCACTGCACCAGCCTGGTTTGCTTCCCCTCTGGAATCAAAAAGGCTGTGCTGTTCTTACTGCTGAGTTTTTAAAGTCTCCTAATTAGACAGCCACACCCTAATTAAACAGCCACACCCTAATTGCTCACCTGTGCAACCCCTGGAGAAAGAAAAAAAAAAAGTGTTATCACAGCACAAAATACAGTCAAACACAGCCACTTATCAATGTCCACAAATAATTTAGCTCTCAGATACTCCCTCACTTAATCTTAAGTCACACACTTACACAACCACACTTAATCAACCACGCGTCGCGGTCAAACTCGCGTTATATATCTGCTTATATTAATATAAATGCAGCTCACTGCACCAGCCTGGTTTGCTTCCCCTCTGGAATCAAAAAGGCTGTGCTGTTCTTACTGCTGAGTTTTTAAAGTCTCCTAATTAGACAGCCACACCCTAATTAAACAGCCACACCCTAATTGCTCACCTGTGCAACCCCTGGAGAAAGAAAAAAAAAAAGTGTTATCACAGCACAAAATACAGTCAAACACAGCCACTTATCAATGTCCACAAATAATTTAGCTCTCAGATACTCCCTCACTTAATCTTAAGTCACACACTTACACAACCACACTTAATCAACCACGCGTCGCGGTCAAACTCGCGTTATATATCTGCTTATATTAATATAAATGCAGCTCACTGCACCAGCCTGGTTTGCTTCCCCTCTGGAATCAAAAAGGCTGTGCTGTTCTTACTGCTGAGTTTTTAAAGTCTCCTAATTAGACAGCCACACCCTAATTAAACAGCCACACCCTAATTGCTCACCTGTGCAACCCCTGGAGAAAGAAAAAAAAAAGTGTTATCACAGCACAAAATACAGTCAAACACAGCCACTTATCAATGTCCACAAATAATTTAGCTCTCAGATACTCCCTCACTTAATCTTAAGTCACACACTTACACAACCACACTAAATCAACCACGCGTCGCGGTCAAACTCGCGTTATATATCTGCTTATATTAATATAAATGCAGCTCACTGCACCAGCCTGGTTTGCTTCCCCTCTGGAATCAAAAAGGCTGTGCTGTTCTTACTGCTGAGTTTTTAAAGTCTCCTAATTAGACAGCCACACCCTAATTAAACAGCCACACCCTAATTGCTCACCTGTGCAACCCCTGGAGAAAGAAAAAAAAAAAGTGTTATCACAGCACAAAATACAGTCAAACACAGCCACTTATCAATGTCCACAAATAATTTAGCTCTCAGATACTCCCTCACTTAATCTTAAGTCACACACTTACACAACCACACTTAATCAACCACGCGTCGCGGTCAAACTCGCGTTATATATCTGCTTATATTAATATAAATGCAGCTCACTGCACCAGCCTGGTTTGCTTCCCCTCTGGAATCAAAAAGGCTGTGCTGTTCTTACTGCTGAGTTTTTAAAGTCTCCTAATTAGACAGCCACACCCTAATTAAACAGCCACACCCTAATTGCTCACCTGTGCAACCCCTGGAGAAAGAAAAAAAAAAAGTGTTATCACAGCACAAAATACAGTCAAACACAGCCACTTATCAATGTCCACAAATAATTTAGCTCTCAGATACTCCCTCACTTAATCTTAAGTCACACACTTACACAACCACACTTAATCAACCACGCGTCGCGGTCAAACTCGCGTTATATATCTGCTTATATTAATATAAATGCAGCTCACTGCACCAGCCTGGTTTGCTTCCCCTCTGGAATCAAAAAGGCTGTGCTGTTCTTACTGCTGAGTTTTTAAAGTCTCCTAATTAGACAGCCACACCCTAATTAAACAGCCACACCCTAATTGCTCACCTGTGCAACCCCTGGAGAAAGAAAAAAAAAAAGTGTTATCACAGCACAAAATACAGTCAAACACAGCCACTTATCAATGTCCACAAATAATTTAGCTCTCAGATACTCCCTCACTTAATCTTAAGTCACACACTTACACAACCACACTTAATCAACCACGCGTCGCGGTCAAACTCGCGTTATATATCTGCTTATATTAATATAAATGCAGCTCACTGCACCAGCCTGGTTTGCTTCCCCTCTGGAATCAAAAAGGCTGTGCTGTTCTTACTGCTGAGTTTTTAAAGTCTCCTAATTAGACAGCCACACCCTAATTAAACAGCCACACCCTAATTGCTCACCTGTGCAACCCCTGGAGAAAGAAAAAAAAAAAGTGTTATCACAGCACAAAATACAGTCAAACACAGCCACTTATCAATGTCCACAAATAATTTAGCTCTCAGATACTCCCTCACTTAATCTTAAGTCACACACTTACACAACCACACTTAATCAACCACGCGTCGCGGTCAAACTCGCGTTATATATCTGCTTATATTAATATAAATGCAGCTCACTGCACCAGCCTGGTTTGCTTCCCCTCTGGAATCAAAAAGGCTGTGCTGTTCTTACTGCTGAGTTTTTAAAGTCTCCTAATTAGACAGCCACACCCTAATTAAACAGCCACACCCTAATTGCTCACCTGTGCAACCCCTGGAGAAAGAAAAAAAAAAAAAAAAAAAAAAAAAGTGTTATCACAGCACAAAATACAGTCAAACACAGCCACTTATCAATGTCCACAAATAATTTAGCTCTCAGATACTCCCTCACTTAATCTTAAGTCACACACTTACACAACCACACTTAATCAACCACGCGTCGCGGTCAAACTCGCGTTATATATCTGCTTATATTAATATAAATGCAGCTCACTGCACCAGCCTGGTTTGCTTCCCCTCTGGAATAATAATAATAAAACATTTTTTTTGTTTTAAAAATGAAATCATTGTGTAAAACTTACATAAATTGTATACATATTAGGTATCCCCGCGTCCGTGACAACCTGCTCTATAAAATTACCACATGATCTAACCTGTCAGATGAATGTTGCAAATAACAAAAAAAACGTGCCAAAAAATCTATTTCTTGTTACCTTGCCGCACAAAAAAGTGTAATATAGAGCAACCAAAAATCATATGTACCCTAAACTAGTACCAACGAAACTGCCACCCTATCCCGTAGTTTCTAAAATGGGGTCACTTTTTTGGAGTTTCTACTCTAGGGGTGCATCAGGGGGGCTTCAAATGGGACATGGTGTCAAAAAAACCAGTCCAGCAAAATCTGCCTTCCAAAAACCGTATGGCATTCCTTTCCTTCTGCGCCCTGCCGTGTGCCCGTACAGCGGTTTACAACCACATATGGGGTGTTTCTGTAAACTACAGAATCAGGGCCATAAATATTGAGTTTTGTTTGGCTGTTAACCCTTGCTTTGTAACTGGAAAAAAAATATTAAAATGGAAAATCTGCCTTGTATCTCTATTTTCCATTAAATCTTGTGCAACACCTAAAGGGTTAGCAAAGTTTGTAAAATCAGTGTTGAATACCTTGAGGGGTGTAGTTTCTTAGATGGGGTCACTTTTATGGAGTTTCTACTCTAGGGGTCCAGCAAAATCTGGCTCCCAAAAACCATACGGCGCACCTTTCCCTCTACGCCCTACTGTGTGCCCGTACAGTAGTTTACGGCCACATATGGGGTGTTTCTGTAAACGGCAGAGTCAGGGCAATAAAGATACAGTCTTGTTTGGCTGTTAACCCTTGCTTTGTTAGTGGAAAAAAACTGGTTAAAATGGAAAATTAGGCAAAAAAATTAAATTCTCAAATTTCATCCCCATTTGCCAATAACTCTTGTGCAACATCTAAAGGGTTAAAGAAATTTGTAAAATCAGTTTTGAATACCTTGAGGGGTGTAGTTTATAGAATGGGGTCATTTTTGGGCAGTTTCTATTATGTAAGCCTCGCAAAGTGACTTCAGACCTGTAGTGGTCCCTAAAAATTGCTTCTAAACTTCTAAGCCTTGTAACATACCCAAAAAATAAAATATCATTCCCAAAATGCTACAAACATGAAGTAGACATATGGGGAATGTAAAGTCATCACAATTTTTGGGGGTATTACTATGTATTACAGAAGTAGAGAAACTGAAACTTTGAAATTTGCTAATTTTTCAAAATTTTTGGTAAATATGGTATTTTTTTATTGAAAAAAATTAACTTTTTTGACCCAATTTTAGCAGTGTCATAAAGTAAAATATGTGACGAAAAAATAATCTCAGAACGGCCTGGATAAGTCAAAGCGTTTTAAAGTTATCAGCACTTAAAGTGACACTGGTCAGATTTGCAAAAAATGGCCAAGTCCTTAAGGTGAAATAGGGCTGAGTCCTTAAGGGGTTAAAGGACCTGCTGAGATCATTTCAGTAATCGTCTTGTTAACTCAGGTGAGAATGTTGACGAGCACAAGGCTGGAGATCATTATGTCAGGCTGATTGGGTTAAAATGGCAAAATTGACATGTTAAAAGGAGGGTGATGCTTGAAATCATTGTTCTTCCATTGTTAACCATGGTGACCTGCAAAGAAACGCGTGCAGCCATCATTGCGTTGCATAAAAATGGCTTCACAGGTAAGGATATTGTGGCTACTAAGATTGCACCTCAATCAACAATTTATAGGATCATCAAGAACTTCAAGGAAAGAGGTTCAATTCTTGTTAAGAAGGCTTCAGGGCGCCCAAGAAAGTCCAGCAAGCGCCAGGATCGTCTCCTAAAGAGGATTGACATTTTGGGTCCATGGCCTGGAAACTCCCCAGATCTTAATCCCATTGAAAACTTGTGGTCAATCCTCAAGAGGCGGGTGGACAAACAAAACTCCAAGAAGTGATTATGAAAGAATGGGTTGCTATCAGTCAGGAATTGGCCCAGAAGTTGATTGAGAGCATGCCCAGTTGGATTGTAGAGGTCCTGAAAAAGAAGGGCCAACACTGCAAATACTGACTCTTTGCATAAATGTCATGTAATTGTCGATAAAAGCCTTTGAAACGTATGAAGTGCGTGTAATTATATTTCACTACATCACAGAAACAACTGAAACAAAGATTTAAAAGCAGTTTAGCAGCAAACTTTGTGAAAACTAATATTTGTGTCATTCTCAAAACTTTTGGCCACGACTGTAGACAGAAATCTATGGCAGCTCAGAGCCGTAGATTTCTGGCTTCATTTGCGCCAGAAAACTGGCGTAAATTAAAATAAATTTCCCATCCTTGTCTCTCCCCTTTCCAAAAAAGCTGCAAAGCATAAAAAATGCCACCTATGAATATTTTTTCAAAAGTTGCATTTAGAAAGTCACAAATTTGCAGTTTGTGACTTTTTAAGGCTACTTTTCTGTCCCAAACTAAATAATAAATGTCACCCAGTGACTATGTGGGATGTAGGCCTAGACCTCTGAGGAGTGATTACATGTATCTTGTCTCACTTCCTTTGCCAACACTCTAATAGCTAAATTACATTTGAACTAGGGGCAGACCCAAGTCGAACTCCTAGCTCCAAGATTGTTAACCCCGACGGATCCATACAAAGTTATACTGGGTATGCAAAACTTCAAATAACATGAAATAACATTACATAATACAACAACTTTACAAGTACCATATTCTGGTGCACACTGTTGGAGACTGTACCACATGGAGCGGAAGTCATTGTGATAACTGTAGAAACAATACAAACATCCTTGCTGTCATTCTGACGAGATCCAAGCCAGAGTGTCCACGCCCGGGGAGCTGGGTAGAGCGTAACCCAGAAGGAGATGTATTTGTTGTCTGACTAGGACTGTGCCCTCATTGAGAGACTCTGAAAGCATATGCTCGTTGCGTCTTGTAGGACTGGACCTCCACATTATTGTGCTAGCCCCTGGAAGATCCTCTGATACTCCGGTCGGCCAGTCATTATTTCTCTCTATATTTGGATATGGCAAGGACTGTAATATCTGCCCCATCTGCTTCTTATGTATTTTCTCTATTGTAAGAAAAACACACATTAAAGTTCCTAATTATTTCCATTTGACGTGCTAACTTAACAAAAACCTGAGTCTGGAGTTTTCTTTGGCCGAAGACGTTGATAGAATAGACCTAATTACACTTTTACAAGTTGTAGAGTTGAGGGTCCTGGCAGATTATCGTTTTATCGTAAGTAATGGAAGGACCAGACGCGTTTCTAGTTCTTACATTCCTTCCAAATGTGCCAGTAGATATCTCTCCAGCATGACCTGGTCTTATACTGTAAACGTCTCTTGGCCAGAAGACATGACCTTGGCGATGAACACCAGATCTATTCCGATGCCAAAAAAGGAGACAATTCAAAAACAAATCTATACAAAAGATATAGTCTGCTCCTACAGAGTCAGGATTTGTGATCTGGTTACCTGGCTATCCTATTATTTCCCAGAAGTTCATGTGCCTGAGGTTCAAAATTCATGGTGATATACAGTGGTGCCTCATGTCAGAGGAGAAACCCTGTAGTCCTTCTGTTTATGGTTGGGCAATGCACTCAGTGTACAAAGGAGCGCACATAGTTCCCCGATCATTATCACGAGGAAGAAAACTGCACCATACATATTTGTCATTTATTAAGGCCATAAAACTTGAGAGCAACATTCCTCCAGTTGAGTGTCACTGACCATCTCTTGGCCACAATGAAAAGCAGTTACTTAGAGCATCTCTTGTTCTGGAGGGACTGTCCTGTCCCACATTACACAGACAATCATTTGAATGGACACTGTGTAATAAATAATATTAAAAATAATAATAATATTGATACCCTTGATGATACGGTAGGATGGTAGTAATAATAATAATGTAACAACGATATCTACGGTGATCTAGAAGGATTAAATAATAATGATAATATACTACTACTAGTGTGTTTTGCACTAGCATATTACCGTTTTTAGAGGGGTTGTTAGACGGGTGCACTTCTGTATATGCGGCTGCTAAAAAAACGGTCCCATGATTGATAGGCCGAATGGGGTTTTAACATAGCTTATGGCAAATGAAATCGTAACTAATCAAATTCATTGTCAAACTTTGGAGAAGCTGCCAAATAAAAGTTTTCAAAACTTCGCTCATCTCTAATTATCATGATCATCATCATCCTACTGGATTACCACAGGTATCATTATCATTAATAGTAGCATCGTGATTATCACACTAGGCCACCAGGGGTATCATTATCATTAGTAGTAGTAGTATGGTTATCACCCTACTACAGGGATCAGCAACCTCCAGCACTCCAGTTATGGTGGTGAAACTATGATTCGCAGCATGCACACCTGATTGGCTATTCTCAGAACTTCGACAGAAGTGAATGGAGCATGCTGGGAGATTAACAACAGCTGGAGTGCTGGAGGTTGCTGACTCCTGTCGTACTAGATCACCAGGGAGATATCATTAGTAGTAATAGTGGCATTAGTAGTAGCAGTAGAAGAAGTAGTTGTAGTAGAAGAAGTAGTAGTATTATTAGTAGCAGTAGTAGTAATAGCAGTACCAGCAGAATTTTAGCAGTAGCAGTAGTAGTAATAGTAGTACCAGAAGCATTAGTAGTAGTAGCAGTAGTAGTAGCATTACTAAAAGTAGTAGTGACAGTAGCAGTAGAAGTAGTAGTAGTAGTAATAGTAGTAGTAGTAGTAGTAGTCATAATAGCAGTTGTACTAGCAGTAATAGTAGTAGTAGTTTACTATAAACCACCTAATATACCAGAGTCCACAGGAAATCTGCTACCAAACGAGATAGACGAGGCGGCAAATCATAATGAGGTGGTTATTATGGGGGACTTCAACTACCCAGATATAGACTGGGGGAACTGAAACCTGTACATCTCATAAGGGAAACAGGTTCTTGGAAATAACCAAAGACAATGACCTCTCCCAACTGGTTCAGGACCCGACTAGAGGGACGGCCATACTGGACTTAGTATTAACCAATAGGCCTGACAGAACAACAGACGTGCAGGTTGGGGGACACCTGGGAAATAGAGACCATAAAGTAATAACCTTCCAATTATCATTCAAAATAGTTTTTCTTCAGGGAGGAACAAAAATACCAAACTTCAAAAAAGCTAACTTTAGAGAGGCCATAAAAACATCCTAAAATCTAATTGTGAGCGGTACAAACCTTATGGGAATAAAAAGTTAAGGAACAAGAAAAAAACAATGTGGATAAATAGAACTGTAAAGAAAGCAATAAATGACAAAAAGAAAGCATTTAAATCACTAAAACAGGAGGGTAGCACGGAAGCACTGAAAAACTATAAGAAAAAAAAATAGAACATGCAAAAAACAAATAAAAGCAGCCAAACTAGAGACCGAGAGATTAATTGCCAAAGAGAGCAAAACTAGCCCTAAAATGTTCTACAAATATATAAATGGTAAAAGGTATAAATCTGAAGGTGTCGGCCCTTTAAAGAGTAATGAGGGGGGAGTCGCAGAGAGCGACGAGGAGAAAGCAAAGCTGTTAAATATTTTTTTTCTCCAATGTATTCACTGAGGAAAATAAACTGTCAGATCACATGCAGAATGTAAAAGTAAATTCCCCATTAAAAGTGTTCTGTCTGACCCAGGAAGAAGAACATCAGCGACTTAAAAAGATTAAAATAGACAAATCGCCAGGACCAGATGGCATACACCCCCGTATCCTAAGGGAATTAAGTAATGTCATAGCCAGACCCTTATTTCTGATGTTTAAGGACTCTATACTGACAGGGAATGTTCCACAGGATTGGCGCATAGAAAATGTGGTGCCAATGTTTAAAAAGAGTCCAAAAACAGAGCCCGGAAACTATAGGCTGGTAAGTTTAACATCTGTTGTGGGTAAACTGTTTGAAGGTTTTCTAAGAGATGCTATTTTGGGGAACCTCAACTGAAATAAGCAAATAACGCCATATCAGCATGGCTTCATAAGGGATCGGTCATGTCAGACTAATTTAGGCTACTTTCACACTGCCGTTTCTGGGTCCGCCTCTGAGATCCGTTTCAATGCTCTCACAAGCGGCCCCAAACGGATCACTTTAGCCCCATTGCATTCTAAATGGATGCGGATCCTTCAGAATGCATCAGTTTGGCTCCGTTCCGCCTTCATTCCGCTCTGGAGGCGGACACCAAAATGCTGCTTGCAGCGTTTTGGTGTCCGCCTGGTGGTGCGGAGCCAAGCGGATCCGTCCTGACTTACAATGTAAGTCAATGGGGACGGATCCGTTTACATTGACACAATATTGGTGTAATTGTAAACGGATCCGTCCCCCATTGACTTTCAATGTAAAGTCAGGACGGATCCGTTTGACTTACACTTACACTTAGACTTATTTTGACTAAGTTATGCAGACGGATCCGCACCTAACGCAGGTGTGAAAGTAGCCTTAATCAGTTTCTATGAGGAGGTAAGTTCTAGACTTGACAGCGGCGAATCAATGGATGTCGTATATCTGGACTTCTCCAAAGCATTTGACACTGTACCACATAAAAGGTTAGTATATAAAATGAGAATGCTCGGACTGGGAGAAAACGTCTGTATGTGGGTAAGTAACGGGCTCAATGATAGAAAACAGAGGGTGGGTATTAACGGTACACACTCAGATTGGGTCACTGTCACTAGTGGGGTACAGAACATCAAATGGTAAAACACTCGGTAACACTGACATGGAAAAGGATCTAGGAATTTTAATAAACAGCAAACTAAG